>NC_062544.1:5185000-5485000 GCF_016906955.1 Phacochoerus africanus
TTTCTATAACTCAGTATTGCCATCAGCACCGCTGCCCCCACCACTGGGCTTCCCTCATTCTTCCTTCCTGGTACTGAAGGAGTGCCTCCTGGGCCCGCACTGGGGTGGGCATCCCTCTGGGTGGCACCAGCTCTGAAGTCGCTGATCTGAGACACACTGCTGTCGGGTGTGTGGCGTCTTCACTGCAGGAGCTAAGAGCATCTACATCTGGTCCTCTCCAGCCTCGCTGTAACGTCCTCCGACCCCTCCCCTCCCTGCGAACCCTCCTCCAGCCTGGGCTGCTTTTCCAAGTTCAGACTCTTTGTTTCTTGAGCTCAAACCGTCCAGCCCGGGCTGGATGTTCCCATCCATACCGGTTGCCGCTCATTCCCCGCATGACATAATTGAATCGCTCCATGACTGTCATCGGACGTTCAGAAGGATTTTGTGAGTTCATCTCGTTTCCTCGACTAATCGTTGGTTCTTTCAGGGAGGAAGCCTGGCCCTCCCCAGGTTTAACACAGAGCTAACCAGATGGCAGGTGCCTCATTAACATGTGGAATGTAGGCTCCAGACACTTCTTCCTTAGCGGCTGTCATTCCCACCAGGTAGCTGCCTGGGTAAGGGCACAAAACTCTGTCACTTGACCTGGATCCAGTCTCAGTGTTGTCGCCTCGTGTGTGTTCCTGACAAGTTGATTTACCTGCAGTGGCCTCAGTTACTGTGGACTAAAATGAGTAACACAACCAGGCTCAGGAAGATCTTTTGGGAAACAAATGAAGGTTGCTTTCATCATTTTATTTGCCCCACGTGGGGGTCACCTTGCCCGGGTCTCCTGTTGGTGTATATCAGGCTGACAACGAAATGAGTACTAGAATTTTCAAATCTGGGTGTGAAAGAACAGGAATGCATCTCTGTTTATGTCATAAACTGTGAATGTAGTTTTGAGTTATTTTTTTAAAAAAGAGGGAGAAGCATAGTTTAATTAAAGTCACGTGTTGACGTGCCAACCATTCTCTAGCAGCAAAATTCTGCCAAATCAGCGCTCATGTTGACTTTGCTGTTTTTTAATTTTGGTAGTAATGTACAAAATTACCAAGCGTGATAAGATCATACGTAGCAGGCAATTCCTCGGTATCAGACTGGGAAGTTGACACAGATCTGGCAGCTCTTGTGTGCAGCCACCAGGTGCGTTTGGGAGGAGAGAAAAGGATTGTTGAGTCAGCTCCTATGTTTGATCCATTTAACCAAAGTAAGACTTCAGTAATGTCGCTTCCGTGCCCTCTTTGTATACGAATACAATACACGTTGCAAGGAAGGGAGCCAGCAGAGGTTTGGAGGAAGACTTCACTTTTCTTTTTGGCTGTGCCCAGGGCATGTGGAAGTTTCTGGGCCCGGGGTCCAACCTGTGCCACAGCAGTAACCCAAGCCGCGGCAGTGGGAATGCTGGATCCTTAACCCACTGCCCCACAAGGGAACTCTGCGGAAGACTTATTCAGTTCGAGTGTTGCTGGCAACGTTATGTATCATTATTTTCGCTCTCTTTTCAGTTGGGCTTGCGCTTGCATCCCCAGGTGCCAGCTTCAGGTGAGAGAGGAATGGACAGAGTAATAAGAGCCTCCACCTGAAAAACCTCATGGGCAGCTTTGCCAGCTGGTTTTCTGACTCTGCCCAGGGCTCTAGAAACAACAGTGTCAAGACAGGGAGAAGGGGATTACAAACCCGGGTCACCGCCATTAGGGGTACATAAGGCCAGTTGCATCTCACAGTCGAACCAAGTCACTTTTGAAAAACTTGGTGCTTGAGGGAGTTCCCATTGTGGCTCACCAGACTGTATCCATGAGGATGTGGGTTCAGTCCCTGGCCTCACTGGGTTGGGGATCCGGCATTGCTGTGAGCTGTGGTGTAGGTTGCAGCTGCGGCTGGGATTTGACCCCTGGCCTAAGAACTTCTGTGTGTTAGGGGTGTGTCAAGGAAAAAAAAAAATTACACTAAACTTGATGGTTGAAATGGGAAATTTCAGTTGCTAGTACAATTAAAATCCATTGAATGAATAATTGATTGCATTTGAAACACACAAACATCAAGTACAATAGCTTCTTTTTAGACCGTTGAAATTCCCAAGAAGAATTTCTCAAGATGATGTCTGAGGAAATTATATGAATCAGTCTAGTCTGGCGTTACCACCCCATGAAAGGTTCCTGGTAGAGAAGATGGCCAGCCAGCACTATGGTGCTGGAGCCCTGACTGCAGGGTTTTGGGGGTCGAACTTCTGCCCATTCCCACCAGTGTGCGTTATCATCCTTCAGACGTAATGATGTTGGGACATTACAGCCAAGATGAGCTAGAGGTCACAGGTGCCGGCTTTCATTCCAACGTGCTTACTCCCAAGGCTGAATTATCACGTGTGTTTTAAATGTGCAGTATTATTTTTTAAGCTATATATTATAAAGAAAAGGGAGTTTTAGACTGGTGCATGACTCGAACCAACAAGAGCTATTTGATGTTAAAAATTCAGAGGATACGGGGATCAGGTGACTATAAATGAAAGACGTAACGAGGAAATGTTAACATAATTCCGAAAAATGATGGCTCCTTTCCCATCATTGACTTGTCCTTCATTCAAACATGTAACATCCACGTAATCCAGAATTGGATGTTTGGGCCACAGAATGGGATTTATCATTTGATTACTTTGATTGATCTTTGATTCTTGAGCTCAGTCCTCCCTGACATCTATTTGGTTTGCTTATTTCTCGATACTGAAGTGACACACCTACAAACCCAGTCCGTGCAATGCACTTCGGTCTGTATGCGGCTCCTCTCACACCCCGCCTGCCCTCAGAGTTTAATTCACTTGCACTTTTCGTTTGTCACACTCTCCCTTTTCTTCTTTGTTTCTGTTTTGGGCCCCACCTGCAGGATATGGAAGTTCCCAGGCTGGGGATCAAATAGGAGCTGCAGGCTGCAGGCCTACATCACAGCCACAGCAATGCCAGATCTGGGCCTCATCTGTGATCTATGCCAGAGCAGCGCCAGATCCTTAACCCACCGAGTGAAGCCAGGGATCGAACCTGCATCCTTATGTTTACTAGTCTGGTTCTTAACCTGCTGAGCCACAGTGGAAACTCCCTCTTCCTTTTCTTTTTGTTCACTTTATTCATTTTATCATACATGCCCTATATATATCATGTGATATATGTGTGGTATAAGGCAGTGATCAAGATTCATTTACGTATTTTTTTTGTTGTGGCAAATCAGTTTTTATTGATCGTTTTAGTTCCTTCTTTCCCCATATCTCTTATATATCCAGTTCCATATATGAGCGGTTTGTTATGGGCTATCTAGTCTGTTCCAGTGGTTAACTTTTGTTCTTTTTTTAACACACACACACACACACTCTCACACCCAAGCATAGAATATAATTACTGAAGCTTTATAATAATTATGATTGGGAAAGGCAAGTAACATTCAACTCTTTAAAAAGTTTCTTGGTTGCTCTTGACCTTTTGTTTGTCAGTATAAACTTTACAATCAATTTGTCTTAACTTCCATATGAGAAATAACCCAAATAGAGTTTTGTTAGTGTTATAGCAAACCTGTTGATTTACTGCTGAGAATTGGTATTTTATGATACTGATTTTTTTCCTATCCATGAACATGGGCCATCTTTCCATTAGCTTATGTGCTTCAGTAATGTTTTACAATTTTCTGTAGGCTGTTCTTATTCCTCAACACAAAAATATATTTTGTTTTTTACTGCTTACGTAAATGGTGTTTGTGAAGTTATGATTTCTACTATTTTGTTGCTGATATGAAATAATATTGAATTTTGGATATTATTTTATATCATACAACATACTCTCATATCGTCTTCATTACTAGTAACTGAAATGCAGATTCTTTCAGGTTCTCTACATAGACAATCATATCATCTTTGAATATTGAGAGTTTTGTTTCCTTTTGTCCAATACTTAGGCCTTTCATTTCTTTTTCTTATATTATCATGCTCACTAGGAACTCTAATATCATTTGACAGAACTGGTAAGCATGAGTACCCTTGCCATTTTCCTAATTTTAAATAGAGTTCTTTCATAGTTTATCCCTTTAGGATGATGCTGGTTATAGGCCTTGGTAGATATCCTTTGAGATTTCCTTTTGTTCTAATTTACAAAAAAGGTTAAATGTGATTGGGTGTTGAGTTTTATCAACCTGAGATACTCATAGGTTTTTTTTGTGTGTGCGTGTGTCAGTTTAATGAATAGTGATTATTATTGTTTTTATATCCCTGAGATAAACACTGTTTTTATATCTCTTATAAAATGTTGGATGTGGAGTTCCTGTTGTGGCTCAGTGGGTTAAGAACCTGACTCATATCAATGAGAATGTGGGCTTGATCCCTGGACTCGCTTAGTGGGTTAAGTATCCGGCTTTGCTGCAAGCTGCGGTGTAGGTCGCAGATGCAGCTCGGATCTGACATTGCTGTGGCTGTGGTGCAGGCCAGTAACTTCAGCTCTGATTCAACCCCTAGCCTGGGAACTTCCATATGCTGCAGGTGCAGCCCTAAAAAGAAAAAAAAAATGAAATAAATAAAATGTTGGATGTGAAGTGCTAACATTTTGTTTTAGATTTTTATAAATATTATTTGCTAAAATAAGTTTGGAGTATTTCTTTATCAAACTGTCATTTGTCTTTTTTATAAGTTTTGCTGGCCTTATAAAATAAGTCAGGGAGTATGCCTTCATTTTTAGTTTTCTAAAAATTTTCACTGTGTTAGAAAGAGTTGATAGAATTTGCCTAAAAACCACGTGGGCTTGTTGCTTTCTTTGTAGAGAGATTTTTAAATTTTTTCTTCAGTATTATCTATAGTAATAGGATCATAGTATTCCTAATGTTTTTCTTAAGTGAGTTTCAATAAGATTTTTCTAGGAATTTTGTGTTTCAACCCAATTCTCAAGTTTAATGGCATATATTTGATAACACTGTTTTTATTTTTTTTACTTTACATATACTATAACTTTGAGCTTTATTTATAATATTATTTTTAGATGCTTTCTATTTTTCCTTAATCTCATTAGGTGTCTGTTTTGTCTTACAAGAACCATCTATTGTCTTTTTTGGTCCTTTCTATTGAATTTTAGTTTTCTATGTTTTTAAAAAAATCTGTTCTTATTTCTGTTACCTCTCCTGTTAATCAGAACATATTAGACTATGCTATGGAAAAAAAAAATCTCCAAAATCTCAGTGGCTGAACATAAGAAATGTTTACATTTTGTTTAAGCTGCACAGTCAATGTGTCAGCACGGTAACTCTTTCATGCCAGTCACTCTAAGATCTAGATTGAAGGGAACTGCATTTTACCACATCCTTCCTTCTTTGAGGGCTATACTAGGGAACAAGTGTGCTTCACTCTTGAGCAGCTGCCATCTTCCACGTGCAAGTGACCCATTGCTCTCATTCATTTTTCATTGACCCAAGTAAATATTCTGGTTTTCTATGCTGCGTAAAACAGCCCTGCACAAAACTTAGTGATTGAAAATATCGCCATCATTTATTTTCCTCCTGGATCAGCAGTTTGGGCAGGCTTGGAAGCGGCAGCTCATCCTTGCTCCACGTGTCAGCTGTGATGGTATGGAGGGGGAGAGCTGGGGTCCTTGCAGTCTTGCTCACTTACATGTCTGCTGTCCTTGCTTGCCAGTAGCTGAGACGCAGTTGGGACTGTTGGCTGAAACACCTTCACATGGCCTCTCCACATGGTTACTTGACTTCTTTACAGTCTAGTACCTGGATTCCAAGAAAGTTCATCCTCCCTCTAAGGACCACGTGGAAGGGCATGGCATTCTCAGAATCCTAGCTCAGAAGTCAGTTGACACCAGTTCCACTGTGGTTACAAAGATATGCCCAGGTTCAGTGGAGGAGGAGGTGGAACCTCATTAGATGAGGGGAGTCCCCCTTGCATATGGGATTGGATGTGTAATGACCCCCACTGGTGGAAAATGCAGTTTACCACAGTACCTTCTATAGCATGTCCAACTTCCATAGGCAAATGGAGGACGCATCAGTCAGCTTGTTCTGTGTAACAAACTGCCCCCATGTTTAACAGTTTGGAATGACTGTACTTTTACTTAGCTCCCAGTTCTGTGGGTTCTGGCTAATTCAGTTGATCTCTTCTGGTCTCTTGCATGTTTGTGTGGTCAGCTTGCAGCTGGCGTGTCAGTTGGTATCTGGATCATAGAAGGTGTTCTCATTTACATGTGCGACCAGTTTGCAGGGTGTCTACGAGGGCTGTTGGAGTGGGAGACAAACTCACTGGGCTCATTATGTGGACCAGCTGAGTTACGATGCATGTAGGGTTCTAAAAATCAGCATGCAAGAGGGCAAACCCCAGTACCCCAAATATCTGCATGTCTTGGTGTCAAGCAGCTGCCATCAGATTGGCCAAAGAGAGTGAACTTGCCAAGGCGAGAGTCAGTGTAGGAGAGAATGACACAAGGGGTTGGATACAGGGAAGGGAATTGGTGCGTCCATGTTTGCTCACAAAACCGTAACAGAGACGTGAACTAGAATGTCTAACCAGAAAGTGTTTGAGCCTGTATGACTATCACGCTAAAGCAAGTAGATGACATGTTTGAAAAAACAGGCCTAACTGCAAGCCATCCTCATACAATAGAGTCACAGAAACCAAAAAAGAAGAGAAGACAAACATAAAAGAAAAAGGAAATCATGAAACAAAACTTACCACCCTATTCACCACCACAGTCCACCTGCCTGGTCACCATATGTTTAGTTCCTCCTTCCTTAAGAAAATAGCTCCCTTCTCAAGAAAAATCCCCTTCTCAAGAGAGAGCACCCAAAAGCCCCATCCGCTGATGGCGAGAAGCTCTGAGTCTCGGATCTGTGACTCAGAGCAAGCTAGGACACTAGCTTGCTCAAAGGGAATGCTGAGAAGTCATCTCATGAGAAGCCCGAAGGTGGCTTCTCTTGATCTGGAGACCCTTGGACCAAAAAGACTTGCTGCCAACCACCTGCTCAGCCACCTGATACACAAAGGATAGCCGCAGAAACCCTCCCGTTATCCTAAGGGGAGAATGACACACACATTAGTCTCTGGTTCGTAGCGATTATAATTTCCTCTGGCTCTGGGGCTGGAGAGGCGTTCCTCATTACACCCATTCTCCTGTCCTGGAAAGAGTCCCCTTGTGTATTATTGTCTGTGACAGAGTCCATGCAGCCAATGCAGCCTAAGATTTTAATGATCAGGCTGTTACGTAAGAAGTTCACCCAGCCCTGCTCGACTTATAATTCTAATAGGACATCTTTTGCCTTCTGAGATGGGAAGAAGTCAAAGAGGTTTTGAGAGATTTGCATTTGCAAAGGACATGGCAACCTGAACTGCGGCTGTTCTAGACTTAAAGGAGATGTGAGGTTCTCCATCTATGGCAGGAAAGAGGTTGAGAAAACTGCTCATTCCCGAGAAGGGAATAGTCCCCAACACTCAATCCATAGGCGGCCAAAAGGATGGCCAAACAAGGAAGAAGCTCCCAATGAGGGGTTCTTAACCCACTGAGCCACCGCAGGAACTCCGGTTGCTCCTTTTAAATCTCTGATAATAGTTTATTGCTGCTCTTGCCACCTGGCAGCATCAAGCCATGCACAGGCTTTGTTGAGGCAGCACTCTATTTCAGGTACCAATTTGTGTGTCAGCAAGGATGGTGTGGGTTGTAATGGGTTAATAAACAAACCTCGAATGTGGCTTCCACACCAGAGGTTTATTTCTTGCATACACATCCTGGCCAGCGGGGACCAGGACGGAGCTCATCTCAGTTCCTTGGAGAGCTGGGCTATAGGATTCCTCCTGTGACACATGCTTCTATAATCTTCTTGAGAAAGAAAATATCGCCTGTCGTATCAGTAAACAAAGAATGTCACAGTCATCAGTGATGGCAGCAGCTACCTCCGAGGGTGAGCTAAGAATGACCTAGCAGCCCTCGGATCGCAGCCAGCCCCTTCTGGTGAGCCCTCAGCTTGGGAAAGTAGAGGCTGCTGGCCCCAGACAGCCCAGGCGCATCAAAGGAATGATTTCCAGGAGCCCAGACCCTTGTATCTTCTGATACATAGAAAAGTGCTAAGTTCCTTAACTTGAGCTATCTGATTTTTTTTTTTTTATTAATAGGAATCTTTTGTTCCCTTTGTGGCGAGCCCCCTATATATCCTAGCTTCCCCTGCCCTCCTGAAGTTTCCTGTCGCCTACCTGACTGAGGCTTATGTCCTCAGTTTTGTCCACTGAGTTAAAACATAATGCTCAGCGTGTTCGTTGTGCGTATATTTTTTTAGTAGACACCTTTTACCATAGAAAGAAAGCGCCACGCGGCCTCTGATCAGGAAACACTTTACTTCAGTCCACATTGTATTGGGCGAAGCATGGCCCCTGGTAACTTTAAAAGTCAGAAGGGGCATCCGGAAGGAACCCAGAAGAAGGAAATAAGGAATATTTTGGAAAGTCCCTAGCCACCCCAACTTTCTTCCTACTTTCTTTGGGTTTCTTTTGTTCTTTTCCAAATTTATGAAGTGTTTTTTTTGTTTGTGTGTTTGTTTTTGTTTTGCTTTTTAAGGCTGCCTTCTCGGCATATGGAAATTCAGAGGCCAGGGGTCGAATTGGAGCTACAGCTGCCAGCCTACACCACAGCCGCAGCTACGTGGGATCCTTAACCCACTGAACGAGGCCAAGGATCGAACCCGCGTCCTCATGGATACTAGTCAGATTCTTAACCCACTGAGCCGCAGTGGGAACTCCTGAAGTGGGGGTCTTTTAATTCATTAGCCTCCTTTTCTTTTAGTATAGAGCTTGGCACCAGCAGGGGGCATTGCGATGAGCAGTCACTGGCCAGCCCAGGGGAGCCGGCTCAGGAAGTTCCTGGGCAGCTGTCACCCTCATGTGGCATCACAGGAAAGTGTCCAGTGGGGAGCCGGTTCCGGCTGCTCTGGTCACTGTGCTGCATGTGGACCAGCAGAGAGCCGGGCAGGCTGGGCCCCTCCAGGCTCTGCCATGTGTATCTCCCCTTCACCTGTCCTGGCACATGGCCCTTCCTGGTGCCAAGTGGTTTCCACCTCCCAGATCTTGGGTGATTACCTCCCCGGGCTGGCTGTCCCCAGGGAGCACTCGGGAGGGGATTCTGGCGAACCCTTGCTCCACTGTCCCCTCTGGATTCTGCCACAGATTCCGCTTCTGTTCAGCTCTACCCAGGAGCCATAGGGGGAAAGGGGTCGAAGACCTGCAACTCACAGCAGGACCCCATGGACAACAGGGCAGTTCAGCTCAGCTTCCAACAGGACCCCTTTCCCTCTGGGCACGGCTACTGCACAACACAACTGATGGCAAGACTTGCAGATTTTTTTTCAGAATTATTTTGCATTTTACATTGAGCTTGATGATCCGTTTTAAGTTGATTTTTGTGAAAGTCATCAAGTTGGGTCTCAGGTCATATTTTGAATGTGGATGTCTGTTTAGTTGTTCCATCCTTTCTCCATGGAATCATCTTTGCTCCTTTGTCAGGGTGTCAGTTGCCTGCCTCAGTGTGGGTCTTTCCAGTCCTTTGATCTGTCTGTCTTTTCTGCAGTATCACCCGTCTTGGCTACTGTGGCTTTGAACCAAGTCTTGAAGTCAGGTAGTGTTGGTTCTCCCATTTTATTCTTCTTCAGCATTGCGTTGGCCATTCTGGATCTTTTTGCCTCTCCATTTAAACTTTAGCATCAGTGTCAATATCTGTAAAAAGAACTTGCTGTGATTTTGATTGGGATTGCATGGAATTTATAGACTAATTTAGAAAGAACTGACACCTTGGCAATGGTAAACCGTCCTATTTATGTACGTGAAATATTTATTGAGATCCTCTTTGATTTATTTCAGAGCTTTATAGAATATTTTCTTTAGAATTTGTGTTTATTCCTTTCATGCTTTATGGTAAAGGACAGTATGACTATATATGTGGAAAAGGATGAAAAACTTTATTTTCTATGATGTATCACACACGTATCTTAGATGAATGAATGAAAATATGTATCTACGTGTATCCGTCTATAGTCACATGTGTATCGTAGCTACAGGCTGATTTCTTTTTGCCCAGTGACAACTGTTCAGAATGGTTTGCGGGGATAAAATGTAGAACTCTTTAGAAAGTAAAATAAGCAATGTTTCAATAAGGATGAGTCGGACTAGCCATGGTGGAAACCTGAGGTTTGAAGGAAAGAGGGAGCCATGGTCCCACGATCGTTGTCATTTTTGGTGCCCCGGTGATGGGTGATGTCCCCAACCCCACCAGCCGTGCTGGGTCCGCGTTGCTGTTGATGGGAACAGACGGGCTGAGGGAGGCCCCTTGCTTTTCCCGTAAGTGGGGGACTTCAAAGCACCTCACGAACATATCCTTTTTCTAGAAAGCAAGTATTTTACCTTAGACTGCCCTTTACCCTCTGAGGGAGAAACAGCACTCTTTCACAAAAAATGGAAAATGCACGTGGAAAAGAATGAAAATGCAGATAATCTGTCCTCCACAGAAAAGCCTCCAAGAAACAAAGCAGTGGCCACATAATCAATAAAACCAATAGGTGTTTAGGAGGCAATTAGAAGCCATCCCAGATTACCTGAAAAACGCACTGAACAGGAGGAAGGGGTGGGAAAAGCACTAGGAGCCCATTATCATGAGAGTAGATGGTGCGTCCCCAAGATCGCCCTTTTAAAGGCATTTTAGGGCATTTCATTTGCCTTGGATGGTAATTTTTTTTTTTTTTTAGCCTTTTTAAAGACACGTCTTAAAGGCATTTTAGTACATTTCAGTACTAGTAAAGACATTTGAGTACCTTTCATTTAGTTTGCATATTACGGTACTTTTTTTTCCATCAAGGGAGGAGGGGTTGGGATACATAAACATATTTAATTTAGAGTGACCGTGTTTGCCCGGTTTTTGTTCGCTGTACTTTCAGCTACCCGGTTTGTTTTATAGTCGGAATTTTGAAAACTCTGCTGGCTCCTACAGAAGCATCCGTGGGGTGCTTGTCAGTGAGTTCCTTCGTCCTCCAGTCCACTGGGCCAGAATAAGGGAGGGAGGAGGCCCTGTAATTCAGGGTCTGAGGGCATCCCACTGCTCCGTTTCCTTAGCCGGAAGAAAAACACATGATGCAGACACGGGGCGCTGGGCAAGAATGTGGTGTCTAGAGCTTTGAGTTCTTAATGAATGCTCTACTGAGTTTTCCTTGACACCCTTACAAAAGGTCCTTTTTAGTGGGACGTCCATATTAAGACTTGGGCAAACGCAGCATACACCGATGGCTGATCTTTCTGGAAGAGCCCTGATTCTCCAGTGGGCGCGGGTTTCGCAGCTGTCAAGGTCCTGAGTCTCATGATCGGTGGCTGATCATCTTAGCCTTTGACCATCTGGGAATGCGGCCCTCCCACCGAGGCTGGAGGACCCTGCTTGGAGCTGGAGGGCCTCCTCTGCTGTTGGGGATGGACTAGGGAATGTCACATGTCTGGTGAGGGGGGCATCACCCCCCACCCCCCCGCCCCGGGATCCTCTTAGGACTGAGGGGCCATTGTCTGCCCCTTCCTGCCTGAAAGTACAGTCACAGAGTTTACACTGTGTTGGCGTGGAGACGTAGGAATCTTTGAGCCTTGGGGTTTTGTTGTTGATTTGGAAAGAAATGAAAACATTTGTGTGGCCCTAAACATATAATGGGACCCAGGCACTGTGTCCACTGTGTCAAGTGGCGGTCACCCTGCAGCCCAGACTCGCCACTTCTCAGCGATCAAGACCCCAATAGTTAAAAAAAAGTGAGATAGAGGCTTCCATATTTCAAACCCAAACCCACATTAAGTCTATTTTTTCTTTCTTTCTTTCTTTTTTTTTTTCCCTGTCTTCTTAGGGCTTGCAACCAAGGCATATGGAGGTTCCCAGGCTAGGGGTCGAATCGGAGCTGCAGCTGTCAGCCTACACCACAGCCACAGCAACTTGGGATTCAAGCCAAGTTTGCAACCTGCACCACAGCTCACGGCAACGTCGGATCCTTAACCCACTGAGTGAGGCCAGGGATCGAACCTCCATCCTCATGGATACTAGTCAGATTCATTTCCTCTGAGCCATGACAGGAACTCCTAGTCGTCTTATAAAATATTAGTACCCAGGACTTCCTGCTGTGGTGCAGCGGGTTAAGGATTTGGCGTTGCTGCAGCTGTGGTATAGGTCGCTGCTGCGGCTCGGGTTTGATCCCTGGCTTGGAAACTTCCATATGCCTAGGATTTGGCCAAAAAAAGAAAAAAAAAATTAGTACCCAGCGCGATAAGACATTGGGTCTTTGCCTTGTCTACAGGTAGATCTTTTAAAAGAGAAGCCCAGGGAAGGCTCCTACAGGTGGTGTCCTAGTCCCCAACTCTCTGAAAGGGTTCACGGTCTCAGACTTGCTGTTCCTTTAGCTGCTGGTTTGCACTTGACAGGCATGCCTATTTTCACACCATGTTCAGTCTTTCTGGAGAATTTAGAGCCAAGAAAGTCGGTGACTGTTTCTCCCCTACCGGGTTAATGAAATAAGTGAAAAGTCATACCAGGAAAACAGCTGTCCTGGTTATTTACTGGTTTGCTTTCTGGCCGCAGCTCAGGTGCATTCATCTGGGGAGCTTTAAAGTGCAGTCCCTTTTCACGGCTCCGTGTGTGCAGTGGTCACCACCTCCAGTGGGATGTCTTCAGCAGACAAGGTCGTGCCCCTGCCCTTGACCCGTGGAGCCGAGTGTGGGGGAGCAGGGCACCTGCTGGATATCTGACACCCCTTTGCAATGACCGGAACACGTGTCTGAGTGTAAGAGTACAATTTAGGCACTTCATCATGGACCAAAATAGCCATGGAGGGGGTTTATGAGGGCATCTCATTGGATGTTCTTGTCTTGGCTGTTCTGGAAATGGATTCTTTTGGCCCCTCAAGGACTGGCCGCACTTGGTCCAGCTGGTTGTCTCTGCACAAACAGAAAGCAGAGCTCTGGAGGGGAGAGGGTGCCCGCACTGCCACCCCCCTGCCCCAGATCCCCGGGCTGGATGCTGGCTCTCTCCCCTCCAGCAGCATCACTGCCTCCTCTCTCTTCTGCTGCCCAGCTGGGCAGACACGTACCCCCCCCCCCCATAGGGTTGTTGTAAGTGTTCAAAAGCTTAAGATACTTAAGTGCTGAGCACAGAAATCTGTATGTGGGTATTTGCTCTGGTTATCGTTGCTGCTGCCTTTTCTGCAGGTATCACTGGATACAAAGAGTTGTGAGCAGGAAAGGCAAATGAAGGCATGGGGAGGGGGGAGCCTGGGTCCCTCCTCGTTCTCCTCCGTGTCACCCTGGACTCTGTGTCACGGTTTGGCTGATCTGCTTTGTTTTCCACCCTCCCTGTGGTTAGACCTGCTCCTGGCAAACAGAGCGAGCCCTGTACCAACCAGAGAAGGTGGGGGCGCCCCCAGGCTCTGGTATTTGAAAGAGCTGCCCCAGAAGTCCCAGATTTTCCTGTAACTTTCAATATTCTAAGACCTCGATGGAAGTTCTTAGGGCCTCAGCCAGATAGTTTTTTTGACTGAAACTCCTTTGGGTGTTTCGCAAACTAAACATATGGGGTGAGGATGAAAGATTTTAAACTGTTCCATCCCCTGGCGCGTGCTGTTCATAGCAAGGCTCCGGCAGTCATGTTTGGAGACGTGAAAGCCTAAATCCAGGCTTGGGTCATCAAAGGAAACATGACATGTATCACATTGTGTGACATCGTGTGGAGGGGTAAGAGTGTGCCTTTGGGAGGGTAGGTGGCTGGACAGAGATACAGAGAAAACGAATATTGGTGCGCACATGTGTGTGAGTGTGGTTTTTTAAAAATGTATTAGTAAAAGGCTAATACTGAATGCCCATTTTCTTCAGGCTGCTGAAGCCCGAGAGAGGTGGGGTAGCAAATGGCAACCTGGCACATTCTTCCACGTATTTCTCGCAGTCTCATCTTCTATATTTAGTACTTTCTGACCCCTTTCTATTAACCTGTGATCCTGTTAAAACATTAATTGCTGTGCATTAAAAGCAAAGCTCCTCCCTTTAGAGCCTGAGATGGCTTTTAGATTTTTTTAAAAAGTAAAACATTTAAAATCCATCTGGAGGCCTTCATTTCCTGCATCTGAGGCCTTTCTCACCCTTCGGTTCGGGCAATTGGTTGTCCTATTTTATCCTTATAGTCTGTGTTCTCGCCTTCATTTTGGAATAAAATCGATTGCTCTATCAGGGAAAATTTGAATTTGATGGCATGGCTGTTTTGTATAAGTTAATGTCCAATACTGGCTTATTCCTATAGAGAAACATGGTTATTTTGTAAGACACTTCAATTCTCAAACGTGCACACTGTTCTACCTATGAGATCCCTTTTGAAAGTGATGGATGTATTTTGCTGGGGATTGACGTTGGTAACGTGTAGGTGACAAATCATAAAAACCACGGGCTTTCTCCGTTGCCCCTTTGCCATGTTTTGTTTTTTGTCTCCTTAGGACGTTGAAGACCACGTGGCATTTTTGATCACCGTTCCAACCGCCCTGGCCATTTTCTTTGCCATATTCATCCTGGTCTGCATCGAGTCGGTGTTTAAGAAGCTGCTCCGTCTCTTCTCCTTGGTGATCTGGATTTGTCTCGTGGCCATGGGCTACTTGTTCATGTGTTTTGGAGGCACCGTCTCTCCCTGGGATCAGGTAAGGCTGCTTTTCGTGTTTCTCCTTCGGCGTTTTGATCTGGGACCTACCACCTTCTATAAACATGACCCTACACCGTGAGCAGGAGACCTATAGCTGAGAAGACAGATATCACGGGGTGTCCCCAGGGGGCTGCAGTCAGTGTCCATTTAATTCACAGACCTGCCAGCAGTCAGGGTGCTGCCTGCCACGTGTTACAGATGCCAAGTCTGCGTACACTTTGGTAGCTCTGTTCTCCTCCAATCCCCGAGTTTCCTGTGACTCTGGAGTGAAGGGGCTGGAGCCTCGCTGGTGCCTCTAACTCTCAAAGGCTGGTCGTTGCCCTTGAACTCTTCCTGAGTGGATCGTCCTTCTTACAGACAGAAGGCTGGGATACTGATCGTGGATCAACACCCTGACGTCATATCAGCAGGGAGACCCATACTTTTTCATGTTGGACCTGGGGAGGCTCTTGGCTTAGAAGTGGCTACGTCTGAAGGATGTTAGCTCTTGAAGGGCGTGTAGTCTGGTGGGCTTTTCCCCTTGTGCGGCTGCCCCACGGTGTATCCGGCTGACTGCTTGACATGGTGTGTTGTCCAGGGCTCAGGTGTGGGCTGCAGGTATGGATGTGCTAGTTACTAGCTTCACGCTTGTAGTCGAAGCCCCGGGATTCTGTAGCCATCTGGGCAGAGAGTAAACTGAGCCCCAAGAGAGTTGTGCCTGAGTTGGGGGGACTCCAGAGCCTGCGGTAGGAGGGGGGCAGGAACCACCATGGGTGGATAGAGGAGAAGCCATTAGGAGATGAGGGCCGGGGAAGGTGGATGGCTGTAGAGGCCAAGGGAGAGGAGAGATTCAAGCTGGGAACACATAGGTGTGGCACCATGGGTTAAGGATCTGGCGTTGCCGCTGCTGTGGTGCAGGTCATAGCCGTGGCTCAGATTCGATCCCTGGCCCTGGAGCTTGCATGTGCTGCAGGTGCAGCTGGAAGAAGAAGAAAAAAAGCAGGTAGGGTAGACACATAAAAGGGTTCAAGTGCCAGGGCAAGAACAGAGCACCGCCGGTGTGCCAGAGTTGGACGGAGCCCTCTGTGAGCCCAGGGAGGCGCTTTCCCACAGGTTCTACCCTGTGACCTTGACCAAACCATCATCCTCTTTTAACCTCGGTTGCTTCTGCGGAGGGAGAGGCTGGACAAAACGAACTCAGCCTGGTCTCTCTGGCTCTAGAGGATGCTGAGATCATGAGCAGAAGTGGAGGCAGTGCCTTTTCCCTCCTGCAGCTCCCCGAAGAGGCCCCCATGCTCCGGGAAGCTGCTTGGCCCGTTTTCTCATCACCTGAAGCCTCTTGCAGGGCTGGCACCGCCCCGCTCTGCCTGGCCCTCCCTGCCTCTGCTCCTGAAGCTACTGCACACATGTCCTCACACAGCGACTCTCCACGGCACACGAGGTCCGGGGCCCTCCGGCTTCAGGCCAGTGCCCGTGGAACAGAACAGGAAGCTGGTTAAGAGCATCCTTGCCAGTGGGTGGCAGGGACCCAGGGTCTCTCTGGGCACCTTGTTTTAATGACAGCTGTATTAGAAGCCACACCATGGAAGGACAAGTATCCCTCTCTTATTCTCTGTCTTCCTTTTGTCCAGAACTCTCTGAGCTGCTTTTCATGAATTCCGGAATCCGTTTTGTCCTCTCCAGTGAAAACTCACTGGGTCACTTTTGTGACCCTTATCCAGCCCCTTCTCAGAGCCGCCTTCCTAGATGTCCAGATGCCACCCCACTGGGCGACACTCCTTTCTGGTGCTTTCCGCGGCCCTTGCAGCGAGCTCAGCACCCACGGCAGAGCCTATGACTTGGCCCTCTCTCTGCGGACTGCCTGGTTCCCCTGCAGGAACCATAAACCCCTTCCGGGCGAGACGTGACTGCGGACCGATGTCCCGTTGTCTTTGCACCTGCAAGCCTCCTCCGCCAGCAGAACCCAGGGCCGCTTGGGCTGTGCTTTTGTTAGTGGGCAACTCTATTTTTTTATTTCCGGATTTGTTGCTGTTGGGGGCGCGTGTGTGTGCGCGCACGTGTCTTTGTGTGTATCCACTGCTTCTGTTTTTACTTGTCTTCTGGCTTTAGAACATACCCTTTGGCTTTATTGCTGCTGTCTGCCTGCTTGTGAAAATCTCCTTAAGCAACGTAAACATATTTATGTCAATGGTCATTCTTACTTCCCTTTCTCCCGATTGATTTCTCAGGTATTGAGTCGGTTGGCTCCATTTCTTGGTGTCCGCTCCCCATGGGTGTTTGGACACTGTTGTCCCCAAGCTCGTGTTGAATGGGGATTTTTTTTTTTTTTTCAGTACTTTATTATTTATTTATTTAAATTGTAGTCTATTTTATTGTTTCAGAGGGTAGTTGATTTACAGTGGGTGTCAGTTTCTGCTGTACAGCGCAGTGACCCAGTCACACATGTGTGTACCTCCCCCCTCTCCTCCTGTCCCCCCCTTCACGGTCTGTCACAGGTGATTGGATATAGTTCTCCCTGCGGTACAGCAGGACCTCGTTGCTCATGCATTCTAAATGTCAGAGTTTGCATCTACTAACCCCAAGCTCCCCATCCATCCCACTCCCCAACCTTGGCAACCCCAAGTCTGTTCTCTGTGGCTGTGAATCTCTTTCTGTTTTGTAATAGGTTCATTTGTGCCATATTTTAGCTTCCACATAGACATGATATCGTATGGTATTTGTCTTTCTCTTTCTGACATTATTTCACTTAGTATGAGAATCTCTGGTTGCACCCATGTTGCTGCAAATGGCATTCTTTTGTGCTTTTTTATGGCCGAGTAGTATTCCCCTGTGTATATGTACCCCATCTTCTTAATCCATTCATCTGTTGATGGATATTTAGGTTGCTTCTCTGCCTTGGCTGTTGTGAATGGTGCTGCAGTGAACATAGGGGTGCATGTATCTTTTTGAATTATGCTTTTGTCCAGATAGATGCCCAGGAGGGGGACTGCTGGGTCATGTGATCATTCTGTATTTAGTTTTCTGTTCCATACAGTTTCCATCGTGCTTGTACCAATTTACATTCCTCCCCTCCTCCCACAAATACATTGAGAACATGTCTACATGTGGAACTATTTGCACAGAAAAGTTGAACTGGGGTCGTTTCGCCTCTGCCCCTGCACGTGATCCCAGCCACATGAGCTTGCCCTCCCTCCGCTGCCAGGGCCCTGGGTGGAGCTAGCTTCTGTGGGGAGCCTCTGGCCCACTGGCATTGGCAGAGGGGGGTGGCCAGCCCTGCTCATGGCCTGGGCCTGCTTCTGGGAGCACAGCTGTGTGCACTTGATGCCTGGAAGAGGGCACAGCCAGGCCTGGTGGTTGGTGGTTGCTGCTCTTTGGGGCCACTCTTCCCCAGCCGGGGCCTGGGCCAGGTGTCTGCTGGATGCCGTGGGTCCGCTCACTCCTCTCACCAGAAGGGGGGACACTTTGGGCCCCATTGCTCCACTGGAGTTTGAAATCCTGTCCAACACTCCTGGCTACTCCTCGCCAGGTCCACAGGGAACTTGACATTATTCTGCCGTATGAACCAAACGTTTGCTTTCTGGCATCTTTTGGTATCAGCAGACAGATGAAGGCCCCTCAAAGAACACGACCTTCCAGAAGGGTTGCTGTAGGTTTGAGGAAATGCGCTCAAGGAATGGGTCCCCCAGAAGATGTCTGAATGAACAGCATGTTGTTAGGAGGTGTCAGACTTGATGGGGAGCAGCCCTCAGGGCCACCCTCCCTGCTGACGCCAGTGGCTGGTTTGAGGTTCAATCACTTGCTGGAAGGACTCTCAGAATTCATTGACGACAGTAGCACTCACTGATCTCATTTCCTGCAAATGAAGACAGGTTAACATCAGCCAAGGGAGGCGTTTGGGAAAACTGCCACCTCTGGAGCCTCCATTGTCCCCTCCGTGTGGAGTCGAGGACAGCCCTGCTCTCCCGGCTACAGCATAGCACTGTGCAAGGAGCGTGTTGCCTGCCTGGGAAGTTCAGCAGAGTCTTCCGTGTCCAGAGTCTTGATTGGGATCCGTCACATACTGCCTGCCTGGCTGCTTGTGGGTCTCAGCCTCTCTGTAGACAGAGTGGATCCTGCATGGCCCTGAGCATCCTTGGTCAATCACATTTAGACTGACTGCTGGCCAAAGCCCCTGAGCAAACAAAGAAAGTCCCATCAGGTGGGGCATTCCTGGGGGCTAGAGACCTCTTCCCAGGAACCCAGGGCAAAGGCTACAGCTCTCTTTGGGTGAGGTTCACGCTTTCCTGCAGGGTGGGTTGTGTGTAGCTCCAGATGTGAATGTTTTCTGTGCACAACTCAGAACGTAAAGAGCTGGCAGGGTGTCTGCGTGGTGCCAGCCTCTTCGGGATGCTTTATTTGCACAGCCCCGTTGACTCCTCACATGGCTCCGTGGGGTGGGCACCATTGTACCCAGGCTTCCTTAGCACCCTCACTTCCACGCAGGGTGGCCAAGTCCCCTGCTCACGGCCTCGCTGCTGGTGTTGGAACTGGAGATTTGAACCTGGCGGTCTGCCTCCAGAGGCCAGTCTTATCCAGGATACCAGTGGATCTCAACTGGGAGCAGTTTTACCCCAGGGGACATTCGTCCCTTGTCCGGAAAAGTCTTTGATTGTCACAGGCCAGTTGGTCATCTGGTGGGTAGAAGCCCGGGATAACGCTCAACATCCTAGAGTCACTTTCCAAGGCCCAGGCCCGCAACACCACCGAGGATCTTCTCCCATATGACTGGACGCTGAGCCTGAGTAACTCTGTATCATGAACGCTGCGCCTCAGCCATGCCCCTTAAAGAGCAGTTCTTCAACCCCTAGTAAGTGGACATGTGTGGCATTGCCTGGGCACAACTTTAGAGGGTGGTAGTGACAGTTTGGATCAGACAAACAGGAATGATTTTGCAGTGCGCGGCCCCAAGGAAGTACCCACGGGGGCAAGGGTGGCAGGTTTGGAGATGGGTCAACAGCGTGGTTTGGGAGAGGTCACTGGGGACATGACCAAAAGGTGAAAGAAGAGCCTTCAGCGGATCTGTCCTCATAGCCTGGACTGTGTGTGGAGGCCTCTCTTGGCTGGTGTTTTAAATGCACACACGTTGACCCCGACTCGGGGTCCCCTCCTACCCCAGGCTGCTAGCACCCCAACCCAGCCGACTTGCTCCACAAACTGCTCCTGGATGAAAAGTATTTAAGAACCGTATTTTGTTGATGGTTCCAAACGCTCTGAGGGAAGTGGCGGTAATTCTGGTTTTTGGCTCCAGCTGTTACAGTGGCAGCATCTGTGTTTGCAGGGAGGTTCTGTCTGCCTGCTTCTGGCTCCGACCGCTTGGCTCAAAGGCCCTCGTTTGTGTTGCATCTTCCCCATTGATAAAACGGTAGAAAGGCTATCATGGCTTAGCTTCTTTTTCTGAATGGTTTAAAAATACCTGGACTTTTTTTTTTTCTTTTCTTTTTTTTTGTCTTTTTGCTATTTCTTGGGCCGCTCCTGTGGCATATGGAGGTTCCCAGGCTAGGGGTCGCATTGGAGCTGGAGCCACCGGCCTACGCCAGAGCCACAGCAAGGTGGAGTCTGAGCCGCGTCTGCAACCTACACCACAGCTCATGGCAACTCTGGATGTTAACCCACTGAGCAAGGGCAGGGACCGAACCCGCAACCTCATGGTTCCTAGTCGGATTCGTTAACCACTGCGCCAAGACAGGAACTCCTTTTTTTTTGTTTTCTTTCCCACCTTTTAGGGCCTCACATAGGGCATATGGAGGTCCCCAGGCTAGGAGTTGAATGGGAGCTGCAGCTGCCAGCCTACACCACAGCCATAGCAACACCAGATCTGACCTGTGTCTGCGACCTACACCTCAGCTCACGGCAACGCTGGATCCTTAACTCCCTGAGTGAGGCCAGGGATCGAACCTATGTTCTCATGGATACTAGTCGGGTTCATTACCACTGAGCCACACTGGGAACTCCCCCCACCCCCCAAAAAAAACAAACCTCAACAATTTTGAACTCAGTAGAGGAGGATGCAAGGTATTTGTTTCCTCTGGTATCTTAGGCTAAGGAATCGGGATAATTTTTGTTTCCTTTATTTAAAGAAGTCAGCGGCTGTGTGTATGGGGCCCATTGTCCCCACTTCTGCACATGCTCAGTGAGGTCACACAGCACAGCCGTGCTTCCTGACTAAGCGCCTCTGGAAGGCAGACCCTTCCTGATAGGTAAGTCCTATCAAAAGAGGCCTGACTGAAATCCATCCTGCGCCGTTGGTGGGAATGGAAGTTGGCACAGTCGCTATGGAGAACTGTATGGCGGTTCCTCAGAAAACCAAATACAGAACTACCATATGATCCAGCAGCCCCACTCCTGGGCACATATCTGGACAAAACTACAATTCAAAAAGATATCCACACCTCTATATTCCTAGCAGCATGATTCACAATAGCCAAGACACAGAAACAATCCAAATGTTTCATCGACATTTGAATGGATAAAGGTGTGATACATGTGTCCAATGGAATATTACTCAGCCATAAAAAAGAATGAGATAATGCCATTTGCGGCAACATGGTTGCAACTAGAGATTCTCATACTATGTGAAGGAAGTCAGATAAAGATAAATATCATATGCTGTCAGTTATATGCACACCTTTAAAAAAGCTACAGATGAATCTATCTATGTAATGGAGACTCATAGAGAACAGACTCATGGTTGCCAAGGGGGA
The DNA here is from genome assembly GCF_016906955.1 of Phacochoerus africanus. Lineage (NCBI taxonomy): Eukaryota > Metazoa > Chordata > Mammalia > Artiodactyla > Suidae > Phacochoerus > Phacochoerus africanus. Next base: position 5,206,437 of record NC_062544.1, read on the forward strand.
GGCAGGTGGGGGAGGGAAAGGTTGGGAGTTGGGGGTTAGCAGAGGCAAAGTCGTATATATTAGGACGGATAAACAAGAGGGTCCTACTATAGAGCCCAGAGGACTATATATTCAATAGCCTGTGATCAACCGTAGTCAGAAAGAATATAAAAAGGAATGTGTGTATATATATTTCAGTTAAAATTTTTGTTTGTTTTATATGCGTACGTGTATGTATATATCCAAAAATTTAACTGAAAACAAAAAGAGGCTTAATCAAGGTTGACCGCTCTGGGGCCAGAAGTTTCCTAAGTCAGGGTGTGGGCAGAGCCTGGGCTGGGTCCTTCCCTGGCTTTTCCAGCTTCCTGTGGTTGCGGGTAAACTGTATGTTCCATGGCTTGTAGACACATCGGTCTGATGTGTCCACCATCACAAGGTGCTTTTCTCTGTGTCTTTTCTCTCTCTCTCTCTCTTTTTTTTTTTTGGTCTTTTTGTCTTTTCTGGGGCTGCTCCTGCGGCATATGGAGGTTCCCAGGCTAGGGGTCGAATCGGAGCTGTAGCCACCGGCCTACACCAGAGCCACAGCAACGCGGGATCCGAGCCGCGTCTGCAACCTACACCACAGCTCATGGCAACGCCAGATCCTTAACCCACTGAACAAGGCCAGGGATCGAACCCGCAACCTCCTGGTTCCTAGTCGGATTCGTTAACCACTGGGCCACGACGGGAACTCCTCTGTGTCTTTTCTCTTATGTGTCCCATCTTACTGCATGTAGGGGACTGTGATGGTGTCTTCTTAGCCTGACCAATTTGCAAAGACCCCGTTTTTAAATAAGGTCACATTCACACCTACTGGGGGTTAGGAGTTGAACATAATCTTTCTGGGGCGGGGGGGAAGCACAGTCCAGTTCATGACAGGTGTCATTTCATGGGATGACACTGCGCCCTCAGAGGCTGCTGTTCCGTTGCAGGAAGGCAGTCCCATCGTGTGGCACGAGGCTCTCCCGGGCACACGGTCATGTCTCCCACTGAGATTTTTGACAGCTGCTCTTGGCCTCCACGTTCCCTTAAACTGCAGATCCTGCTTTGGGATTAAATGTGTGCCATTGGAGGCTTTTGATTCATTCCAGGGTCTGGGAATTAGAGACGTTCTTGGGTGTGAATCGCCTGCTGAAAGACATCCACACTCAGGACTAGAAGGGAAAAGAACCCGATGACCAATCAGATTGCCCTGGAGCAAGCGGAGCATCGTCAACAAAGGTTTGCACGTCAGGTCGGTTTGCCTCTGCCCGTCGGAAGGTGCTTCTTTAGGGTCATTTTTGTCATGTTTTTGGCTCACATGGTGAGACCTACACTTTTAGGTGGGGTTTTTTTTTTTTTTTTTTTTTTCCTTTTTGGCCATGCCTGCAGAAGTTCCTGGGCCAAGGATGGAACCTATGCCATGGCAGTGACCCCATCCACTGTCGTGACAAAGCCACGTCTTTAACTCACTGCGCCACAAGGGACCTCCTAGGTGATGTTTTAATTTTTGACTTTCTAACAAGACACATCCATTTCATCTCAGCCGAAAACCACTGAGATGAGAGACCCTTCCGAAGGTGGCAGGGCAGGAAGGCAGTCGCCTCAGATGGCTTATGTTAACCTCTAGACTCTGGCTTGGCCAAGTCAGGACAAGAGAAGAGACTGAGTTGTATTTGCATCTGATTCCAGTTTTCTGCTTCCCTCCAACCAGGAGCTCCCTGAATAGAGTTAAAGAAACACTTTCATTTCCGACACGGCCATTTCAGCCTTGACAGGGAGACAGCGCTGAAATTACTGCAGAGATTTGTTAAATTACCAACTTGAAAGGCTAACCTTTTGCTCCAGGAAGAAGAGGCTTCCTTTGTCCTATTACCTGAAAGGATGCCGGAACATTCAGGACACACCTATGTGTGTTTTCTTGCAAAAATAGGACACGAGTGTGCAAACATCTTTTTTTATTGAAATTGGGTGAAAATGAAAGAAAATAAAGGCCTCACATAGGCTTTGAAATGGGTTTGGGAGTGTAGTCACTTGGAAAGCTATTAAAGAATATATTTACCGTTGGAAGAACCTCGTAGCATATGAATGAAGGGAGAAAATCCAGCCTGTTCTTTGAGTGTCCAAATAAACCCACCTCTGGATGCTTTTCTGTACCAGGATGGTTTTTTTTTTTTTTTTTTTCTGCTTTTTAGGGCTGAACTTGTAGCATATGGAAGTTCCTGGGCTAGGGGTCGAACCTGGAGTTGCAGTTGCAGGCCTACACCACAGCCACAGCAGAGCCACGTCTGCAACCTGTGCCACAACTTGCAGCAATGCCTCAACGTACTGAGCGAGGCCAGGGATCGAACCTGCATCCTCATGGATACTAGTCGGGTTCTTAACCCGCTGAGCCACAATGGGAGCTCCCCAGGGCGATTTCTTAGGGGACATTTTGGACTTAATGTGAAGAATATACCTGAGAAAAATTAAAAGTAATATCAAAACCTGTTTCACTTAACTACAAAGATGTCGGATTTTACTAAAACTTCTTTTTTGGTTTTGTTTAAATGGCAAGGAGCATAGTGATGAAGTGAGAATTTTAAGGAGGTGCAGCAGAGCTGGACGCAGCCTGAGTGTAGTTATGTTGTGATGCCCCGTGTTCCTGGCTGTTCAGCGTGGAGATGGTGTGGCTGCGGTTTTCTCTCCGTTAGTTCCCACGAGGAGTGTTGTGCCAACCGCACAGGCTGTGCCGTGACCTGGCAATTGATCAGTCCCCTACCCCGGGTCTTCCCAGCCCTGACTGTGCTTGAATAGACCATTCCGCTGACATTTCTGGAACAGTCTCTGTGCTTCCTCTTCCTTCCTCTCCTCCTGTGCTGCTTTGGAGAGGAGCACAAGCCCGGGCACTTCAGATTGGCATCCGCATTGCGCCCTGGTCTGGCAGTTGAAACAATGCTGCCGTTTTCCACCTCTGAACATTCAAGGTCCTCCCCCACCAACCCCATCTTTGCAGGCTGGGTGGCCTTGGAGGCACTTTTCTTTGTTGCTCTTTTCCTAGCAGGCAGCACCGTGTCCTCCACACAGGGACCCCGTAAATACTTAAGGGACTAACTGAACGAGTATATGCATAACACATGGGTCCGCTTGCCTCCTGCACAGTAAGGAGAGAGGGACCCTTCCTGGTTCTTCCCGACTCCAGGCACCATTCAGTCAGTTTATGGGTATGTGGGGGGCTCTCCACCCCCATCGTCCTTACCTCCATTTCAGCACGCAGCTAAATCCCTCCTGAAGAGGCACTGCTAATATGGGGGGTGATTGGACAGGGAACCCCAACCCAGGTTCAGTGGTGTATAATTCTGCTGCAGACACAAGGGCAAGGTACTTGATGTCCCGACCTGTGCAACCCTGTGACGCTGCAATTTGAAGGTGAGCAAACGGAAACCCAGAGAGGTTAAGCAACGTGCCCCAAGTCACACAGCCGGGAAGAGAGCCGGAATTTGAACATGCTATTTTGACACGCCATCACCGCATCTTGGCTCCATCTGCCCGTTGTCATTGGCGACCAGGGGATGTTTCCTGTGGTGCCTCGACAAGTGACAGATTATTGTGGGATGAGGAAGGGATGCCCTGGGAATTCTGGATGGTTCTGTCCGCATCAGTTTGGGGTGGCATGATGTTTGGAAAAACTTCATGAGCTGGGAGCCATCGCTTCAGAGATGCCAAAACATTGATGGTATCCCTTTTCTGGGCTGCTGGTGATCTTCCCATTTGGAGGCATTTTCATTCCTCTGATGAGTCAGTAAGAGAAATGGGACAAGAAACATTTCGGCCCAAGAAACATATGTCGCTGTGTGCCCATGTCAGTCGCCATTATTGTTCAGAAATCAGTGACGACTTTTCTATGGAAATAGATGTAACTCTCTCATTAAAGCCTCCTTGCATCTCGCTTCTTTCTGCTGGTTTTCTCATCTGGTTCTGTCTTGGCATCTGTGTATCAATCATCAGCCCCTTTCTTTGTAGGAAAAGACCCTCAGGCTCACAGGGACATTTGCTGGGGTGCTGGCGCTCACCCATGTCCTGGACGGCCACCATCATAAGGAAACTGGCCCTGTGTGTGCAGCTCTCGGGGCCTTCCGGGTCAGGAGGAGGCGTCGTGGCTCTGGCCTGGAGTTTGTATTGTTTTCCTGAAAGAGCTGGAACTTTGCAGGGAAGGAAAAATGTCCTGTTATTGACAGAACATCTGTTATGGACTCAGTGGAAATAGAGGCATTTGTGATGGTGGTTATCTCAGGGCTTTTTGCATTCGGTATCTCTTGCCTTTGCCGAGTGATTTTATGAGACGTTGTGTTTGTCGTAGCATTCCAGCTCCTTTGACCTGACTCTTGGATGCCATTGTTGTAGCCAAAGAAATGTGTCTATGGGAGCTGGTGAAGGATACAACCAATGGTTGTCATGTTGGGATGGTGTGTATCCCCACGTGTGCTTTCAGGGGTGCTGCTGGAGGCAAGGGAAGTGGCTTCCCGACTCCCAGCTGGAGCAGCAAGTTCTCAGGAAAAAAAATACATCGGGAGTTTAAATTATTTCCTCTTTGGAGTTGCTAAGCAACGCCTCACTTAGCTTCTCCAGTATTTGGTATTTCAGTATTTGGTATTCTCAGCAGCCACTAATATCACCCTCACCCAGCAATTTCACAGGGCTCAGAAAACAGAGTTCAGAGTTTGGAAAGGCACAGGGGCTGAAATTCTCAAAAATGGACTTATATATGAAGAACAGAAATAGACTCACAGACTTTGAAAAACTTATGGTCACCAAAGGGGACGGGGGGGGGGCGGGGGGGCTGGGGGTTTGGGATTGGCACATGCACACTGGGGTATGTGGAATGACTGATTGGCCAATGGGGACCTGCTGTGTGGCACAGGGCACTCTACCCAGTATTCCACGATCATCTATGCGGGAAAAGAATCTGAAAGGGGACGGTTGTGTGTATGTGTATAACTGAATCACGTTGTTGTACAGCAGAAGCTATTCCAACCTTGTAAATCAACTATATGTCAATGCAACTTTAAAAAATGAAAAGAAATCCCAAAAAATGATACATTAAAAAAGAAAAAAGGGAGGGGAAAGAAGAGAACTACCAAGGAGGAGGGAGCTCTGGAGATTTGTAGAGGGTCCCCAGGTCTCCACCTGAGCACCGATTTGCACACACAGGGGAGGGAGCTACCTGAGGTCACAGGAGGAACTTCCTGCAAAAAGCAGATGCAATAATTCCTGGTACAAGACCTGATGAGCAAGTGCCAGTGACCAAGACTTCCTAATGCAAAGGGACTCAGTTCATCAAGAAGACCTAACAGCTCCAAACACCTATACACCTAATATGAGAAATGCAAAATGCATCATGGGAAAATCCATCTCTTCCTCCGAGATTGCAGCACCTCACTCAATAGCAGATGAGACAATAAAAAAGAAAGTCAATAAGGATGTCGAAGATTTGCAGAGTGTTACCAACCCAGTTGATCTGATTGTTGTTTGTAGAGCACTCCACCCAACAGCGCAGAACATGTGTTCTTTTAAAGGCACATGGGACATTTACCAAGAGGGGCCAGGTCTCCCTAAGTTTCAAAGGATTACTTCGTACTAAGTATGTTCTTTGGCCATCATGGGCTTAGAAATTAGAAATCAATAACATAACAGTTTGGAAAATCGATCAATATTTGGAAACTAAGTAGCTCAGAAATCCAAGAAATTACTAGGGGAATTGGAACGTACGATGAACTGAATGAAACGAGAACATGATGGATCACGATTTGTAGGGTGAGCCTAAAGAAGTTCAGAGCATCCAATGTTTATACTGCAAAAGAGGAAAGGGCTTGAATCAGCCACTTTAGCTTCTAATTCGGGGAACCTAAAAACAAAACACAACACAACAAAACAAAAAGCAGAGTACAGATTAGAAGAAATGAAATAGAAGGGAGCAAGAAACAATGAAACTGTAAACAGAAAAGCAAGAAAGATCATCAGTGAAGCCCAAACTGGTTCTTTGAGAAGATCAATAAAATGGATAAAATTCTAGTCGGATTAATCAGAAATAAAGATAGAAGAGAAAATTACCCATATCAGGAATGTGAGGGGTGGTCCTCAGAGATCTTATAGACTTTAAAAGGTTAAGGAAATGCTATGAACAGCTTTGCGCCGATAAATTCCACAATCTAGATGAAATGGACAAATACCTTGGAAAGAAACTAACAAAGTTCCTTTGAGGAGAAATAGGTAACTCGAATTGCCCCACGTGTATGAAGTAATTTGAATATGTTGCTGATTATCTTCCCACTCAGAAAATTCCAGGCCCGAATGTCTTCCCTGGTGAGTGCTGCCAAAATTTAAGGATGAAGATATTTTGCTGATACAAAACTGTACAAATTCTTCTGCAAAATAGAAGGAACATATCTCCTAGTTCATGGCATGAGGAAATTATTCTGCTAGCGAAGTTGAAGAAAGGAAACTACACATCAATGTCTTTCATGACCGTAGAAACCAAAATTCTTAACGAAATTTTAGTATCTTTGAGTCTGGCAAAAAAAAAAAAAAAAAAAGGGTCTTATATCAAGAATGCAAAGTTGGTTTAACCTTCAGAAATCCATTCATGGGATTCACTGCCATAACAGAGCCTTTCTCTTTTTTTTGGTCTTTTTGCCTTTCTTGAGCCGCTCCTGTGGCATGTGGAGGTTCCCAGGCTAGGGGTCTAATTGGAGCTGCCACCAGCCTACACCAGAGTCACAGCAACGCGGGATCCGAGCCACCACTGGGACCCACACCACAGCTCACGGCAACGCCGGATCCTTAACCCACTGAGCGAGGCCAGGGATCGAATCCGCAACCTCATGGTTCCTAGTCAGATTCGTTAACCACTGCGCCACGATGGGAACTCCCAACAGATCCTTTCAATAATTGCAGTACATGCCATCATTTCAGTGGATACAGAAGAGACATTTGACAAAATTCAACACCTACTCAGGGTAGCATCTCTCAGCAGTCCAGGAATAGAAAGGAACTTCCTCAAACCGATAGAGGGCAATTGCACAAAAAGTAGAGCATTGTACTTAATAGGGAAAGACTGAATTTAGCCACCTGCGATCTGGCGTAAGACCAGGATGAGCCCTCTTAGCAGTGATCTTCCACATTGTACGGGACGTCCTCACCAACACAGAGGGCAAGAAGAGGAAACAAAAGACGTGCAGACTAGAAAAGAAGTTCACCTGGCTTTGTCTGTGTGTGTGCCCTGTCCGTGACATTAGCATGGAACAGTTTTGGTCTATGTTAAAAATCCGATGGAACCTAAAAAATGCTCCTAGAACTAGAAAGTGGGTTTAGTGAGGCTGCAGTTTGCACAAGGCTGAGCTACTCTAGATTTGAATCTTCCCAGTAGAAATTGAAAAAAAAAATGTCTTTTACCGTAGCTTCAAAATATAAAGTACTTTGGATATTTGAATAAATGTGTGTAACACTTCTACGTAGAACATTGTAAGACATTGTTGGCAGAAACTGAAGAAAGAAAGAACTGGAGAGATGACGGCTGTTGGTGGGTCCAAAGCCTTGATGTTGTTGTCAGTTCTCTCCTAGGTCGTTCTGGGTAGTCATTGCCATCTCAATAAAAATTCCTGCAAGCTTTTTATAGAGTAGCGAGCAGATCCTAAAATATGTATAGACACGGAAAGCACCTAGAAAAGCTAACACACATTTGAAAAAGCAGAACATGGAGACTTTACTTGACATGGATAGATTTCAGGATTTACTATAAAACTCCAGTAATGAACTTAGTATGGTGCTGGTGTAAAGACAGACACGTAGGTCAGCGGGATACAATAGGCTGCCCAGGGATAGTCCACATACATGGTCACTTTATTTTTGACTGTGTTCCAGCCCAGTGTGATCAGGGAAACGTATAAGCTTTTCAACAGTCGCTGCTGAAAAAAATTCGATAGCCATGTGCAAAAAATTAAAATTCCATATGCTCCAGCAATCCCCCTCCTGGGCATATATCTGGACAAAACTATAATTCAGAATAATACATGCACCCCTCTGTTCATGGAAGAATTATTTATAACAGCCAAGACATGGAAGCAACCTAAATAGCTATCAACAGGTGAATGGATCAAGAAGATGTGGCACATAGAGACAATAGAATATTACTCCGCCCTACAAAAGAATGAAATAATGCCCTTTGCAGCAACCTGGATGAAACGAGATTTTATACTAAGTGAAGTTGAGTCAGCAAGAGAAAGACAAATACGGTATGATACTGCTTACATGTGGAATCTAAGCTATGGTACACATGAACCTATGCACAGAATAGAAACAGACTCACAGACATGGAGAACAGACTTGTGGTTGCCAAGGGGAAGGGGGAGGGATGGACGGGGAGTTTGGATTTGGTAGATGCAAACTGTTACACTGAGAATGGAGAAGCTATGCAGTCCTTCTGTACAGCACTGGGAACTAGATCCAGTATCTTAGGATAGACTAGGATGGAAGATAATTTAAGAAAGGCATTTATATTTATGCAGGACTGAGTCACTTTGCTGTACAGCAGAAATGAACACCACATTGCAAATCAGCTGCACTTCAGTAACAAACAAACTTCCACCGTTGGCTCGTGCAGTAAACAAAATTTAACTCTAAGTTTTAAATTGCAGGCTTAAAAAGTTAGTCCTAAAACTGTGGAACTCCAGGAAGAAAGCATGAGGAAAGACCTTGCTTGGTCTCCCTGGGTTAGAAAGCGATTTCTTGACTCACCGCAAATTGTCAGCTTTGGAAGAAAAACTCTAATCAATATGATTTGATGAAAATGTAAAATGTTTACCATTCAGATGTACCGTTATGAAAATGAAAATGCAAGCCACAGCCGGAGAAGTTGTTACAAGGCATCTATCTGGAAAATCACTTGTACTGAGGGTATAGAACAGACTTTTACAACTCAATTATATCTCGATAAGCATAAAATTAGTGTTATGAGGCTTTCTAGTACACAAAGAATGATTTCCATACTCCACTCCAAAGTATTGATACAGTATCTCAAATAGGAGGTATGATTCCCATTTTAAACTTGGAAAACAAACAAACACTCGGAAGCTTGAGATATAAAAAGAGGCTTTGGGAGGTATGGCAGATCCCAGGCTGGAAGGCATTGGTCCAGCCTTCTTTCCTTTCAGATGAGCTGACTCATCAGCTCCTGGCCAGTTCCCCTCCAAGCCTTTATCTTGGTGAAAAGAAAGGAAGGGTCTTTAAGAAGAATAAAGTTACTGAGATGTTGTAAGACAATGGTGGTGCCATTTTTATCATGTCTAAAACGAAGACTCCTTGAGCAAAGATTTATTGCCTATTCAATTTTTTTTTTTTAAAAAAAGATTGGAATATCATTTGCTGAGTCTGGTGAAATTCAGTCTCTATTCAGCGTGTTGCTTAAAGTAATTTCTTTACTTTGAACATGGTGCACACATAAAATGCCTAGGTCACCAATTTATGTTTTCTTTAATGCTCTTGATATGAAAAAAAGTACCTTTACTACCAATTTTGCCTCCTGATGGGGGATGTAACTAAAGAGCCAGATGTTCTAAGATGCTAGCACAGATGCATTACTCTAAAAATTGTGAAGTGATGAAATAACTTTTTTTTTTTTTTGGTAGACAGATGAGACAGATTCCTTGTAGAAGGGAAATACTGAGGGTTTATTATAATAAAATAAAAATAACTTTATCATATTGGGCCTGATAAAGATTAATAGAGCAAAGAAAGGCAAGGGAGAATTCAGAAGGTGACCTGTCTTATGTGGCAGAGGCAGAAATAAAACTTAGAGAGGGTGGACTGGACTGATTCAGTAGGTGACAAAATGAATTCATGAAATAAATGAGCAAAAGAAGGAAATTGGTTTTTCTTACGAAAAAATCAGATTCCTATTTTATTCCACATAAAAATATGAACTCTCGATGAATTAAAATCTAAAGAGGAAAAGCAGATCATTAGGATTTTCTTACAAATCTAGAGGGAAGCCTCTTTAAAACATTGTGTAGGGAAGGGTTTCTTAAATAAGGCATGAAGAAAAAAAAAGTTGTTTTTTTTTTTTAATTATGAGAGAAAATTGATCAAGAAAGAAAAGACCTATCCCAATTATTTTTGTTTATTTGGAGATGCTCAAGAAACACCCTTCCATATGTGCCTAAGGAGACATGTAGATGAATTGGTTGGGATCAGGGAATTACAGTATTTTATTCAGTGAAATACTAAATAAGAGTCCAGTGAGATAATAGTTCTACATAATATCAACACGGAGACGCTTGGGAAGCATAGTGCTGCGTGCATGGAAAAGGAAGTTGCAGGATGATGCTAATTTGATAAGCATCTATTCTTTGAGTATTTACAGATGCAAGTATTAAAAGAATTAAAAAAAAACATGAATGAGAAGAAAAATGTACTGATTTGCACCTGTTGGTTTTTTATAGGGAAGGAGCAAAGATCATGAGGGGGAGACTTCAGCTGTAACTTTGTGTGTGTGTGTGTGTGTGTGAGTGTGAGAGAGAGAGAGAGATAAAGATACCCTGTGTGAAGAAGTAACATTGAAAGCTAATATGCCGTAACGTTCAGTGTATGAGGCATGCTCATGGGAGGCTGTCATCTTATGTGTTGTACTTTTAAGAATTCTGTTGTGTTATTTTTGTGGTTGTTTTTGTGTGTGTGTGTGTGTGTGTGTGTGTGTGTGTGTGTGTGTGTGTGTGTTTTGGCTGCACCCATGGCATGTGGAAGTTTCCAGGCCAGGGATCAAACTCATGCTGCAGTTGTGACCTGCACCACAGCTGCAGCCATGCTCGATCCTTAACCTGCTGCCGTGCAAAGGGACGTCCTGGTTTTAATAGTGTTTTACATTTTAGAGTAAAATTTTGAAAAAAAAAAAAAAAAGACCATCAGTTATGCCTTTGACCTGGATTTGCTGCTCTGGACTGTGGGTCCCAGCCCAGCTTTTTAGAGTCCGACCCATTTGTGGGTCTCCCAGTGGCTCTGAGCGGGTCGGCTGTCTCTCCTGCTGCTTCCTGTCCTGCAGTCTCTGTGGCGTGATTGTTCAGATCATGGAAAAACAACCCTTCTTTTTAACCTGAATGTGTGCGATTGCTAGTTCTAATAAAACGTGTTCTATTTTTCAAACTTTCGAAATACTGTTTCTTGAGCACTCTGCGCATGCCAGGGAATCTAATACTGAGCGATGGTAAGAGCTGTCACCGCATCCATATTTAACAGGGAATGAAGATGCATTCGAAAGGTTCAAAGAATGTGATGACTTAAGAGAAATAGCTAGAGGGTGATGTCATTACATTTTCTTGGAATAAATACTTGGGGTATTAATTAATGGCTTCATCCTTAAATTCTGTAAAGTGATTGTTATTAATATTTGAATATTAATTGTTTTCTTTGGTTCCCAACTATTCAAAAAAAACGAAACAAAACAAAACAAAAAAAATCCCCCCAAAAACCTCAAACTGTTGACAAAATATTTGGGAATGAAGGATTAAAATGAAGGCAGCTTGGTCTTCGAACTTTACATATGCATGTTGTTGAGTCCTATATGGTTGTATTTTTGACAGTTTTTTTCTTCTTCATTTCTTTTGAGGGCCCCCCTGCAGCATATGGAGGTTCCCAGGCTAGGGGTCAAATAAGAGATGCATCTGTGGGCCTACACCCCAGCCACAGCAATATAGGATCTGAGCCCCATCTGCGACCTACACCACAGCTCAGTGGGTCCTTAACCCACTGAGCGAGGCCAGGGATCAAACCCACATCCTCATGGATACTAGTCAGGTTCTTAACCCACTGAGCCACAGTGGGAACTCCAAATGACAATTTTTTTTTTAAATTGACCTATAATGATCATGCTTGTAATATTAGCATGGAAGAATTGAATGAAATATCTGTAGATTGATTCAAACCCTGCCGTTCTCTTCCATCAATGACCTTCCGCCTGCCTTCTTTTAAGGTACGTGCTAGCGCTTTCCTTCAGACCACAGTCAGGGTGCTGAACGCAGAGACTTGGTCAACATCTAATGCTTTGCATTCCAGATTCGCTTCAGGCTCCATGTCTTCGAAGAAGATGAAACTCAGCATCTAGATACATATCTTTGTCCCTATTAGAGATGCGAAGACACCAGGGCTCAGTAGGGTACTTTTGGATGCCTTGCACTCTTAAGTTGTGCACATGAACTCCAGTGGTTGCCTTAGACACTGAAAGCTTTATAGTTTGGAGGGCATCTCTCTGCGGGCTTCTGGTGCAGCCCCTAAGCTTTCATCTGGTTATTTGTGAGCTTCACAGTAGGGAGAGCACAGAAATTCTAGATCTCACCGGGTGGGGCTTGGGGGGGGGCATCCCTCAAAGTCGAGGCCCACGTATTGTGATTTTAAACAGCCACTTGTCTCAGCCAAGATCATGAGGGTGTCTGCCCTGTTCACGGGCGGCCTGGGTCCAGGATCTCTTTCGTAGCCCTCGGGATGATCTGAGTGTGAGGATTCAGCCACTTTCACCCAGAATACCAATTTATGGTCTTATTGCTGTTTAGAGAGTACTCTTATCTGCCAGCCAAGATACCTTCTTTCTGGTGCTAGGTTTCCTGGGAGACCCATTCAGCTGGGTGTGTGTTGAAGATCAGATCAGAACAAAGCAGGTTGTGGGCCCTCCTTGGGTATTTTATTCAGGCTGCGGCAGAGTCTGAGGAATAGCTCAGTCGCACAATGAGGTCATTGTTGTTGGCAGGTTGTGTGGGGCAAAAGTCTTGGCCTCTGTTGCTTGGAGATCCTCCAGGACCAGTTTCAGTGTCCTGCTGATACTCTCAAGGGAACCGATGTAAGGTCCCCTATGGAAATGAGGTCCAGGGAAGCGGACGGCTCTTTTGGAATCCGAGCATTATTTCCTCCCACTGGAGGAAGACCCACGCTTGGTTTCGGCTGACGTCATCTCCTCTGGATGCCCCTTCGCTCACTGTCTAACCCATGGCCCGATGCGGGAACCCGCCCTTTTGCCATCTGACATCATGGAATGTCCGGCAGGACCTGGAGACTGGGCCCAGTAGGGCTGGTTCAGGGCAGAAGAAAGGCCATTTCTAATCTCTGGAAACACTACCATTGCATCTAAGCCGTTGCTTAACTAAATAAATACACTTTCCTGTAAGGGGTTAGAAAGATTTCTAACCGATTCCAATTGGGGGAAAAAAAAAAAAAAGGAGTCCTGGGAGTAACAGGGGCTGTGTTGACAGCGAAGGTCTGTCTCCGTTTGGGTTTAGACCAGCGCACATGCGTGATCAGTAATGGGTCCCATGGTGGCCACATGTGGCTCTGGTGTCACTCATAATCCCGAGATGTTTCTGCCCAATGAGACCGAACCACAGAGACTCCAGCACTTATAAATAATCTCCTCTGGTCGGCAGGTAGTTCCCCCCCCAGCGGTGATGAAGTGACTTAATAATGATGAATTTCTGTAGGTAAAGGCTCATGTGAAAACTTTGGAAGCCCTTGGAAGTCTTAACGTTCTTCCCTTGGCCTTTGAGCAGAGTCAACATGGACTAGAAATACAGATAATCCTGTTAGTTGCCACTTCCAGATTTGCGAATTGCCTACAAGCCAAGATGTGTTTGTAACCCCAGCGTGGGGAGTTGAGGTCATTCGTGGACATGTGCAGAGCGGTGGAAAATCTGAGCTCCCCCTTGTGCTGTGTTTAGCTGAGCTGGAGCAGGCATTCCTCTGCCGCCTGGCTTCAGCTCCCACTGTACGCAAGTGTCCTCGGGATTTATTCAGTGCCACATTATTTTATCTTTTGCTGCTTTGTGTTGATGAGTTCACTGCTTAAAAAACCCTTCAAGCATCTTGTTGACGTGCTGTTTGGTGTTCCTAATTACAGGAAGGCAGCGATGTGCCTTCAGGAGAAAATATATGTTAGAGAAGCTTCATTCAGGCACGAGCTAGAGATGTTGGCTGTGAGAGCAACGTCAGTGAATCAGCAGTAGCTAGGAAATAAGGTCCCTTGAACAGAAATACAGCAAAACAAAGTTATGTATTGATTGGTTGATGAAAATGCTGTGACCCGGGGCTGCAGGGCCCCGGCTGGTAGTTAATGGTTGCATACTCACTCATTCAGTGTTCCTTGGTGTGGCATAGCCATAGCTATGGAAATAAGAAGGGGTCACCTTACCGTGGGAGGGCGAGCAACAGCAAGGTCAGTGTCATAGCCCGTGGCCTGGCCCTGGGACTGCTGCTTTCAGGTTTCGGCCACTCCCATCACCTTTTCCCTTTCCATGTGTGCTGAGTTGAAATAACACGTGCCTGGGCTTTGATGATTCTGTGAGCTGTTTTTTTTTTTTTTTTGGTCTCACTCAGTTTCAGCTCCTTGTTGAAATATTGTGAAGTGATGATGGCGTTTGAAAACCAGAAAAACAGGCCCAGGTGCAGGATCGAGGCGTTCCAGAGTGAACGTTCGAGAAACAAACGTCCTTTGGTCAGAATGTGCGTGATGAGTGATCCTCACTGTTGGCGGTGACATTTTTAGCAGCTGGTGCACCTGGCAGCCTGTTTGACTGCAGGTGCCCAACTGGGTGACCCGCTGTCCCAGAGTGCTCCTGGGCCCCTGAGAGACAGCGTATGAAGGTGGCGTTTGGGGGGTGCTTCTGTGATGGGAAGGGGCACCGTATCCAGATCAAACACTCGCCCCTTCCTCAGCGAGTGTCTGGGGACACCCTTGGGCATCAAACTGTTACTATTTCGGAGCCTTTCTGCCTTCAGGAGGGACTGTTTCTGTCTCTGCAGTGTCATTTAGGCAGGAAAGAGACCCTCTAAGGGGGCAATTGGGATCAGATATTATAGCCCTGCTTTGTAGGTACCTGCAGTGGGAGTGTTGATTTCCACCTTGCAGAGGGCTGCAAGAACTCAGGCCAAGAGAGATGGTAGGCCTGTGGCAGAATTTCTTGTATATAGTGGCTTTTGGTTACCATTTCACAAAGAACTGTAGGTGCTGGGTCACCAAAGTGCTTACACACATGCACGCACACACACTCACACTCACGGATATGCATCTCCTACACATACTGAAACCTCATTAATATCAACTCTTCTTCATTAAAAGACAAATCATCCATTAGGCATCCACAGAATAAAATGGAATAATTATGTCTGCTCTCGATGGGAAGGTATCTCCAGGGGAGTCGTGGCAGGGCCTATATTTGGTACAGAAATTAGCCTGATGGTACGAGATGCTACAGGGAAAAAAAATCCATGGCCTCTCATGTCAAGAGGAAGGGCAAGGAAGAGGAAGCTTCAGTCCTCAGCCTTACTGCAGGGTTTGAATCTAGGGAAGAAGAGAAATGGGAAGAGACTCAGGTGGGCGTGAAGGAGGCCATGCCATCTGGGTGAGGACTTCTGGGAGTCGGAGGGGGATTTGGAGCCAGGAGAAAGGCTAGTGTCAAAGTAGGGATGAGAATTTAGTTTCTCAAAAACCTAAAGCTAGACCTACCATGTGACCCAGCAGTTCCACTCCTGGGGTGTATATCTGGAAAAAACAAAAACACGAGTTCTAAAAGATACATGCAGCTGGATGTTCATGGCAGCATTATTTACAACTGCCAAGATATGGAAGGGTCCATCAATGGATGGATGAAGAAGATGTGGTACATAAACATACAGTGTGGTACAAAAAGCCATAAAAAGAACCAAAAGAACCAAATTTTGCCATTTGCAGCAACATGGATGGACCTGGTGGGCATTATGGTAAGTGAGATTATGTCAGACAGAGAAAGACAAATATTGCATGATATTACTTATATGTGGAAGCTGAAAGTACAACAGGCTAGGGACTATAACAAAGAAGCAGCAGATGTACAGATATAGAGAAGAGACTGGTCATTTCCATTGGGGGGCAAGGGGCAGCATAGAGATGGGGAGTGGGGGTACACCCGTTGTGTATAAGATAGGCTTGAGGATGTATTGTACACACGAGGAACATTGTCAATATTTTGTAATAACTGGAAAGGGAAAGCAACCTTTAAAAATTGTATACACAGAAAAGAAAATCATGGACATGGAGAACAGACTTGTGGTTGCCAAGAGGGAGGGGAGGGGGGGGGATGGATTGGGAATTGGGGGTTAATAGATGCAAACTATAGCCTTTGGAATGGGTAAGCATTGGGATCCCGCTGTGTAGCACTGGGAACTATGTCTAGTCACTTGTGATGTTGCATGATTATGTGAGAAAAAAGAATGTATGCATGTACGTGTGACTGGGTCACCTTGCTGTGCAGCAGAAAATCGACAGAACCCTGTAAATCAGCTATAATGGAAAAAATAAAAATCATTATAAAAAATAAAAATTATATACAAGTTCAACCATTAAATTAAAAAAAAAAAAGTTATCAGCAGATTTTTCAGCTGAAACTCTGCAGGCCAGGAGGGAGTGGCATGATATACCTAACGTAATGAAAGGAAAAAACCTCCAACCAAGATTACTTTACCCAGCAAGGCTCTCATTCAGATTTGAAGGAGAAATCAAAACCTTCACAGATAAGCAAAAACTGAGAGAATTCAGCAGCACTAAACCAGCCTGACAACACATACTAAAGGAACTTCTCTAGGCAGAAAAGAACAAGAGAAGGAAAGAGAAAAGAGCAACAAAAAGCAATTAATAAAATGGCAATAAGAACATACATATCAATAATTACCTTAAACATGAATGGACTAAACGCCCCAGCCAAAAGACATAGACTGGCTGAATGGATACGAAAACAAGACCCATATATATGCTGTCTTCAAGAGACCCACTTCACTTCTAGAGACACATACACATAGAAAGAGGATGGAAGAAAATATTTCGTGCAGACGGGGACCTAATAACATCACATTCTGAGGCTCTAGGTGGCCGTGAATTTGGGGGACACCGTAAAATCCAGGGCACTACCTCACTAGGACCCCTCTGAAGCATGGCCAGACGTTTTCCAACCACCTTCCCTCCATGATCCTAAATTCCTGCTCCTCAAAGGCTCTTGTGTGAAGGAAACCCAGCAGCAGACGCCAGAGGAGAGCTCAGGGAGTTTCTTGAGGAGCCTCCACATGGCAGGAAGACTCAAAAAAAAGACTGGAGACAGCTGTGCAGAGCAGAAAGCCCCTCAGTACTGAAGGCGGCAGAAGGGAGCAGAGAACAGAGAGTAAAGGGGCAGAAATGAAGCTTTGCATATGTCCACTAGGAATGAGCATGGGTAACCCTCACACCCCAAAGAGGGAGAAAATAGAAAACGCTTTGCATCTTGCCGTGAAAGAACAACAAAACAGAATAACAAGACCACTCTGTCTTGTTCTAGAACCCAAACTAAATGAAGGCTTTATTTCCTGACTGTTGCTGATTATCATGCAAAATACTAGAATCCCTGACTCCGGCCATGCTGAGTTCTGCAGATGTGGAGAGGATGGTTGTGTTATTTCCCCATGAACAGATGATTAGAAAGTTGGTAACCTTGGGGAAAAAAAGACAACAAAAAAAACCCAAAGTAGAGATGACAGAGTGAGGGTGGCTCAGAGGTGTGCCCGTAGGATGGGGGAGAGACAGAAAGAGCAGCTCAGATGGAGACCACATCCCCGGGTGGTCAGAGGCGTGAGAGAGGGCTCAGACGGCCACGAGACTCTACTGCCCTGCAGGGCCCAGATGGAGAGCCTGTGGACAGATGTCAACCAGGGTAGGGACGGAAACTTGGCTGGACAACCTCCTGTAACTCAGGATGAAGAGGTTCTCAAGACCTGCTGGACAGTGCAGTGCCCGCGGGTAACAGCATTGGGGGATGCACTTCAGACTGTGTTCGGTGGGTGGATCTCATGTCAGGTGTTCTTACCGCAGAAGGAGGAGGACAGGAGGAAACTCTAGGAGGTGATGAAGCTGTGTGATTCCTTGGTGGGGTGATGGTTTCCCTGCTGTACACATCTGCCCAGACTCATTACAGTGTCTGCATCAAAGATGCACATCCAGTAGTGCGCTGGCAAACAGCTGTCAGGAGCTGTTTGTTCATATAGTTTCACCCATTTTTGTATTAGAATATTCTCTAGTTTGAGGAGTTCTTTGCTTACGGGGGATATTAGTGATTGGCCTTTGGTGTAAGTTGCAAATATTTTCTCCACTTTCTCCTTTGAGTTTTCTGGTGATGCTTTGCGTACAAAAGTTTCATGGTATGCAATGTTTTGTATGGTTGAATCAGTCAGTCTCTTAGTTTATTCTTCTCTATTTGGTTAAAGAAACTCCCCCTCAAAACTCCCAGATGACAAGGGAGCAAGCCTGTAGGAGCTAACCTCTGTATTTAGGTTACTGACCAATGTGACGTCTATCTTGGTGAAGGTGTGATATGTTTTTTTCTCTAAGTGACCATGCAGTTGGCCCAGTGCTATTTATTGGGAGGATGCTGCTGTTTTCCTAGGCTGCATCTCCCTTTCATTTGGGTCTATTTTTCGACTCTCTTCCATTTCTCCCTTTGTGATGTGCCAGGACCGTGGTTTTAATTTTGGAGATTTCCTAGTATCTTTTAATATCTGATGGATCCTTTTTTCTAGCTTCAGGAAAAAAACAAACATGTTGACATGGTTGTTGGGATTGCATTAAATTTATGGCTGAATCTATGGAGAATTGATGGCTTTGTGATCCAAGAACATGGTATAATTTCCATTCATTGATGTCTACATTTCTGTTGTGTTTTTTCCTTTCTGGAGTATGTAAAGTTTCTTATATCGGTTTGGTACCTACCTCTTTTCTGTTACCTGGGTATTTATATTTTTCATCATTCATTTAGTAATATTCCATTATAAGAGGGGTATTTTTTCCATTCTCTCCCCTCTGCTTTTAAATTTTATTCCTTATTTTCTGTTTTTATTTTTTGGCCACACTCTAGGCATGTATGGAAGTTCTGGGGCCAGGGATCAAACCCATGCCCAGAGCAGTGACAACACTGGACTCTTAACCCACCAGGCTGCCAGGGAACTCCACTTCTCTTTTTTTAGATGTATGTGTTATAAATGAGATGTATTGACTTTTTTGTTAAATTTATATCCCACTATTTGATGAAATTATTTTTATGAACATCTTTAATGGACTCTTGAATTTTCAGAGAGGCAGTTTCATCTACATAGAAGGATCGTTTTATTCTTTTTTCCCAAATTCTTATGCTTCTAATTACTTTCTCTTGTCTCATTGCGTAGTCTGGTAGATCCATTACCATATTTAATAGTAGTGGTAACAGTTGGCGTCTGTGTTGTTTTTCTCCCTTTAGTAGGAATATCTCCAGTGTTTCTTCATTAAGTAGGATGCTGGCATTTGGACCAAGACTTTTATGTATATCATTACATTCAGTGTTAAGTAAGCACATCCTATTAATGGATGCTTTTATAGAGAACTGTTGCTGAAGTTTGTTGAATGCCTTTTTGCCATCTTAGAAGTGAAGTCTATTGATCTTGAATATAATCACTCATATTTAGGGATTTTGATTTCTCTTTGTAGTCTCCAGTGGTATAAAGTGCCTGCGCTTGTCTGCTTGTAAATATTTTTTTGTCCTGAATTCCACCACGTCAGACACCAAAATTGCAATTCCAGATTGCATTTTATTGCTTTTGCCCATCATTTCATCCTTTAATCTTTCTGGGACAATTCGAGTCTCTTATATATAGAACATCACTGTCATTTTGTGGCATGAAATTAATTTTTGATGGCCGGCTAGGGCCGTTGGCATTTATTGACGCATTCCAGATTCTTGGTCTCAGTTCTTCTGTATGTATGCACACAGGTGTCCCCGGCAACATATAGGGGAGCCTGGGGAGGGGGATGTGTCGGGAGCAGATCCTCCTGGGGCTTAAGGTGTGTTTCCAGGAGAGTCTGGGGCTGCCTGCAGAAGGGTGAGAAGAGCTGTACTGAGATCCCACGGAAGATGAAGATGAGAGGGGACCCCTTAGGGGGGCTCTCAACCCCGCCTTGGGAACAGGACCCTCTGGAAGATGCAGCCTGAGTCCTGCCTGGGAGTGTCTGGGGCTTGGGTTTCCATGGAGGCCTCAGGACCCTGAGGGAGGGAAAGAGGAGATCCCAGTTTCCACGGGAGTCCAACTCTGTTCCCTGCCTCCTCCAAGGCGTCATCAGCAAAAGAAGCTAAAGATGCAGAAGGATGCTACATACCAGGCCCAGATCAGGTGGGGGTGTCACCCCCCTTCTTGGCGTCAGGAGGCCCTCCTCCTGTGGCTCTGGCTGGAGGGCCCACCGCTCTTACCACGTGCGTCTGCCTGGGTTCCGTCCTAGGCCTCTGACCATCACAGATCTTGATGCTGAGCAGATTCATTCATCATTCATTGTCAGCTCCTCACGTTCAGAAACTCGTGGAAATAAATCCACCACGTCACACTTTCCATCCCCAAACAGCTGAATCCACTTCTACTGTAAAACATTGCCCCTGCCCCCGCCGGAGTTCCCACTGTGGCTCAGTGGGAACGAACCCAACTAGTATGCATGAAGATGCGGGTTTGATCCCCGGCCTTGCTCAGTCGGTTAAGGATCTGGCATTGCTGGGGCTGTGGTGTAGGCTGGCAGCTGCAGCTCTCATTGGACCCCTAGCCTGGGAACCTCCATCCGCCATGGCCTACAAATAGGCTGAAAAACAAAGCCATCTTTCTTTTTAAACAGAGTACTTCAAGTGTGTTGTTGGTGTCTTTGCTACGTGTTTTAAGTCTTGGGTAACCAAAAGTGCCCCTGTGTCCTAGCTTCCCACAAGCGAGACTTTATTGACATGGTATGTTAGAAAGCTAAATAAAACAAGAGCAGCCAGCTCCACTCTCAAGCTGTGCTATTGAACACAAATAGTAAAAGGAAAGTGAGTAACTTATATCTGGAATCTCATATAAGGCACAAATGAGCCTTTCTGCAGAAAAGAAAATCATGGACTTGGAGAATAGACTTGTGGTTGCCAAGGGGGAGGGGGAGGGAGTGGGGTGGTTGGGGGGCTTGGGGTTCATAGATACAAACTCTTGCCTTTGGTAGGGCTTAGCAATGAGATCCTGCTGTGTAGCACTGGGAACTCTGTCTAGTCACTTAGGATGGAGCCTGATAACGTGAGAAAATAGAATGTGTACATGGATGTGTGACTGGGTCACCACACTGTACAGTAGAGAAGAAAAATTGTATTGGGGAAATAACAGTTAAAAATAATAATAACAACAACAAAAAAGAAAGCGAATACAAAATAAAATGGGAAATCTTTATTCCCCCGTTGAGGTACATGGTAACTGACCACAGGCCTTGGAAGGAGTAGGTGATTGACTTTCCACGTTGAAAATAGCCAATGTGGTGTAGAGGATTCGGTTCTGAATTCCTGATGAACAGTTTTCAGATGCATCGGAATCTGAGGCATGAATTTCCCCTTGAGTCCCGCTTTGCTGGCTTGTCCTTAAAGACGTTCATTGACCACTTGCGAACATTGGGCAGCGCTTCTGTTCTGACATAACCCCGCAGAAGAGGTGGAGGAGAAGGACTTAGTCACCCTACCTGGTAAAATAATGGTTGGTTAGAAAAAGTATCATGTGATACAAATACATTTACATGCAAAGAAGAACACAAAATGCACCGAGCAGTCCAACGTGCAGAGCTGCCACTGCTCATGTTGGAAGGTCCCATGGGACATTTTCCTCTGAGTTGACATGTACTCGAAGTGTATTTCTTACCCTCAGTGTAATAGCTTTGCCTTTTCTACAGGTATTTAAAATTCTTCGTAGGCATTCATTGAAGTTCCTGCACAGTTTACCTAAACCCTTGTTGTCAGACATTTAGCTTATTCTAAATGTTCTTATTAAAATCGTGCCGTGGCACTGTCCCCTTGCACGGAGCGCCTTTTTTGGGGCTTTTTATGGTCATTTCTTAGTATGGATTACAAAGAGTGAAATTGCTCGTCCAAAAGAGTGTTTGTTAAGTGTCCAGAGGACACTGTCCAGCAGCTCCGCGAGGAGGCGTTGGCACTTTACACCCTACCTGTGACTAGGGTGTCATTCTTTTTTTAACCCCAAGAACTGTCACCATGCCTGCCATCTTTCCTAGGCTTGGGCGATGATCATGTGATGCATATTCATTTGAGATTAACATGGAAAAATGTGGTTAGTGGTTGCAGCTTTGTTTGTTTTGCTGTCACACGGATATTCTGTCCCTGAAGGGACACTAAACGTACGCTGCCATGTGGCCATGTGTAAAAGACAGATTCAGCTCTGACAGCCCTTCTGAAGTGAGAGAACCATGTGGTCATATGCTCTTCCACTAACGTTTATATCGCATACCTATGGGTATGTGAGGGAAGAGTCTCGGGTAAATCCGATGATATCACTCATTACACGGGACTGAAATAATAGAAATACCTTTAGAAGCTGAGAAATGTCACCACAAATTTATATACTGTGTGTGTTTTACAATAGTTATATATGTGATATATGCCGTATATAATTATAAAACATATTTATATGTTATACATTACCATGCATAACAAATATATAATGATAACAGTACTATTTATAATATAATTCTAAACTAGGATATAATTATACAGTGTCATAGCAATATATACATGGCATGCTTACATAATATGTATTATATAAATGATTCAGTAACTTTTAGTAGAGATAAAATGTAAGATAAATAACAATTCTATATGCTACTCCCATCTTGACCAAGTGAGGGGGCTTGAGATTATTTATTTATTTATGCTTTCTTTGGGGTGGGAGGCAGACCCATGGCATATGGAGATTCCCAGGCTAGGGGTTGAATCTGAGCTGCAGCTGCCGGCCTACACCACAGCTCACAGCAACACTGGATCCTTAACCCACTGAGAGAGGCCAGGGATTGAACCTGCAACCTCATGGTTCCTACTCGGATTTGTTTCCACTGCGCCATGACAGGACTTCTGTGAGAAGGAGAGGAATCCTCTTACACAAACATAGCATTTGCTTTGAACTTATTCTCTAGATATGTTTATAGTGTATACAATGATGAAACTGAAACTTTCTTAAATAGGGAGTTCCCTGGGGGCTCAATAGGTTAAGGATCTGGGATTGTCACTACTGTGGCGTAGGTTTGATCCCTGGCCTGGGAACTTCTGCATGCCATCCAGCACGGCCAAAAAAGAAAAAAAAAAAAAAACTTCCCTTAAATACAGAAGAATAAATGTGTTTGTGTGTGTGTGTGCGTGTGTGTGTGTCCATATATACACAGAATGGAAAATGACTCAGCCATAAAAACGTAATTTTGACATTTGCAGCAACATGGATGGACTTGGAGGGCATTATACTAGTGAAATACGTCAGAGAGAGAATGATAAATACTGTATGATAATCACTTACACGTGGAATCTAAAACATATAACCAACCAGCAAATATATAGCAAAAAAGAAGAGGACTCACAGATACAGAGCATAAACTAGTGGTTACCAGCTTGGGGGGGGTGCACTATAGGGTGGAGGAGTGAGAGGTACAAATCCTGCGGTGCAAGGTAGGCTACGGGGTGTGTTGTACAATACAGGGAATATAGCCAATACTTTGTAAACAGAAAGTAACCTTTAAAACTGGTAGAATAATTTAATAAAAATTAAATTGAAAAAAGAGAGAAACGCAGAAAAAAGAAACCCTGCCTTAAATTGGAGTATTAATCATTAGTGTGCAATAAAAACAAACTCAAAAATGTTTATTGTAAGTCCGTCAGTTTTTTAAATTATATATTGATTGAAAAAAATGAATTTTCTTTGAAGAGTTGTATGTCTTTAGGAATTCAGTGTACCCTAATGATCTTTAAAATGCTGAGCGTAAAGGAGGCTGGATGGAAACAGTTTAATGGGCCCCCCCAAAAGTCAAGAATTTCTGCCAGTAAAACTCAGAGCTTCTGCGAATGCAAATATATTCAGCTTACTGAAGGAAGACATTTGGAATGAAAATGTGTACACTCCATAAACCGTGGATGGCATCAGCAACATGAATAATATCTGCAAAATTATTGCGATTCAGGCTCAAAAGAAATAAATACTCTGCTTGCTGTGGTTTTCAAAATTTAAATATTCATAGTATATAGAAACACTGTTTATTCCTGCTGTAATTTTAAATGTGACGCATCGTCTTTACTGTACAAAAGAAGAACCCCTTCATTTTAAATACAACCATAAAATGTTGCCTTGGGGGGCAATTTATGAAGCGTCGGTGGCCCTAGGTGATTTTGGACCCGCATGTTTTAATAAGAAGGACAATTCCTTTTTTCTTCGTGTTGGAATCTGATTGGACGCCCTGGTCTAACTGGGTTTTTTTAAAGGGATGTATTATATACTTTTAATTTAGTGAGGCGTGGCTTCTGTAAGGGAATCTTTTATTTGCAATGTCCTTGATCGTGGTGGGAAAGGACCCCAAAGTGTGGTGCCCATCCAGGCCAGTAGCATTAGCGAAAGCCAGGAACCGGCTGGAAACGCAGATGCTCTTCTCTGCTCCAGAACAGCTGAGTCAGAAATCCTAGGTGTGGTCCCAGCAGTCTGCGTTTAAGCCGTCTCTGCAGGTGATTTCATTGTTGCTATGAATGTCGATTTTTTTTTTTCCGGAGAGTATTCCCACTTGAACTTCACCTTCCTCATCGTCTGCCCTGATGCGTCATGATATTAATAAATAGATTACAGCTGAGGTTTTGGATAAAGACCCCCACATATCAGTAAGCTTTGGTAGACAAACCGCCCCAGAATGTAGTGGTTTAAAACAACCCTTGGGGCTCAACTGGGCAGTTCTTCTGGTCTTGGCTGGGCTCCCTCGTGTGTCTGTGGTCAGCTGCTGGTCCGCTGGGGGCTGGATGATTTGGGATGCTCTCAGCTGTGGGGCCTTGTGTGTCTTGTTCATGAGTATCCTTCCTGTAGCAGGCTGTCCCAGGATTATTCACAGGATTCCTAGAAAGTGGGCAGGAGCACAGCCTCAGATAGGCCCAGTACCCCTTCTGCATGTCATCTCAAGATTCAGAAGCAGCCCGGCTTCAAGGGGTAGAGAGAAGCACTGCCTCTCTCTTCATGGGAGGGGATGTAAAGCAAAGCCTTTAAGGAGAGACGATCCAGGGAGAGATGGCAAGATACAAACAGTCTCTCCATCCATCCCCAAGGATGACTGCTTGGCTGAGGAATTCTGTCCCTCCTTTCTGTACACCATGCATATGAAAAACTTCCTAACTTTTGGTTGCCGCTGGGAAGAATGACACAACCGACAAGAGAGAGCACGGTCTTGTATCGCTGAGTCATCACTATCAGAAGACCGTGTTTGCCAAGGTCAAATGAACCTGAACATGTGACTAATAAAAACATTTAAAACAAGGGAAATAGGAACAAGTAAACATATGCATTTCATTTCAAGAGTTGCATCCTCACCTTCAGCCCTGGATTCCCTACGGGATTTCTAGAATGTCCTCTTCAAAGTGATGGCCCTGTTTCCACGCATGGCGGGTTGTGTCCCTGGGGATGCTGGCTGATGGTAGTAATAGCTGTGGCTAGACTTGAATACTGTAGAATACTCTGGATACTCTGGTCCTGTTTTGCTGCTGCTTTTGTTATTAGATTGTGATAAGTAAGAGTAGAAGACGAGCAGGAAAAAAAAAAAGGGAGGGGTATGTTCTTGGAGTTCCCACTGTGGCGCAGTGGAGTAATGACCCACCTTGTCTCTGTGGCAGCACCAATTTGATCCCTGGCCTGGCACAGTGGGTTAAGGATCCAGCATTGCCACAGCTACGGTGTAGGACACAGCTGCAGCTAGGATTCGGTCCCTGGCCTGGCAACTTGCATATGTAGTGGGTGGGGCTGAAAAAAAGTATGTTCTTGATTAGTGAACTTTGGACCAAAAAATAATAT
This sequence comes from Phacochoerus africanus, assembly GCF_016906955.1. Classification (NCBI taxonomy): domain Eukaryota; kingdom Metazoa; phylum Chordata; class Mammalia; order Artiodactyla; family Suidae; genus Phacochoerus; species Phacochoerus africanus. Next base: position 5,232,336 of record NC_062544.1, read on the forward strand.
AGCCCTTAATCTTATTTATGATAAATGTAGTGAGTAGATACATAGTGGGAACTTATTTTGAATAGTTTGTTAGATGTTCAGTGATTGATGGGGTAATAAGCTGTACAGTAATATTCTATAAGGAGGAAGAAATATTTCTTTGCATTATTAGATAATTTGCTGATGTGTTGAGAGTTTGATCAGGTAGAGTCACCTAACGCGTAATTTATATTTTTAGACATACCCTTCTGGGTTTTTTTCTACATGTTTAGAAGAAAGAAGATGCCTATTCTGTGGCATTCCGTCTGCTTGAAGCTCCTGTTCTCTGAATCACAAGTTCTAATTTTCTAGCCAGCGTATGTGAAAGACTGCTCTGTCTCAAATTCTTCTTCTCAAAGGAAATATAAGAAAAAGCTGATTCTTCCTGGGGAGTAGAATTCCATTCTCAAACACTCATAAGACAGTCACCGAAGGCTCGATCACATGGCAAACACCCTCTTACCTAAGGCTTGCTTGGACACAAAGCAGAGAAAGTAGAGGTCTTTGGGGAACGAGGGGTGGGGGTGATTTGGGGGTAGCCTGAACGGAAGTGTGCAGATTGAAGGAATGAATGCCAGAATGGCTGGTTGACGGCAGAGCCCCAGTGATGCTGCTGTGGCTGGAGCGGGCAGCGGCTCCAGACATTGACCAGAATGGCTTTGAGTCGGGTATCTGCTGGCCATGGCCAGAGTGATGCTGAACAACCAGCCACCCCAAGCTCAGTGGCTGAAATCAGAGAGAAGACGTTTCTCACTCAGGTCTGTGATTGGCACATGGTCTCTTATCTCAGCTGGGCTTCACTCTAGGCGGCAGGTGGGTTCAGACCTGCCTCAAATATTCTTCACTGATCAGGAGCTGCTGGAGGCAGTTTCTTATAGAGCATCATCCGAGCACAAGGACCAAGACAAATGAGCAAGCACACTTAAGGCCACTGCTCCCATCATGACTGTTGATGTCCATTGGCTAAAGCAAGTCACAAGCCAAGCCCAATGCCAATGGGGCCAGATGTGTCCTCTGCCCACAGGTGAGGTAGAGAAAGCGAGCATTAGCTGAGCACCCCCCGTCCAGGTTATTCCAAGGAGAACAGGAAAAGTCCAGGCTTCTATGAAGCTGAAGTTTATTTTCATAGATGGGTACATGCTAATGCAAAATTCATTGTCATTTCTCATTCCACATGTTCTCTTCAACCCACTAACTTCAGTTTTTGAGATTTACTTTTTCTAATACGATTAACTTCCAAGCAGGTGACCTTTCTTAGTAGAAGCACTTTTGAAATGGCTGCATTTTTTTTTTTTCTAAGAATAGTATTGGCAATTTCCTAGTTGAGATCGGCATAGGTTCCTGATTTGACCTCAAAATGGAATGGGCCGTAGTTGTTTATTTGGGAGTGTAAATAAAAAATACATCTAAAACTGTGGACATAGCACATCAACGGCATTAATAACAAGTTCAATGACTGGAATGCACTCTCCCAGGCAATGTAAGAGAGAATTTTTCTTTGCAAAAAATGAAGATTCCATCCCATCCGCATGACTGCTTCAAAAATTATAATTAGCACACTGGGTAAGCAAGGAACATTTACAAGCAGTACTAAGAACGCTGGGAGCATTTATTTGGCTCTTTTAGCGTAAAGTATAAGGTCTATTGATCATGAAATTACAAAAGTTTTGTCCTTTTAGCTTAAAGCATAAATATAAATATTTAGCGTTATCAAAATTAGAACTCTTCAGTTATAATCTTGACAAGTTTGTACTTAATAACGTCCCAGGAGCATGACATTTAGTTAGTAATAACGATAGCATGTTTCTTTCTTTTTTTTTTTACATTATTTTAAATTTTATTTCTTCAACATGTGCTAGACTTGACTTGTTTTGTCCACAGTTCTATAAATTTAACACATGTATAGGTTTGTTCAGCCATCACCACAAGCAAGTTACAACTGTTCCATCAACTCAGAAAACTCCCTTGTGATATGATTTTGTATTCCCACTCTCCCCCGCCTTTAACTTCCAGGAAACATTGATGTTTATTCCCTTCACTACAGCTTTGTCTATTTGAGACTGTCATACTGATGATATAGTATATAACTATATAACTGAAGTATATAACTTCCTGAAACTGGCTTCTTTCTCTCAGAAAAATAGCATGTTTCCTAAAAGCATCTTCAAAACGAAGGTATCAAGAAGGACAGTAACCTAAATTCAGGTCCACTTGGGGCTGAATTTTTTTCTAAATGGACCTTAAATGTCTTAGTCTTACTCTTACTCAGGCTACATTTTTGTTGTTATCAAAGCCGTGGCATCCTGTACGTGAGTGTGTATTTCTTGTGGGGTCACGGAGTACTTGTTATAATAATGTTCTGAGCTTCTCTTTCTTTAGAAGGCAGCAGAGAGGAGTCACCAGCTTGATAGGAGGAGGTGGGCATGATAATGGAGGGGTCCTGAAAGGCAATGAGCCTCTAAGTTCTTCCTCCCTCCCTCCCTCCTTCCTTCCTTTGTTTCTTTCCTGCACCTGTTGCATGTGGAAATTCCTGGGCCAGGGGTCCAGTCAGAGCTGCAACTGCCAGCCTATACCACAGCCACAACTATGCTGGATCTGAGCTGCAACTGTGACTTCTGCAGATGTTATTTATTTTTTTTTTAAATGGGAGTGTTTTGGTTTTTTTTTGTTACTGAGCTGTATGATTTTTTTTTTTTTTGTAAAAAAAAAAATGTCGTGTATGTTAACTCTGTATCTCCCAGTAAGTCTTATTGTATATATTAACACCTTATCTCCCATGGTTGAACCCACATCCTCATGTTGGGTTCGTTACTGCTGAGCCACGATGGGAACTCCCAGAACCTAATTTTATTTTATTTTATTTTATTTTTAATTTTCCCACTGTACAGCAAGGGGATCAAATTATCCTTACATGTATACATTACAATTACATTTTTTCCCCCACCCTTTGTTCTGTTGCAACATGAGTATCTAGACATAGTTCTCAATGCTAGTCAGCAGGATCTCCTTGTAAATCCATTCTAAGTTGTGTCTGATAACCCCAAGCTCCTGATCCCTCCCTCTCCCTCCCCCTCCCATCAGGCAGCCACAAGTCTTTTCTCCAAGTCCATTTCTTTTCTGAGGAGATGTTCATTTGTGCTGGATATTAGATTCCAATTATAAGTGATATCATATGGTATTTGTCTTTGTCTTTCTGGCTCATCTCACTCAGTATGAGATTCTGTAGTTCCATCCATGTTGCTGCAAATGGCATTATGTCATTCTTTTTTATGGCTGAGTAGTATTCCATTGTGTATATATACCACCTCTTCCGAATCCAGTCATCTGTGGATGGACATTTGGGTTGTTTCCATGTCCTGGCTATTGTGAATAGTGCTGCAATGAACATGCGGGTGCATGTCTCTCTTTTAAGTAGAGTTTTGTCTGGATATATGCCCAAGAGTGGGATTGTGGGGTCATATGGAAGTTCCATGTATAGATTTCTCAGGTATCTCCAAACTGTTCTCCATAGTGGCTGTACCAGTTTACATTCCCACCAACAGTGCAGGAGGGTTCCCTTTTCTCCACAGCCCCTCCAGCACTTGTTATTTGTGGATTTATTAATGATGGCCATTCTGATTGGTGTGAGATGATATCTCATGGTAGTTTTGATTTGCATTTCTCTTATAACCAGAACCTAATTTTAAAAGATTGAGGCAAGGCGTGAAGAAAGAACTTAGGAGTTCCTGTTGTGGCTCAGTGGGTTAAGAACCCAGCGTAGTGTCCATGACAATGTGGCTTCGATCCCTGGCCTTTCTCAGTGGATTAAGGATCCAGCATTGCCCCAGCTGTGGTATAGGTCGCAGATGCGGCTTGGATCCGGTGTGGCTGTGGCTGTGGTGTAGGCCCGTGGCTAATGTTCTGATTCGACCCCTATCCTGGGAACTTCCATATACCATGGGTTGGGCCCTAAAAAGACGTAAATAAATAAGTAAATAACTAGACAGTCTGAATAGACTTTTCTCCAAAGAAGACACGCCAGTGGCCAACAGGTCTGAGAACCGGTGCTCAGCATCACTAATGGTCAGAGAAATGCGTATGAAAACCACAGTGAGATATCACCTCCCGCCTGTTAGAATGGTTCCTGTCGGAAAGACAAGACATACCAAGTCTTGGCAGGATGGGGACAAAGGGACCCTTGTTCCCTGTGGGTGGGAGCCTAAGTTAGTGCAGCCACTGTGGTGAAAAGTACGGAGGTTCCTCAAGAAATTAAAAGTACAACTCCCACACGATCCAGAAAGTCCACCTCTGGGTGTTTACTCACAGACAACCAAAAAACACGAATTTGAGAAGATACAGGAACCCCTGTGTTCATGGCAGCATTATTTACTATAGCCAAGAAATGAAAGCAGCCTAAATGCCCATCGACAGATGGATAAAGAAGACATGATTTTTCAGAGTTTCCATTGTAGCTCAGCAGTAAGAAACCTGGTTAGTATCCACGAGGATGCAGTTTGATCCCAGGCCTCCGTCAGTGGCTTAAGGATCTGGCACTGCTGTGAGCTGTGGTATAGGTCGCAGATGCAGCTCAGATCCAGTGTGGCTGTGGCTGTGGTTGTGGTGTAGGCTGGCAGCTGCTGCTCTGATTTGACCTCTAGCCTGGAAACCTCCATATGCCTCAGATGCAGCCCTAAAAGAAAAAAAAAAAAAGTAATTTGCTAGAGATTAAAAGATAAATATTCTCATAAAAGTAAATATGTGAGGGAATGGGGGTGTTCATTCATTAAATGTTTTTTTTACAATGTATGCAGATATCACATCACCATGAGGTACACTTCAAATACCTTTTAATTCTGTAGGTCAGTTATTCCTCAGTAAACCTGGGAAGAAGCATCCAAAGATACTCACTGGGAGAAACTTACAACACTTCCGCCCGCCTCCCATTGGCCCAGTGAGCGCGTTTACCTGGAAGGGGGGCAGGTAATGCAGTCCTTTGGTTGGATGAGCAAAGAACGGAGGTTCCTTCTCCTTTTCGAGAAATTGAAGACTTGATCCTGGGGGCAACTCCCAAGCTCTGCCTTAATGAGCATCACTCAGTTTGTCTCTGGAGGACATCAGAATGTGGTTAGGGGCATACGTTGCCATATATCAAAATACCAACCGTTTCTTACATTCAGAGTCCTGTAATAATTCAGTTGAACAGTTTGCCTTCTCATAGCATATCTTAGGGGTAGCTTCCAAGCTAATCACATTCTTGTTTGAAAGAGAGCTGGGCATTTGGTTGAGTTATTCTTTTCTGTGTGGCTCTTTATGGAAAAATGGAATTTGGATTTTTCAAAAATGTCCTCCCAGTTTTGGAGTGGGGATTTCTTAGGTAAACCTTTTTTATTTTATTTTATTTATTTATTTTTTTTGCTTTTTAGGGCCACTCCCGCAGCATATGGAGGTTCCCAGGCTAGGGGTCCAATCAGAGCTGTAGCTGCTAACCACAGCCACAGCCACGGCAATGCAGGATCTGAGCTGCATCTGCAACCTACACCACGGCTCATGGCAATGCTGTATCCTTAACCCACTGAGCAAGGCTGGGAATCAAACCTTCATCCTCATGAATGCTAGTCAGATGTGTTAACCGCTGAGGCACGACAGAAACTCCTTATTGGGTAAATTTTTGAGGGCATCTTTGTGAATATGTGCACATAAGGAACGCTGGTCATGCAGCTCAGGCAATTCGAAAGAAAACCGTGTTATTTCTGAAGTCACATTTGGTACATGAGTTGATGGCTGATAACACATGATTTATTTCTATGACGACCTCACCCGTTAGCCTCTATTTCACGGAAATCATCATTCTTGAATATTTGGAACCTTGGAGCCGAGGATAAGATGCAGTGAAGGCCAAGCTTGCTTACTTGCGCATGATTTGGGCTGTAAAGGAGAAGGAAGGATGGGTGGTTACGGTAAAGATGCTTTTCCAGTGAGTTGGTGTATGACGTGCACATATTTTGATGGCAGTGTTTGACGTTTCCCGTTTCTCCTTTAAACAGAGCAGGTAGACAAGTAGATGGAGCGGCAGAGACTTGTCGACAAAACGCTGCCTGCGAATTCGATTAGGCCTCATGTGTTTTAATTAGCAACAGCGTAAGAACCCAAACACTGCATCTAGTCTGCCTAACCTTATTATTTTCAAGTAGCAGTTGAGTAACACTTGGAAGAGAACCATAAATCTCTCCGACTAATTAATGGAAATGTTTTAAAAATACTGGCAGATGAAAGTTACAAACATGTCATTCCCCAAATTGTGTTTTTCAGCGACTGATTGATAATACTAGGTCAGCCTCCAAGTTTTCATTTCTTGATTAAATGGCATTCCCAATATTGCTCTTTTATTCGCACTTACTGTTGTGACTAACTGACACTTCTTATCTCTCCGAGGAAATATTTCACCTTATTATTAAAAAAATGTAGATTGTCAAACATAGCTACAAAAATATCAAATTATTTGACATTTTATTAGTGAGCGTTTAAGACCGTAATAGTAAGTGGTGGCAGTTCTTACCAAAAATACCTAGACGTTCCAAGGTGCCTTTTGAATCATCACATTGCTGACGTTACATTCGATATATTAGGAGTGTTTGCGTTCCTACATTTTCGTTCTTTTCAGCATCAGTTGGGCATTCCTGGTGTAAATGGCGCTTCTCTATTAAATGGGATTCTCTCTGTGATCCTGTGTGTGGGTTGGATTAGAAAATAGACGTGACATCCTTGTTTTGGCACCTGTGGCTCTTTTCACTGGCAGGGTGGGTGCCCGCTCCGAGGCTGCTGCAGGTGGTCCAGGTGATGGGAGAGACTGGGGACAGGCAGGGACCTGCCTCGCCGTGTGCGGTGCACCTGGGAGAGGACAGGATGGATGCCAGTGTGTCAGAGGGGGACACCGCAGAAGGCTTTGTGACACCCACATGGGTTGGGGCTGTCCACGCGTTTGCGATTTAACTCAGTTTTCTTTTGAGCTGGCTTCTCTTTCCCTTTGAGCCAATCAAAAGCGGTGTTTCAGTTGCAAATTATTTGAATTAGCATGCTTATGAAACTGGCTTTTTACAAATTTTTATTGAAGTATAGTCGATTTATAAGGTTGTGGTAAATTCTACTATCCAACAAAGTGATTCAGTCATGCATGTATACACATCCATTCTTTCTCTGATTCGTTTCCCATAGAGATCATCACGGAGCACTGGGTAGAGTTCCCTGTGCTGTACAGCAGGTCCCTGATGGCCAATCATCCCATACGCTCAGTGTGCATACGCCCATCCCAAACCCCCTGTCCGTCCCTCCCCCGGCCCCCCCTGTCCCCTTTGGCGACCATAAGTTGCTCACAGTCTGTGAGTCTGTTTCTGTTGAAACTGGCTTTTGAAACGAAGTCCAGTATTGACGTTTATGCCTGTTCTGTGCCATTTTTAGGTTTTCTCTTATTGGGTCGGCCACCCCAAATCCTTTTACATCTTGATGCTGTTGTCACATCCCGTCTAGTCCTTGCCGTCAGGGCTGTGAGGATTTATTCCGCGTCCACAGCCCTGGAATGAAGACCATGGGAAAGTAGTCCTCGCAGGATGCATATGGTGGCGCCAGCCCCATTCTGTGCGCCTTCATCCTGGAGGTTGGTGGTGGTGTACCTTTGAGGGGAATGTGGCCCCGAGAGCTTGCGTAATGTTCCCAGTGACAAGCACTTTGTTGATGGCATCTATGTGGGGAGCCAGAGCTGTAACTGAGCCCAGTCCCAAGTTCAGGCCTGGCAACTTGAAGCCGTCCCGTCGCAGCCCATCCATCGCACAGACGACCTTCTGCTGGGGGCACCAGCGGACAGACACAGAGGTGAAACACGGCCTGCGAAAGGGATGGGCGGCCTGGGTACACGCCTCTATTTGAACTGAGTAGATAAAGGAAAATTCTTTACCCGACCTCTCCCCCCCCCCCCCCCCCCGCCAATAAACCCCAAATAAGAAGAGATGGTATTCGGTTGAAGGGCAAAGACCATTTCATGGAAATAGTGCTTCAACAGCAGGACAGGAGTAAAAGACCGAAGGACACGTGGGTGTGCCAGCAGGGGCAGAGCTCTGAAGAAAAGCAAACTGTGCTGACAGGGGGGAAGGGGCTGAAAGCTCTCCACAGTGGCTGCTGTGTATCTGGATGTGTCTAGGTGATGCCAGGGCTAATTTGCGTTTCATTTGGCAGATGCAGGGGAGCCCTTGAAGATTTGGGGTGGAGAAATGACACAGAACAAGAAACGGGGGAGACAGTTTTTTAGAGAGTTTATTCTGTAAACCATCCCATGCATTTGTTTCATGTGTCTGCCTGCTACTGATGACTTTCCGGAAACACCCTATGAATTTGGTTGTCCTGGTCCAGCTTCCCCACATCATGTAAGCTGCTGGAGGGCTGAGGCTGGGTCGCAGCAGCCGTCCAGCTTCCTTTGTTCTTCAGAATTTTCTGTCTGGGAACCACGGGCTGCCCCATCAGTGGTCCAGCTACCCTGAGATCACCCTGCTCCAGAGTCACGTGTAGGCGCCCTGGTCCCCGGCCCCAGGTGAGCCCCTCCCTCCTGCCGCCCCTATGAGGTCAAAGGTGAGAGAAGCTGTGTTGGGCCCTCCAGACCAGCCTAACCTCTGTTGGAGGGTTGTCCCCTCACCTCCAGCAATGCCCGTGGGGCAGAAGAACCTCCAGCTTGTCCTGCCCAAATTCCTAACCCCAAAACCAAGATAAACGATGAGAAAAAGAATATATATATATATTATATATGTGTGTATGACTGGGTTGCTGTGCTGTACAGCAGAAATTGACAGAATATTGTAAATCAACTACTGTCTAATTAAATTTTTTAACAGCCCTGATCTTTGGAATTCAGGGCTTTTTTTTTTTTTTAATCTTTTTTTGTCATTATAGGGCCACACCCATGGCATATGGAGGTTCCCAGGCTAGGGGTCTCATTGGAGCTACAGCTGCCGGCCTACACCACAGCCACAGCAACTCGGAATCCGAGTTGCTTCAGCGACCTACACCGTAGCTCACGGCAACGCTGGATCCGTAACCCGCTGAGTGAGGCCAGGGAGTGAACCCGCAACCTTATGGTTCCTAGTCGGATTCGTTTCCACTGTACCACAACAGGAGCTCCAGGCCTGGTTTGTTATGTAGCAGTAGCGACTGGGACAGACCGGGTCAGCTCCCTTCAGCAGGGCGAGTCGGGGTGAGGTGCCACCTGTCACCCCTGATACGCAGCAATAGACGCGACTACGTCCCAGGGACCATGTCGGCTGACAAGAGTGCGTGATGTGAAGAGGAGGTGTTGGGGGAGGAAGCCGAGGGAACCTTGAGTTGACAACATGAATCAGGTCTAGAATCCTGGCTCTCCCTTTGCATATCTAAGAAGTAGCCCCCAATGAAATTTCTGCCCTTGTCTGCCACAAGGCACCTTCCTTCATCTTCAAGATGCTCAGGTGAGGCGTCTTGGCATCTGACCTGTGGAGCCTCTGCTCTCACACCCCACGTGGATGCTTCTGCAAGTCCAGTGAGCTCCACATTAAAGCATCGTCAGTATCCAGCTACTTTGTCATCGAGGCAAAGTAACCTTCTCCAGGCCATCAGCATCACTTTCTTGGTCTCAAAAGTTTATGCCAAGGCCAATCTATGTGCTTTCTCATCAACCTACCTGTGCACGGCCATCACAAGCTCATGCTAGAGGCACTGCCATAAAAAGCATGTTTGGGACAGAATCTGAGAATGCAGACACCTGTGGTTTTGCAGATGGAAGCTACACCAACCTTTTTTTTTTCTATGAACATATTTTTCTTTTTATTGAGGTGTGTCTTGTGTGGGAAAAGTGCAGGAATGTTAGGATGACAGCTGAACAGCTTCGTGAAAATGTAGGGATATGTCTGTGTAGGTAGCTGCAGAATATGCCAAGTCTGTGTTATTTTGGAAAAGGTCCTCTTCCTTTTGCTTTTTTGAAACTATTTTTATTTTGTTAATTTTTTCATTTTTTTAATGGTTTTTAATTTTTCTGTGAGAGTTGATTTACACTGTTCTGTCAGTTTTCTACTGTGCAGCAAAGTCTCTCTGTCACAGACACACACACACACACACATGCACATGCACACACACACACGCACACACACTTTTTCGCACAGTATCCTCCATCACGTCCCATCACAAGTGACTATAGTTCCCTGTGCTATACAGCAGGATCTCATTGCTTATCCATTCCAAATGGAATAGTCTGCATCCTTTTGCTTGAAATGCGTGTAATAGGATTGGCTGGTTTTTGGCTTTACCCGAGGAGTTATCTGGAAGAGCGAGTGTTAGGTCTGCCTGGTCTTTATCTCATGTTTATTTAAAGGACCACCTGATTTTCAGTAAGAAGTTCCTGGATCCCTAGCGAGACCTCAGTGTATCTCTTTGGAGAAAATCCTAGCAAACAGAAATCTTTTGTCTAGCCCTGCAAATCACCTCAGGAAATGAGCGGCTGCCTTTTAAACTTTGCCTCTCCCATACTCTGGATGCTTTTCGGATTGTATAGATTTTTTTTTTTGCCTTTTAAAATTAGCCTCTCCTCCCCTGAGAACTGAGAACCCCTATTCTGTATAACGAATGACACTAAAACATTTTAAGATGAAATTCCTTACCCTAGACTTGCTAGTACTAGGGACTAGCAGCCATGAAGCCTTTTTCTGCATATGCTCCACTGCATCCTTCATCCCCCAAGTGCGTGAACTTCCTCATTCGATTCAGTTCTGATGAGAGAGGCTACGTCATCATCCCCCTTTTACAGGTGACACTGAGGCCTGGAGGCATTACATGACTTACCAAGGTCACACCGCCAGCACGTGGCAGAGCCTGCGTGTCCACCTGGCCAGCAGCTGCCAGAGCCCGTGTCCCTCACTCCTGTGCCCTACCACCTGTGGATGCCCGAGAGAAACACCAGAGCTGGGGAGGTCCACACACTGGCTGCCACAGCCCATCCATAAAAAGAGGCTGATGGAGCTCCTGGGCATCGTGTTTCCTGGGGAAAGTTGCACATAATAGAGTTGACACCATGTGGAGTTGAATCAGGGCCACCCACGGTGAAGGACTGGAAAAATAATCCTAACAGGCCTGGCCGAGTATGTTTGCTCCTTTGCTGCCCAGCGACCACCCTGTGGGCCAGGCATCGGTTTGGACCTGAGGACACAGGCAGAGGGAGCTCACGTTGCCCAAAGACCAGCCAGGTAGTGGTGGAACCAGGCTGCTGACCCAGATAGTGACTCGGAGCTTATTCTCTTAACCACGGAACCATGTTCCCTCTCAAAAGAGAACAAAACACAGCAACGCACAGGTGTGTAAGTTTCAGGGAAGCAGAATTCTTGGGTCCAAACAACCCTTGAAGTGTCAGCCAGCCTGTATTTTGCTCCCGCCCCCCTCTTCTCCTACACATCCAAGCAATCGCCCTTTCCCTGTGTCACAAGTTACATCTGATAAGTGCTCGGTGGCCAGGAAACTTTGGTTGTCACACCTGCCACTGGCTGCCGTGGAGAAGGGCCATCACGTGGCCGTGGATTGGCGGGCTGTGTTTAAGTGGAGCACATGCCGGTTTCCCGTCAAAGGACTGGCTTTGGGACTCTTTCCAGCCATGAACCCTCAGATTTCTGTCCTCGGGAAAGAATTCTGCGCTTTATCAGTGTTTCCTGAAAGATGAGTGTTATTTCTCCTGGAGAAAAAAAAAGAAAGTCATTTGCGTGATCTTTCTAACAAAAATATATTGAATAGGTCCAAAAGAACAGTTTTATTTTTTGTATCCCATTAGATTAAAAAGTCCTCCAGACCCCTGTGTATCTTATTCATCTTTTCTCTGTAATCACTCAGAGAGCTTGTGATTAAAGAAATGATTACATTTCAGTTTCTTATGCCTTCTTCATAAATGGAGTTCCATTATCATTATGTAATGTCCTTCTCTGTTCTTGGTAATATGCCGTATTCTGATGTATACTTTGCTTGATAAAATATAGCCACTCCAGTTTATTTTAGCTAGAGTCATATGCTATCTTTTTCCATTTTTTTTTTTTTTTACTTTTAGTCTCTCTGTGTCTTTATATTTAAATTCAGTTTCTTGTAGATAAAACAATGTTGGGCATTGCTTTTTTATCCAGTGTGACCATCTGTGTCCTTTAATTGGTATGTTTGTTTACCTTTGATGTAATTAATGATAAGTTTGGCTTAAAGACTACTGTTTTGTTAGTTGTTTTCTATTTCTCCATCTGTTCTTTTGTCACTGGAAATCTTTATTATGAGTCTGGGTTTTCCTTGGCCACACTCACAGCATTCGGAATTCCTGGGCTAGGGGTTGAACCTGTACCATCACAGTGACCCGAGCCACGCCAGTGACAGCACTGGATCCTTTCACTACTAGGCCACCAGGGCACTCCTGATTCTGTTTTTAATCTCTGACATTGGCTTGTTAGTTTTGCCTCTTAAAAATTTTAGTGTGTACCTTTCACTACAGTCTACTTTTGAATAATATATACCACTTCCAATTCCGAAGATTCCTATACTTAGCACCTGTACTCCTAAACTTGCTCTCATTTTTTGTGCTCTCTTCTCAGGGGAGTCTGATCACACCAACATCAGAGGCTGTTTGCTGTTATTTCACAGTGCTAGAATTTACCCTTCTCTTTTTCTCGTCCCATGTTGCTCAAGGTTGGTTAATTTCTAGCAAGCCATCTTTAATTTGACTGATTCCTAACTGAGCTTTCTTGAATCTGCTGATGGATTTGCAAAAGCTTCCTGCATCTCTACTTTATTTCTTTATTTCTTTCTAGCATTTCCATTTTACTCTTCCTTATGCAGTCCCTCTTGCTGATGGAATTCTCTATGAAGGCAAACCGTTTACCTTTTCCCCTGGACTATTCTGGGTCATGTGTATATCTGGATTTCTAGCTTGTTTTTTTCTCCTGTCGGTGCATTTTTCCCTGGCATTATTGTGCGTATAACTATAATTTTTGGTTGACTCTTGGACTCTAGGATTAGAACAGTAGCGACTGAGATAGAATTGGTGTCTAGCAATGGGCACGTTTCTCCCTCACTGAGGCCATTTGTGCTGAGGGTTGAGGCAGCCTTGTCAGGAGCTGTGCTAAATTTGTGTTTTGTCTTCCAGTGTCACTGTACCACTGATTTCCAGGTCTTCACCTTGCCCTTGGGGTGTGTTCTGATGTGTTGGCGAGTTTCTCCCAGTGTTCTTGCTCCACCCTCGGCTTTGGGCCTTTCCTTTGTGCCCTGTACCCCCGAGTGGCTCTCTCTTTTCACTGCTGCCCCACCCCCCTGCCAGTCATGCCCTTGTCTTCCCAGCCTGATAGTGGGGATCAGAGGAGGGGCGTTCCCTGCCACCCTGGACTGCTTGGTGCGAGGTAGGCTCTGTGTCCACGGCTGTCAGGGGTGAGGGTTCTCTGTGGTCTTGGCACCTCCCCGGCAAGAGGAGAGCATTTATGCTCTGGATCCAGATGGTTTCCTGTCCCACCTCTGGGGATCGAGGACTCTTCTAAGAGATGTACTCCCTCTCCTCCCAGGGGCGGTGGCTCTTCACCGCTGCTGTGAGGTCGACAAGGGATGTGCTGCCTTGTCTCAGTGGCTGGAGACTTAGGACCTTACAGAGGAGAGGTCAGGCTGGCCTCTGTGCCCTTTCTGTAGTGCTGACCATTCTCTTCTAAGCATGACCCACTGAAGAAAGCTTCTCCCAGCCTCCCACCTTGCTCCCAGGCTTTTCCCGGAGCCCTTTCTGGAGGCCCACGGAGAAGAGTCTGGGGAGGGCTGGCCCCTCTCCTTGCCTCTCAGCCCCAGGGTTCCAGCTTCTCATGCAAGCCTGCACTCAGCCTTAGCAGCGCATGCAAAGACTCAGCTGACGTGGTCTTACCTGCCCATAGGGAGGGCTGCCTCCTCTCTGTTCCACCGTTGGGGATTCAGGGCTCATATCCATCCTCCTCCCGGGGGCACCTGTCTTTCCTAAGATTTCAGGCTCGTTCGTTGTTCTGTGACATCGGCTCTCCGATGAGGCCAAGAAGAGTTGTGAGTTTTAGGCCATCCTGCTTTTTCATAGGGAAGCCTCGAGATGCGGCTCTTGACTGGTTGCTGCATTCTAGGTGGAAGCCAGAGGCTTTTATTTCCTTATCTTTACCGTCTAGGAATTCATTCATTCATCCACTCTTGAACATGCCTGTACTGAGAGTGCACCTGACTAGGCACAGAGCTGTGAGACGAAGAGACTTCAGAGAAGCAGGATTGACCCAGCTGTGCCTTCGTGGTCCTCACAGCCCAGTAAGAAGGCCGACATACATGTAAAAAATAAAGGCATGATTCAGGGAAGGACAGCAACGGCAGCCCTTGCAATGGAGGAGATGAGCAGGTGTTATAGGGGCTGCAGACAGGTGTCTGTCTGGGGGGTGAGTCGTGGGTGGTGGTCTCCTCAAAGAGGTAGAATGGAAGCTGAGGCCCAAGGGCTGAAAGGAAGCCAGACTGATTAAGAGTCGTGGTTGCAGCAGTTTGGGGCAGGGGTTAGGGGAAAACTTCTCAGGCAGAGAAGATAGCAAAGGAACCTGGGAACGGGGGCTGCCATGGAGACTGACCAGAGGGCATGGAACCTGAGAGGGAGCCCTCCTGAGGGAGGTGGGAGCCACGGGCAGCACCAGATCCTGCAGGTTGCCATGGAGAGACGCTTGGCTTGTGGTCCAAGTGCATCTGGAAGCGGCTGGTGGGTCGCGAAAGGATAGTGTATCAGCCAAGGTCCTAGCAGAAGACAGATGGTGCGTTCAGAGGGGGTGACTGAGAAACAATTAAGGGAAGTGGTGTTCACATGGTCTAGACAAGTTCAAAAGCCACCAGGCTGGGGTGGTGAAGTCCCAAGGCCAGGCACGGCAGAGAACTGTTACCGCTTGAGCCTGAAGTGGGACGGAGGGCCCAATAGCTCCGGACTTAGGGAAGATGAGTTCCGGGAGAGTCTTCTAAGGAGCCATGGCTTTAGCTGGAGGGATGCTGGCTGGTGGTGATTCAGCAGGGGAAGTCCTCCTGCCTCTTGCCCGAGCATCCAACGGGTAAACCCCACCGAAGCCCAAGTGGAAAGAAGCCCATTAGCCCAGTTCTTAGACCTTAGCCTCTTAGGCACATGGCAGAGTGAAGGTCAGAGGGGACATAGGAGAGGAAACAAAGCTTGCAGCACTGAGAGGAAGAGGAACTGAATTCCCCTTCGGAGAGGGACCATGGACGGAAGGGGTGGACATAACGATGAGCGGTGGATGCAATGAGTGGTTCCTCCCAGCAGATGGGAAGAGAGAAGGGATGCTGGGTGGCTGGGCAATGGCCATGGAAGAGAGTGATGGGCAGGGCAAGCGGGACTTGTTGGGCAGGACTTGAGGGAGGAGGCAAAGTCAAGGGTAACTTTTGTAACAGGACAGAGGCGCATTCTTCTGAAATGGGATGGGGGATCCTGTGGGAGGACCCAGTTAGAGGGAGGAGTGCAGAGTGACGTTTCGGAGATTTTACGTCTGAGGCACCTTTGGAGCTCCCACGAGGCGACGTCAAGCAGGAAGCCACCCCCGGTCTCCTGCGTACATCCTTCTGATTGAAAAAGCCTTCTGATATCTAAATGATGTGTCCAGTGAGAATTGTTTTGGAAGTTCACTGTCTTTTTATAGTAGTAAAGTTAGAGAGGAGTAGAGAGACTGTGGAGCAGCATGCAAATATTTGCAAATCATAGGTCTGATAAGAGGTTAATATCCAAGACGTACAAGGAATGCATACAACTCAATAGCAGAAACAAACGTCTTTAAAAATAAGCAGAGGAGCTGAATAGACGTTTTTCCAAAGACGTACAAATGGCCAACAAGTGCATTAGAAGATATTCAACCTCGCTAATCATCAGGGAAAGGCAGAACCAAGCCACAATGAGATGCCTCTTCACACCTGTCAGAGCGGCTATTATCAAAAAGACAAGAGATAAAAGGGTGCCAAGAAGGATGTGCAGAAAAGGGGACCCTGGTGCCCTGTTGGGGGGAGTGCTCGTTGGTACAGCCTCTACGGAAAACAGTATGGTGGTTTCTCAAACTATTAAAAATAGAACTACCTTATGATCTAGCAATCCCGCTTCTGGGTATATGTCCAAAGAAAATGAAAACAGGACCTCAAAGAGATATCGGCGCTCTGGTGTTCACTGCAGCATCATTCGCAAGAGCCAGGATAAGGAAACAACCTAAACGTCTGTCTCCAAGGGTGGATAAAGCAGATAGGGTGTATATACACTGGAGCATCGTCAGCTGCGAGGAAGAAGGAAATACTGCCCTTTGTAACGGCATGGATAGATCCTGAGGGCGTTGCGCTAAGTGAAATAAGGCAGAAGATAAACACTGTATGATATCATTGACATGTGGAATTGAAAAAAGCCAAACTCCTAGAAATTCAGAGTAGAATGATGGCTGGGAGAGGAAGAAATGGGATAAAGGGTACACATTGGTCAAAGGGTACAAACTCCCAGTTATAAGAGGAGTAGGTTCTAGAGACCCAACGGTATGGTAATTATAGTTAACAATTCCAGAAAGTTTTTGTTTTTGTTTTTTTTGGTTCTGCCCTGTGGCATGCAGAAGTTCCTAGGTCAGGGATCCACCCAGCACCACAGCAGCACTCTGAGCCACAGCAATGACACCACCAGGTCCTTAACCCACTGGGCCACCAGGGAACTCCTAAAAGAGTAGATCTTAAATATCCTCACCCAAAAGAAAGATGGCAATTATGTGTGTGATGGAGGTGTCAACTAACGCTGCAGTGGTAAAGATTTTATAATTATATAAACTTACGTACTTTTATAATTTTCAGATCAGTTCATGGTAGACCTTACACTTACGCAGTGTTATGTGTCCGTTACAGCCCAACAAAGCTAAGGGAGAAAACATGGCCTTTTTTTTTTTTCTCGGATAGAGTAGCACACACGGACCAGGAAATTTAAAAAAAATACTTCTTGAAAACCATAACATTTTAGCTCTGTGAATATTTCTGCAGATTCAATTCATGCAGTAAAGCTTGCTCCACATTGAACAGGAGAGATCTGCTCGGGGATAAAAATGTAGATCTGTCTGGCCAGAAGAACTGGCCCACAGCCGAGCCATATGGACCCCTCCCATCTAGGGATGGGGAAGGCACGTGGAGGGGTGGAGGGAAGAGCAGAGTGCCACGATGCCGGGATTGGTCAGGGAGATCCAGGGGTCCTTGGGTACCCAGGATGAGCAGGATGAGAAATTAACCTTCTCTAGATTCCTAGCAGGCCGGGACTGGCTTCTTTTAGGGCCCTTTCCTTTGGTGCCAGGAGGAAGCATCTCAGCTCAGAGGTGCCAGTGGGCTGGGAGTTAGCTGCGCAGTGACCTCCAGATGGCACGGTCCCGGTAGCGGCTCCAAACTTCCTGCAGCTCTTTTCCAGCCCCGGTTCTCTGGCTTGTCAAGTCCAGATAAGGAATGCACCAGATGGACATCCAGTGGACCTCCTCCAGAAAGCTCTCACGCCAAAATTTTATGCCAGTAAATCTCTGTATTCCAAAATCTTGGAAGAAATTTCCTTTGCTCACGTTGCTCTCCTGTGTAGTGGTCGGTGGTGTCTGGGCTTCTGACGTAGCAATGAGGCGTCCCACGAGAATCATGTTTGAAGTTCACTGTTTTTTGCATCTTCCTGAGCCTCCAGTCATATCGCAGAGAGGACAGACTGCAGAGCGGCATGAAAAGAAATAGCACGTCTTCCTTTTCGCTGACACCTAGAATATCACTGTGAGTCCAGGACGTTGAAAAGCACTTCTTGGAAACCGTAAAGCTTTAATGCTGCACATCGTTTCTGTGGACTCAGTTTCTCTGCTAAAGGTTGTTTCTCATTGAACACGACCTCCTCCAATGCCCTCATTGATCCACCTTTCTTTCTGTGTCTCCTCTCATAGGATAATGGGTCATAAAAGCCGTGGGAGCATTTCACAGTCAGGAAAAGCCTTGACTCGTTTCCCCCTAAGACAGCCCTGTGAAAAAAAGCATCAGGCCAAGTCTAGAGGCACTGGGTATTGAATTATTTTTTAAAATACAGAAAAGTGATTTGCTATCCTTAATCTGAGCTTAAGTTCTCATCTCACTTCATGATGTGTTTCAGAGTATTGTCTGCGTGGTTCTGGAAATGTCAGTTTTAAAGAAATAAGTATTTAAAACCGTGCATTTGTCTAGATTCTACTTGCTGATTTTTTGACATTGAGTTGGGGCGATCTAGATTTAGAGGCTCTTTTTTTGTGATTCTCAGTCAGTTATACCGTGCGGAAGGCATCTGTGCCTGATGGCGCATGTCACCTTTGTGTCAAGTGTGTGTGGTCAGAGACGGCGCAGGCTGTTTGTCAAGGCATTGGTATTTTTTCGTTATAGAGAACTTCTACGATCTGCTCTTATCTGATCTTCAGATGACATGTGTTTCTGGATTTTATTTTTTTTTTAATTAAATTAAATTTTCTTGGCTGCAGCATGCAGCAGCCTGATGTGGTATCTTAGTTCCCAGACCAGGGATGGAACCTGGGTTGCCACAATAAAAGCTCTGAGTCCTAACCCCTAGACCACCAGGGAACTCCTGTGTTTCTGTATTTGAGATAAAATTCCTTTGCCTAAAGCATGGTTTGCAGCCTAATCTGAGCCCTGGACACAGACGGCAAAGCTGGAACCCATCTCTGTGAAATTTACATATCTGTACATGGACTAAACCCTTCATCTTTACTGTGTTATTGATCCACTCTTAACATCCAGGGGTTTAAATAAAGCACCAAAAATTTAGTTACATTAGTTAGGTGCAGGTACTCTGGCAGGCAGCCGTTACTTTTTGTGAATGGACAAAGCCGTTGATTTAAGGGAATTTAGTTTGCTTTATTTGGTCTTCTACGCTACATGGTGCCCGAGAGACTGGCGATAACAGAAGAATTTTGTGACTGGCTGATTGACTGAAAGAATATAAAACTTTGTGAGGCGTTCTCGCTGTGGCACAGTGGGTTAAGGATCCAGTGTTGCTGCAGCTGTGGTGTAGGTCACAGGTGCAGCTGGGATTCGATCCCTGGCCTGGGAATGCCACATGCTGTGGGTGCGGCCAAAAAAGACCCCCACAATTTGTTGGTGGTGTCAGTGGTGGTGGCGTGGTGCTTCTGTAACTCTCTGAGTTTGCTTTATCAGCATCGTAAGCCCAGGACCTGTTCCTCTTCCAGGGCAGGGATAACTTACTAAGTAGGTACCTCTGAGCAGTGATAGTCTCTCCCCTCCAGGTGAGTAAGGTCGCCTGGATGCTGGCTTCATCATCCGAACAGCCGGGCTTATTACTGATCATCGAGTGATTACCAAAGATCCTGTTTCTACCAAATAGGAGGCTTTAAATAAACATATCAACTAATATTAGCCTGGCCATTAGCAAGCCTCTACAGTCTGAGCAGACCGAGGAATGGTGAAGGAAATAGGAATCGCTGTAAAAGTATGACTACTCTTTCCAGTAGTGTCTTACCTCTGTACTTATTTGCACTAGGTGTTTCTGCCTGTATGAGTGTGTCTGTGTAATCTTAATAATCATAGAATGTATTGGAACATACTAGGTGCGCAAATATTTGTTGAATGAATGGTGTGTCTTTGCTACTCAGTGCATGTTTATCGAACTGTTGGGGAGAAAACGGAAGCACATTTGATATAGTACGATTGTCCCGTCTTCTGATAGTCTGTGTCAGGCCAGTCTTTCGGGCAAACAAAGGCATCTCTATTCCTACTGAATGTTTAGACACAACAACACACACCGATGTTTTTTTAAAGGGAGAGTCCCTGGCCTGAAACAAATTTCACTCCAAAAGTATGTTTATTTTTCCCTGGTGACACACTAGCATAAACAAAAGCTATGGCAGATTTTGTTTTATGTCTTGGGAGTTGCAGGAAAACACTGAGCCTTCCGTGTGACCACAGCTGCCTCGGGGACATTCAGGAACAGTCTGCCACCTACTAAGATAGCAAGAGCGTGGCTATTTTAAATTGTAACTTGATATTTTGGGGTGTTATTTATGCCAGGACCAGGCTGCTTGAATCTATAATGAAAACGTCTTGTGGAATTCAATATTTACCTTTTAATGTGTAGGTCCAGTCTTTTTCCTGCTGTATCATTTTCAGGGTTTGGATGATCACAACTTAGCCGAGACCCTGATCAGATGTGTGATGTCTTGACCGGTGGACATCCTTGGAATCCGAAGTGGGTTAATGTGTCTCACCCTTGATTCATGAAGGTGTTCCCTGCATTGGCGTTTTTAGGGGGCCAACTTCAGCATGAGGCGTACAGAGCAAAAGCATGACTTTTTAAAAAGGGACACATTTGTAGGAGTGGCAGGATTTATGCCTCAAGCCTGATGTCTGAGAGGTGCTGCATGGGCTCATTCTTTTCGGGGTCCGTGGTGAGACCATGAGGTCACTTATTCATGCTTGAAACAGAGATGTCTCATTTGTCTCACAGCTTCGTAGTCTGCTCTGCTCCATCAGTAAGACTCACCTGGTTTATTTCTCAGGTGCTGGATCACTGTAGGAAGCTAGTTTTAAATGACGGTCTAAGAGTCATGACTTAAGGTAAATGATGAGGACTCTTAGCCTGTCAATATGTGTATTTTTCTCCTTCTGATTCAGAAACGGTTCTGATGTTGCTCTGACTGTGGTGTAGGCCAGCAGCTGTAGCTCTGATTCGACCCCTAACCTGGGACCTTCCATATGCTGCAGATGTGGCCCTAAAAAGGAAAAAAAAAAAAAAAGGAAATTTTACTAGGGAGAAATAACGCAATCTATGCGATCTACAGAATCACAGAGGTTTTAGGAGTAAACTCTTTAACAAACGGGCACAACCTTTATGAAGAAGGGAGTGCTGCTGTTTCGGTGTAGGAATTGAAGTTCAAGTAGCTGAAGCACTGAGGTGTCCTGCTGGGGAGGACTCCAGCCCTGCCCCCTTCCTTAGCTTCTTGGCGAGTGAGTGCTCCCTGATGGCTCTTCCAAGCCTCTCTCTCCTTCCCCCCCTCACTCTTGGAGGATAACCTTGCATCCTCGCCCATTTCACTGGGGAGTTTTGAGCAGTGCAAGGCGCTCCCAGCACCATCTCCACATCCCGACATGTCTAGCCTGGGCCCTCCTGCCTGTCATGGCCTTGGGCTGCCTGTGGTCCCCTTATCTGGACCATCTCCTCCCTCTTGGGTGGGTTTCAGACATCCCTCTCCACTGGACCTTCCTCTTCAGCCCTCCAGCCCTCCAGCCTGCCATTCTTCCACCTAAACACCAGTGCCTTGACCGCATTCTCCATGAACTACTGTTCCATTCTTGTCTTTCCATTTGTAACAAAACGCCCTGAAGGAGTTGTGGTTGCCAAGGGGGAGAGCGAGGGGCTGGGGTGGACTGGGACTCTGGGCTTAATAGATGCACATGATAGCCTTTGGACTGGATAAGCAATGAGATCCTGCTGCATAGCCCTGGGAACTCTATCTAGTCACTTCTGATGGAGCCTGATGGAGGGTGATGTGAGAAAAAGAATGTATATATGTATGTGTGCCTGGGTCACGTTGCTGTACAGAAGAAAATGGACAGAACACTGTAAACCAGCTATAATGGAAAAAATAAAAATCATTAAAAAAAATTTTTTAATGGGTTAAAAAAAAACCCCAAAGAGCTGTCTGTGCTGTCTGGACCCCACACCAGTCCAGAGTGGATGAGGTTATTACAAAGGAAGAGCAGCCAGAAGAGAGCAGAGGTCACAGCCAACCCGTTTGGAGGACGCGCTCTTGTGAAGGCCCCCTTGTCAAGGTCCCCCGTGGTTCCCAGGTCACTAAGTCCAGTGTTCAGTTCTCAGCCTGCCTTTTACCCCTTCTCCACACTGCACTTCCTCCTCACGCTGAAACTTGGACGGACGTGCCTGTGTATAGACTTAGAAATTTATGATGCAAAAAGAAAACACAGAAATGGAATAAAGAATTGGAAAAAATCAACTGTTCATTTGGGGAAGAGAACTCCAAACATATCTGAGAGGCAAAAGATGAATGTTCTTAAAATAGAGCTTTTTCAGAGTAATAAAAAAAAGATCAAAACCCTCCCCGAAGGAATAGACAAACACAGGAATGTAAAATCCACAGAAGAAATATAAATGAAAAAATGTAAGTTCAGTCTCACCCAGAATAAATAACTAACATGTCAGGGATACGACACTTTTGAAGTAGAAAGAAGAATAACGCAAAACAAAACAGACAGCTTTCTATCCTGCCGCTGCAGTGTAGGTTGGTTACATATCCACGGAAGAGATTTTGGCAGATTTTTTTCCTTTAGTTTTAAGAGGTGCTTCTCTTTTGAAATATCAGTTCCGCATCTGGTAAACTATCCTAAGAACATAATTACACAAATATGCACAAGAGGAGTTCCCGTCATGGCTCATCAAAAACGAATCTGACTAGCATCCCTGAAGACACAGGTTCGATCCCTGGCCTCGCTCAGAGGGTTAAGGGTCCGGCATTGCCGTGAGCTGTGGTGTAGGTTGCAGACTTATCTTGGATCCCGCGTTGCTGTGGCTGTGGTGTAGGTCGGCATCTGCAGCTCCAATTTGACCCCTAGCCTGGCACCTCCATGTGCCTTGGGTGCGGCCTTAAAATAAAAGACAAAAAGATATGCAGAAAATGTTAAGGAATCCTCTAGAAGCATACAGAGCACCAAATCCTAACCACTAGTCCACCAGGGAATTCATAGAAAAATAGAGAAAAGCTGTGTTACAAAATATTTATCGGTATGTTAGTAAAAATTAAAATATGAAGGTTCATTAGTATTCTAATTGTTACATGTCACTACAAAATAATATGTATGATACAATCCCAATTTTTTTTTTTAATCTTAGAAAAAAGATAGACGGATACATATCTAGATAATAACACCAGTGACCTCTGGGTATCAGAGATATTTACATTGATTTACCTTCTCATGGAATCGTCTGTGTTTTCTTTAGTGAATATCTATTGCAATGAGTTTAAAATAATAAAATTGGGGAGTTCCCGTCGTGGCTCGGTGGTTAACGAATCTGACTAGGAACCATGAGGTTGTGGGTTCAATCCCTGGCCTTGCTCAGTGGGTTAAGGATCTGGCATTGCTGTGGCTCTCGCATAGGCCGGCAGCTACAGCTCTGATTGGACCCCTAGCCCGGGAACCTCCATATGACATGGGAGCAGCCCAAGAAGTGGCAAAGAGACAAAAAAAAGACAAAAATAAAAAAAATAAAATAATAAAATCGAAGGAATACAGCATTTTCATTGATGAAGGGAATTCTATAATGAAGATGGAAGTTTAAATCCAAGGTGAAAATATCTACGACTTTATTCATTAAAAATGTAAATTGGTGTAGCCACCATGGAGAGCAGTATGGAGGTTCCTTTAAAAACTAAAAATGGAGCGACCATAGGAGCCTGAAATCCCACTCATGGGCCTCTATCCAGAGGAAACCACGATTCAAAAAGATGCATGCACCCCAGTGTTCATTGCAGCACAATTTACAACAGCCAAGACAGACATGGAAGCAATAAAGGTCCATTGACAGAGGAGAGGATAAAGAAGATATGGTACATACATTAACAAAGGAATATTACTCAGCTATAAAAGAGAAGGAAATAACACCATTTGCAGCCAGATGGATGGACCTAGCGCTTCTCATACTAAGTGAAGTCAGAAAGACAAATACCATATGATATCACTTATATTTGGAATTTAAAATATGACACAAATCAGCATATCCAAGAAACAAAAACAGACTCACAGACATAGAGAACAGACCTGGGATTGCCAAGGGAGAGGGGGTGGGGAAGGGAAGGATTGGGAGTTTGGGATTGGCAGAGGCACACTGTTTTGCATAGAAGGGCGAAACAACAAGGTCCTGCTGTATAGCACAGGGAGCTGTATGCAGTCTTCTGTGATAAACTGAGTCACTTTGCTGTACAGCCGAAATGAACACAACCTTGTACGTCAACTATACTTCAATGAAAATGTTAAAAAGTGAGACAAAGTAACTTGCATTCAAGTGGGAGGTGTATGGATGTTCTTTGCACTATTTTATTACTTCAATATATATGTAAACTTTTTTCCCCCAATAAAAAGTAGAGAACAAATAAACCAAAACAAATGGTGTGCTAACAGACTCTCTCCTTCATAATGGTGCTTTGATAAATTTTGAAGATTATAACAAATTGTATGTATGTATAAACTTTGACTATTATAATATACAGATAGAGATACATACATGCATATGGATATTCACAGCTTTATATGCTCACCCGGGTCCCCAGCTCAACGTGGAGAGGCACATTTGGGTTGTAAAGACACGAGATTCTCCCAGGATGGAAAACTTAGAAAGTCCTCAGCATGGTGCCCTATTGACTTACCTTTGTGGGTGTGTGTGTGGGTGTGGGTGTGGGTGTGGGTGTGTGTGTGTTGTGGGGAGGGGGGTGCGTTTCCCTTGAGACCCAGGCTAACAGATCGGCTTTGCCGATGACCTCGAAGGAGCGTGAGACAGATGTGGAGATGAGCCACGTGTCGCTGGAGTGTGAAGCTGCTCTTTTCTTAATCTTGATTTCTGCGCTTTTGGGGCTTGAATATCGAAGACCAGTTTCACATTTTATTTAGTGCAGAAGTAACGACTCTGAGAACGGGAGTGGTACAACGGATCATTCTTAGTGGGAAGGGATATGACTTCCGAAAGAAGGCAATCCAGTGGGTGATTGGAGGTTCATTAGTACCGTGAGAGTAGGTAGGCGTTTTCATAGACGAAAATATATATAATTGAGGTTCGCTTTTTCTCCTTACGACTGGTAGGAGTTGTAATAATAGAAACAGCTTCCGGGAGAGCTGTCCTTTTATTCCGTTACTATTGTGCAGACCTTCCCAAAGTCCTTTCCTCTGCCATTAAATGGCATTGTTTTCCAATGGGAATATTTCATTGTTCCCAGTTGACGGCAAGCTGAGTGTAGTCTGCCGGCCACACTCCCCCTGTAGCGTGAAAAGGAACGAGTGTCTGTCCAGAGTTCTGCCTCTGGCTCGGAGGGAAAATTTACGATGCGACTACAGGAACAAAGAGATGTATACACTCAATAAAATTATTTTCTGCCAACCTTATTACCTTGATCTGAAAAAAAACAAAAAAAACCGATGGAAAAAATAGAAATGAATCTTATAGGGAATTATCACGACCCCTGAAAGGCTCTAGCCAGCCTTTTAAAGTGATGTCTGTGTATTCCATATATATGATGGAATGGCTTGAAAAACGGCTAAGTATCTTAAATCTGTGTCATCTAAGTTCCATCAAGTAACCTTTCCAAAGGCTGATCTAAGCAGCTCTGTCCCCCCAGCAGGAGTTTGGAAGAGACACGTTAATAGCGCCATAAATCACAATCGCCCCAAGTCAGCTGTCTGTGAAATAACCGGGCCATTAAATATGAGACGGGTAAGAAGTGGAAACTTTTCAAATGAAATATCCGTAATTGAGGACGTGAACTTGAAGGGATGATACTGTTATATTTAAGGAAAAATTAAATGTGCCCTTTACAATTGAAAGGCTAGTAATAAAATGACAAAATGAGATTAATAATGTTAAGCAGGAGCCCGCGAAGTACAAAATGAAATAAGAGGAAATGCCTTAATGTGGATTGACAAAGGGTAGCAGAGGGCTTTCCTTGAGTCATCAACAAATTATAATTTACTCTCTTTAATAACAAGTCTATAATATGCAAGATGTAGTCGGTCATAGCCGTGCTTGGCTTATGAAAAGAATTCAATTTGAAATGATATTTTGCATCGCATTACTTTCTTTCATGGACCCTTATGTTTTGTAAGAGGACCTAGAAACTAATAAAGATGGTAATTACATAAGAGTGAGTTTTGGTGAATCTCATAAGGAAGCAAATTAGCTTAATGTTATTTTATTTCGAGTTATCATTTTGGTGCTTTTGCATTTTGTGCATTCAGTGCAGAAAAAGGTGTTCCAATAATTTGGGTATATGTAGCTTAAAATAGGCCATTGATACATAGCTCTAAAATAAATATTAAAATCCCTACTTTAGATAACAAAGAAGCTGTAGCCCGTCATAGTGGTGTTGTCATCAAACTTTTAATTACAACTAACTTTCTATATTATTAATTTCTATCTTTGAGGATTATGATTTCCATTTGGGGTAATTATGATGGGCTTTTTAGAAGCACGAACATCACTGAGTAAGTCATTTCATTTTCTTTCTCCACCCATTTAGCACATCCTGTTTCCACGTTCCACTCTGCAGTCGTTTATGAAATTTTAAAAAGGACTAATGGAGTTCTTGAGTGTGCCAGGGCTTCTGCTAAGACACTGGTACCCCCACCGAGGGAGAAGTGGGCTCTGTCCCCGAGGAGCACAGGTGTCGGGGAGGGGATGAGGCATCACCTGGCCTGACAGGTACTGTGGATGGGAAGCTGGAAGGATGGGAGCCCTCGGCCCCTCGGCAACCCCGTTCAACTTTGGATGCTGGTCCTGGGTTTGGGGAGTGGAAGAAAACCTTAGACCAGGGTGAAGAGGCTTCGGTGATGAGGGGAGGGATGGTTCCAAGCCTGGGATGAGAAAAATGCAGAGCAGTGGTGTTAGGAAATTCTCCCAAACATCTAACGAAGATATAGCATTATACTTCTTAAAACTTTTCCTGAAAATAGCTGAAGATGGGGCGTTAGCAAACTTTTTTTTTTTTTTTTTTTTTTTAGGGTTGCACTCGCAGCGTATGAAAGTTCCCAGGCTATGCTGGGGTCAAATCGGAGCTGAAGCTGCTGGCCTGCCCCACAGCCACAGCCATGCCAGAGCCCAGCCACATCTGCAACCTACACCACAGCTCATGGCAACGCCAGATCCTTAACCCACTGAGCAGGGCCAGGAATTGAACCTGCATCCTCATGGATACTAGTCGGGTTTTTAACCCGCTTAGCCACAACGGCAACTCCTAGCCAACTTTGAGGCTATAGCAAAAGTAACACCAAAGCCTGACAGTACACTAAAAAGTTATAGAGAGACCAGTACCACTTAGTATGTAGATGCGGAGGTAGGGGCGTAGGTGCAGAAATTGTTAAGAAAAAAGAAAGGTCGAAATGCCAGAGGACTTGGGATGTATTAGTGGTCATTTGAGAGTGGTGTCTCCGGTCAGTCAAGGTCACTGTGAAGGCAGACAAGCCGCTGCTCCGTTTTAGCATCCGTGTTCTCTCCGTAGGGATAGAAAGGACCCCGTTTCCCCACCAGGCACAAGGCTGTTTCCCTCTGGTTCCCTGGGATGTGCTTCTCAGATCTGTGTGTGTGGAATTTATTTAAGGGCTCAGCCAGCGAGGCAGCTTCCAAACCAGTTCCTGCCATGGCAGGTTCTGCACAGTCCCGAGGGACAAAATCAGTGCTGCCTCCACGGATGCTCTGCCGGTTGGGCTCTGGGGATCGAGGGGAAGGTGCAGGACATTTAGTGGGTGGGTCCTGAGACAGATTCTTGTGGGGGCTGGGCAGAGGGAGGGGCGAGGGGCTATGCTGGGGTCCAGGCATGGACTCAGAGCACCCGGCTTTGGAGTCTGCCTCTCCAGCTGGGGTGAGAGGACTTCTGGCCAGTGAGGACCCGTCATTGAACGGATTGACTGCGCCGGGCAGATGCAGGCCCCCGGGCAGGTGGGTCTGTTCAGATGAGGCGGGGTCCAGAGAGGTCTTGTAAGGGACGGGCTACGCAGCACCAGCACCACCGCGATTGGGAACGCGCTCCGTGCTTGCAAATCGCCCATTTTTTTCTCGGCTCCTGCCCAGGGGCCTGAGATGGATGCCGGAGGTCAGGTCCGCCTCTGTGTCCCCTTCTTTTCCGTGACGGCCGTGGTGCAGGCCCTCTTTGTTTCCCACCTTGAAACACTGCGCAGGCTCCCAGGTACTTTCTGCTCAGACCCCCGCGGTCCTCTGTCTCCAGGGCAGGGTGACTTTTCTAAAGTCAGCGTGCCACCAAGTCCCTGTCCTGCTGGGAGCTCTACAGCTCCCTGTACCCCGATCAAGTCTAGACTCCCTGCCAACTTAGGGGTCAGTACGTGTTCGGCCTCATCTCTCAGCCTCGCCCCCATCTCCCAACCTCCATTCGCAGCCCTGTGTCCCGCTCCTCTTGTGATGTTTTCCCAGCTGTTCAGAACAGAGACCAGTGTCCTAACCCTGGCTCTGCTTTCACTCTTGTTGCCCCGTCTTTTGGAGCAGAGCCTGATCCCGTGTCCACGGAATTGTCCAGGCTGGGTGGCAGGTGTGGCCCGGAGGACCGGATGGGGGGACAACGGTCTCCATATATTGTTTTCGTAATTGCCTGAGTGCAGAGATGCTCCGAGTGTCTGTTTAAAGTCACATAAGCCCTTGGGAGCCTCTCCTGGGTTTCCAGCAAAGTGTGAATTACCTGGAGAGCTAGCAAGGTGTAAGTCAGGTAACCGAACTGCATGGTGTTAAAAACAGCAAAGGAAAGAAACAAGACTTCAGCCCCATGAGTTGTCCTGGTAGCTTGGGCTAAGCTTTAGAAGGTGGGGAAAGGTCATGGGTGGAAATATGGGCCCCGTCCTTCTAACCCTGGCTCTCCTGGAGAACGCTGGCCCCAAGGTCATGTGCATGTGCAGGAGGAGCCTGCACTGAGGACTCAACGCTGCCCCTGTCACTCCTGGGCCAGCTGCCACCTGCCCATGCTCCCTTTGGGAGAGGGACCAGCTGCTTCTCATCTCTGCCCTCACTTCCTTTTTACTCTTTCTGACTCAAACCGTCCCTTCCTCCAAGCTCAAACAAACCCCACGCAAATCCATGCTTTATTTCCTGGGGGTCCTTTTTCGTGTGGTCCCGCCTGTGAGTTGTACACGTGCGCATCCGTGTCTGTGTCGACCCCAGCTGCTGTGGCGTCACCCCTGCATAACGTGAAACAGGTACACTCGTAAATAGAAGGAGTTACGTTGAGTTGGTAGAACGTCTGCTTCTTGTTCATTATGTGCCTGAAAGCGCATCTATCTCTGCGTCAAGAATCTCACATTCATTTATTTAGAAGACTCTAGTGTATTCCCATGAACTCTGAAGATGGGGTACACTACTTATCTTTGGAAATCAGTGCTACACTAACCCTTAATACCTGGAGTTCTGTTCTGCTCCCAGGAATTCAACTGCACATACATTGACGAAGAAGGATAGTTACTGTCAAATAAAATGCCCTAAACGGAGTGCATTTTTGAATTACGTTCATCCAGGGAAGGATGCTGTACTTCCTCTGCTGATAACAAAGTGGTTCTTGAAGAGTGTGTTTTTGTCCAGTGCGGTTAGACCCGTTTTGCGTAAAACCGGGAAAAGGCTGCCCTGCACCTTTTCAGTTTCTCTGGACTTGTGCGTTGAGTGTTCTCAGCCTGGAGGTTTTGACCTCTTTTTCTGAAAATAGTCCACGAGCTACTTGGGGAGGCTGTTTGAGTGAATTGTGTAGCCAGTCCGTGGAAAGTTTTCATTCGTTTCCGAAAAATGAGTAACCATGTAAAAGATGGCTGGATTTATCAAAATGATTTTCTCTCACCGCCCCCCAAATGTGTGTCCCTTCTCTCTGCGGTCCCCTGTGGCAGATGCCGGGGGTCTTGTGGAACCAGTAAAGGAGTCGTATTCTTGCAGCCCAAAGACAGAGCCCAAGATTGAAAAATGGATGAGATCGGAGTTCCTGCTGTGGTGCCGTGGGTTAAGGACCTGGTGCTGCTGCAGCTGTGGCCTGGGTCACCTATGCCTATGTATGAGGAGGCTGGGATACGATCCCTGGCCTGGGAACTTCCACATGTCCTGGGGGTAGGCTGGAAAAGAAAAGGTAAAAACAATGAAAAAATAAGAAAAATAAAACAGGGATGAGATGTTTAAATTTTTCAAATGTAAATGTAGAACTTTCAGCATCTGGTGACCTCATGGTGCAGGAGCAGTCTGTCCAACTCCAGACCTTTCAGGGTTGTCTCACTACCCTTTTCTGATTTTTCATTAAATTTGTGACATTGAGTGCACACAATGTAAAAGAATATGCTCTTAGAAGAAGCAAAATTACTGAGATGAAGATGATGACTTAACCTGGAAGTTATTTTTTCAGGGCTTCTCACATCGATGCACTGAAAAACCAATAAGCAGGTGAGATAGAGAGATAGACAGACAGACAGACAGAGAAAAGATAAAAAGTTACATAGATAGGTCGATGATTGGTTAGTTAATCCATTCACTGGATTGCTACACTGTACACGGCACACAGATAGAATTTCCACCCCAGGTCACACATAAGACCAAGGAATGACCACAGAAACCATATAGTCACCCCTTTTTTGCTTTTATTGGTCTCTTTCCGTATTTATGTTTCATCAATACAATTCGACTTAAATTGAGATGATCTGTTTAAAATGGCTATATGCCTCTTTTGGATGCTTCATTTATATTGTCTTGGTTTCAAAACTCACCTCAGAGGAGGTGGGGGAGGAGGTGGAAAAGCTCTTTATTTTCCCTGCTTGTCTGCTCGGTGGCTCTTTTAGGTGTCTCATTTGGCGACTCAGCAATACGCACGTATTAGGAGACTGCCAGGGAGTCCTGTGTACCAGTCTCTGCCGGTAAACACTAAATTCTAATGAAATAGATGGATTTTTAATAAAATATATAGTACCTAAATAGAATTAAGACAATTTGAGAAAGACAGAACTTAAAAAGGCTCTTGTGTCAGAAAGGTTTATCCTAGAACTGGATGGTTCCTGTAATGCTGAACTTACTGCAAAGTAGGGAGAGCAAAGTTTTTCAATTCCCTTTTATGCCTCTGGCATCATCCTAATATTCTTACCTGGTAGAGATGACACAAGAATAGTACTGCTGGAAAGTTTTATGGCTGTAGATGCAAAATCTTAAGAAAAATATTGGGAAATTTAGTCCCATCACGTATATTAAAACTAATGCTAGTAGTGGCTAATACCTACGTATAGGATGCTACTTTCCACGTATTATTCTAAGTTCCCATGTTGCATTGTTAACTAGAATGTGAGCTCATAAAGTCTTTTTTTCTTTTCTCACTGGTGTAATAACAGAACCTAGAATTATACATGGCACAAAATAGAAAGTCACTAAATTTGTATGAATAAATTTCACAGCAACAATATTAGGTTGATATTCATATTCCCATTCTCTGTAGAAAGGCGTAACACACCCGTGGAGGTGATTAAATTTGCCCCAGGGTCACACATGCTATGCTCACTAAGGAGTTTTTTTCCTAGGAGTGCAAGGAAGGTTTGACTTTAGAAAATCTAATAATATTGCTTAATATTTTACTCTGTCAAAGGGAAAAATTACAAGGTTATTTTAATATGGGCTCAAAAACATTTAAGATAATTCAATTCCAATTCTTAAGTGGGGGGAACTCTCAGTGAAATAAAGATCCAAAGGAAATTTCCTTAACATTTTTATAAAGGCAACTGAAGCTCAGCCTCCAAATTCTTACAGATACGAGATCAGAGGAATTCCCATTACAATGAAGATGAAAGAAGGATGTATGCTGTCAATTCTGTTGGGTAGCATTGGCCTTAAACTTTAGTTCAACAGGGAGAAAATTAGAGTAGACACATAGGAAAGCATAAGGAAAAATCATTAATTGTGGCTCTTATATATTGACCGCAATATATAATAGGTAGGTGATCCCAGCCACAGGTTCTTTAACCTCCTTAAACTTTAATATTTCATCTCTCCATTGAGACTATTAATACACCTACTTCACAAATCTGTTGTTTAAATAAGTCAGATAATGCTTGTAGGATTGTTTAAATAAATTAGATAATGCACGCAAGGTCATTGGCAGATAGTAAGTACGCTCAGTAAATGTTATTTGTCTTATTACTACCTTTCAAAGAGTCAGAGGTACACAATTGAACACCATTAGCATTAATGGAGAGATTCCATGAGCCAATGTGTTATTATTAAGTTCATGCATAAAGCTTAAGTGCTTTTCAATGTACAAATAAAGTTAGTGAATATAATGGGACTAGTAACCCTAGTTATCTTAACACTGGTCTATCTAGGAATGTGTTATCTCCTTAACGTACTATCGATATGTCTGGGGATAAACCTAAGATTAAGTCTCCTTGAAGAAAACTCTAAAACTTTTCATAAGAGAAGACATTAATTAATCAAGAGGTGGTTACTTTTGCAGGTTTGGCTGCTGGTGGGTGGGGAACACCCAAGGATGGGTTTCTGGAATGCTTGCAATATTCTGTTTTCTTATTGTACATTCTAATTATACAGTTGTTTGCTTTCTAAAACCCATGATGCTGTGCAGTTAAAATTTTTGCACTTTTGTGTGAATGTCACACTAAAATGAAAAGTTCACAATGGGGAGCAGAGAGAAAAGAGGAAAAATAAAATGAGCGCCTTAATTATTGCTTAGGTAATAAACGAGAGTCAGAGGGTAGAATTTAAAGCAGACAAAGCAAGTAGCACACACCCAGTAGGGTAAAGAAGGACTAAGAGTACTAACATTTGTGTGTGTGTGTGTGTGTGTGTGTAGCAGTTAACACTAAAACAAAAATGCAGACCTTTCTAAATACAAAGTCATATAATGAGAAAAAATACTGTCCACATAGTCAAAGAACCACAGTAAGCATCATGTAATATGCACAGTAACATTAATACAACCTGTTGGGCCCAGTTATAATCTTTCAGTCACATCCATGAATACAAATGGGCGTCACCACTTATAAGAAGGAAAGTAATACTCATACTGGCTCACAAAATAAAACCCACATCTGTGTATTTTATAAGAGCCTCAGCTCCAGTGATTCAGAAAGGTGGGAAGCGGGGGGGTCCTTCCCCCATCTCCTGTGCCACGCCCCTTCAGCCTAGCCCAGCACTGTGGCATGTCGTTGTTGCTGTTGTTTTTATGCATTTATCTGCGCTACAAGAGGCGCAATGCTGATGGTGTCTGTTTCCTGCCCCAGTGCCAGAGTCAGTCATTCCTCAAAGAAAACCAAAGCTGGAACAATTTGAACACCAAAGTAAATAAAGTAGTATTGGATTATAATCCACAGTCTAAAATGACTATTCATACATCCACGCTGCTGTAAATAAATGGCTTAGTGTGTGAAGAGATGGGGCAAATTGTCACCTCTCCCTTGCAGAAGATTTTCACGTAATTCCTCCCTCTGCATGTGTGGGCTGCACTTAGAAACTTCTTGCCAGAGGGCAGGATGGAGGGGGGGTGGGTGACTTTATGGCCGAGCAGCCTGAGGAAGGTGACCTCAGCCTGGTGGTGACAATGAGCTTCACCAGTTAGTCATGTGGATGGTACCTGCCCTTGGTGTGGTGTGATGAGAAAGGCAGTTTATCTCTGTAGGCTTCCTCCCCAAAACCCGTATGTGCAGGAAATGTTGAGAAAAACACCAAACAAAATTTAGTCAAGGGATAGTCTATAAAATATCTTATTGCTACTCCTCAAAACTGTAATAATAATCAAAGAAAAAAACAGGAAAAAGTCTGAGATGTTGTCATCAGAAAAGGGCATGAGAATGTAATAGAGGTGTCCTGGATAGAATCCTAGAACAGAAAAAGGACGTTGGGTAAAAATTAAGGACATCTGAGTAAACTATGGCATACTAATGGAAGATGTTAATAATTATACTCTAAGATGTTAATAAGGAGAAACTGCATTCAGGGGATGTGGAAATGCTTATTATCTTTACAATTTTTCTGTAAATATAAAATTGTCCTAAGAAAATAGTTGATTAAAAATTTTAAGAAGAGGAGGCTGAGTGTTACAACAGGTAAATGCAAACCGTGAAAAAAAGAGGAGGTATTATGATGAGACCAGGTAGAGTAACAGAATAACCACCTTCATGAATCAGAAATTAGAGAACATATGAGGAGCCACAGGCAGATGAAGACTTAGAATAATGAGCTCCTGCTGTGGTGCAGGAGGTTAAGGATCCAGTGTTGTCTCTGTGGCAGTGCAGGTTCAATCCTTGGCCCGGTGCAGCAGGTTAAGGATCTGGTGTTGCTGTACCTGTAGTGTATGTCACAACTGCAGCTCAGATTTGACCCCCCGCCCAGGAACTTCCATATGCCATGGGTGCAGCTGAAAAAAGAAAAAAAAAAAAAACCAAACTTAGAATAAGATCCAAACCAAGGGAGTTCCTGTTGTGGTGCGGTGGAAATGCATCCTACTAGGAACCATGAGGTTGCAGGTTCGATCCCTGGTCTCGCTCAGTAGGTTACGGATCTGGCATTGCTGTGAGCTGTGGTGTAAGTCACAGACATGGCTTGGATCCCACGTGGCTGTGGTGTAGTTCCGGCAGCTGTAGCTCCAGTTCGACCCCTAGCCTGAGAACCTCCGTATGTTGCGAGTGTGGCCCTAAAAAGCAAAAAGCAAAAAAAAAAAAAAAATCCAAACTCAAAATGAAATCACTCTTATAGTTCTAAATTACATGTGATACCCAATAAGAGAGAACTTATCTTCCTCTGAAGTGGGTAATCAATAAAAATTCCCTGATGTCTCTGCATCTTGCATCTTGTTTTGATTTTTTTTCCCCTGAAAGTACATACTCCAAAGAAAAATTAAATTGGAGCTCTCAGAAGGAGAAATTAACAAAATAATCCCATCTACAATTGCATCGTAAAGAATAAAACATCTGGGGATAAATCTAAGGGAGTAAAAGACCTGAACTTGGGTAACCTTAAGACACTGATGAAAGAAGCTGAAGACAACAAAAACCAGAAAGATAGATTGTGTTCATGGCCTGGAAGAATCAATATTGTTAAAATGACCGTATCACCAAGGTGATCCACAGACTCAGTGCAATCTCTATCAAAATCCCAAAAGAATGTCTCTCAAAACTGGAACATATAATTCTAAAATTTGTATGGAAACACGGAAGATCCTGAATAGGCAAAGCAGCCTTGAAAAAGAAAAACAAAGCTAGAGTGTCATGGTCTCTGATTGCAAACTCTGCTACTTCGTCTCCATAGTACGGTACTGGCACCAGAGCAGACACACAGATCAATGGAACAGAACAGAGAACTCAGAAATGAACCCACATTTCTTTGGACAATTAACTTCGGACAAAGGAGACAAGAATATACAATGGAGAAAAGACAGCCTTTTCAAAAATGGTGTTGGAAAAACTGGACAGCTACATACAAAAGAATGAAACTGGACTACTCTCTCATACTACATACAAAAGTGAATTCAAGATAAGCTAAAGACTTAAATGTAAGACCTCAAATCATAAAGCTTCTAGAGGGAAAAATAGGCCGTAAGCTCTTTGACATCTGTCTTTATAGTAGTATTTTGGATCTGCTTGCTCAGGCAAGGGAAACAAAAGGAAAAATAAACAAATGGGACTACATCAAACTGAAAAGATTTGCACAGCACAGGAAGCTATTAACAGAACAACAGGCTTAAGAAATGCTGCCTTTATGTGTGTTCTTACAGAAAACTTTCAACATCTTTTTAATGTTTGATTCATGAGTAATAGCTACATTTTATATAAGATCTTTTTTCTAAAAAATGAATGTCTCCACTTTCTTCCCTGCTTGGAATCTTGATGTGATGGTTCATTTAGTGCTGATTCTAGTATCTGCTTCCACGTCAACAAGAGGATGGTATAAGCTGATGTGAAATTTGGCTGCTTCCATAGCGCTCCTGTCCATCCTTCTAGGCAACTAGCTCAACACTTAAATGTGCAGAAGAATTTCCAAAAAATGAACAACTCTAAGCCATAAAATGATGTTACTATTTAATGGAAATGACTTCATAAAGATATAGATGCTTTTTGATCAGAATCATGGATCTTTGTAAAGTCAAGTTATATGCTTTTTAATAATAATCTAATCTGGTTTGAGAAAAAAATAAGTGGTTTTGAGATAGAATAAAGTAAGTGTTACGAAACACAGGAGTTGGTGAGTGACTTAGTGAAATGATCAAATAGACGTTCACATTCTCCCGACCCAGAGAGAATGAGGCGCTTTTCTTTTTAGACGCTTATACTAAAATGGCTTGGAATCCTCTTCCAAAGGACAAACAGACAGAGCAAGGGAAGGCAGGTGTGGACTGTTGGAGAGTCCCATTCTGCTTTGAGCCCACCTTCAGTCTCCAGGGCCTACGGGACCGTGCCTTCCTTGTCCATCAGCGGGAAGATTCACAGAGCAGGACAGAGATACACGGCCCCCGTCTGTGCCTTCACACCGCGTGATAGCATCTCACAGAGTCCTCCACTCCTCTGGGGGTACCCTCGGTAGATG
Organism: Phacochoerus africanus; assembly: GCF_016906955.1. Classification (NCBI taxonomy): domain Eukaryota; kingdom Metazoa; phylum Chordata; class Mammalia; order Artiodactyla; family Suidae; genus Phacochoerus; species Phacochoerus africanus. The sequence continues at coordinate 5,268,685 of NC_062544.1, forward strand.
AGGCACTGCTTCAGCATGGTGGGTCCACCCAGGCGTGGGAGCCAGGTTACTGGAGAAGGGACCAGGCTGGCGGATGGCTAACGCGCTTCCCCCCAGTTCCTGGTTCTGATGGCCATGTGTCATTGCAGGACGGAATTTCAGGCCACATTTCCTGAAAACCTGCAGCAATAATAGAAAAGGAAATGGTTATCCATCCTCAGGCCCACCCACAGCACACTGAAACGGAACTCCTGCCATCCCTCTGGTTGCCTGTACCAGGACCCTGACATTAAGGCAGGGAAGCATCCAGAACCCCAAGTGTCCGGCCGTGCAGAAGCCCCTGCTCTGGGCATTCTCATTATCCAGGAATGATCCAGCCTCCCCCAGGAAGGAGTGGAGAAGGGTCCTACTCTCTCAGGCGGCCTTTCTCACCTACAGGTCACCTTTGTTCCCACAGTTTCCCAGCTGGTGGGGGCAGGCTGTGGGCCACCTGCATCCTCGGCATCAAGTCACCTGCCTTCTGACTCCAGCCCGAGGGCATGGCTTCTGAGACCGATGGGTCCAGGGGGAAGACGCAGTGCAGGTGAAAGACAGAGGAAGCAGGGCTTGGCGATCATTCAGATGTGGACCCATGAGCGACAACTGAATGGGGAGCTCCGGTTTTGCGTGACTCTTCTGGTTTCATTTACCCATCACATTTCTAGTGGGTTCTTAGGCGCTTTGAGGAAAGGAGTAAGTGGCCCTGGTCTAAACAGGCTTTCACTGAGAAGTGGCAATGTATTGACGGCTTGGCTCAATTAAAATGATCCAGTACAGGGCTTGGAAACCAGTAGACCAAAATCACTTTGTGTGACTAATCTGCGTCACCTCCAGGCTTTGCCACATGGTGCCCTCTCCCTGCTTGCTCTTCTCGGGGATAAAGCTGCCCCCTGTCTGGGTTTCTGTGGCAGCCCCTGAGTACCACCTATAAGCGCCTGTCCCCTGAGTCCGAGTCGCCTGTTTATCTGGTCCCTGAGGGGGTCTAACTCCCTAAGAGCAGGACAAGGTGCCCTTTGCCTTCTGCTGCACCATGTTGGAACAAGGAGCCCAACACACAGTAGGTGCTTAATGAACAAATAAAGAAAGGACACCTGACCTCATTAGACCTCATCTTTGCCCAAAATAGTAGTTTCTTGATTTCTCCTGAATTTGTGACCTTGTCTTAGGGGCTTTTCTTTGTTCTTAAAAGTCTCCTCCTGAGATATGGTACCTGTCTGAGATGTATGCCATTGATTACGTACTAGGGTGAAATACTTGGTAATTACAAGTGCCTCACAGCAGGTGCATGTACAAGTCACTACGCATAGGAGACAACAGGAAATATTTTTTGTATCTCTGTTACTCCAAGACGGGCTCCAAGACAGTCAGGTCAGTTCAGTAGCTGCGGTCTGGTGTGGGGCTGTGATCAGAGGCCAGCGAGGGGAGCGACGCAGACTCTGGTGCCCGACTCCCGGGGTGGGGTTTCAACCCACGTTCTGCCACCTGCTGTTAGCATGGACCTGGGCAAGTGCTTCCTCTGTCTGTGCCTGGGTTTCCTTATCCATGAGATGACCCTGCCTCCTAGGGTTCTGCCCAAGCTGCGGAGGCTGTGCAGTGATTATGAACATCAAGAGGAGGGCCAGTGGTACCTCCTGGGGAAGCCTCGCAGAATTGAGAGGAGGGCGCCATTGTGCACGTGGGCACCGCGATAGGACCCGTCAGCCTAGCAGTAGGCTAGGGACAAGCCCTGGAGAACAATCCTAACTGAGCCTGTTCTGTTTGTTAAGGTCGAGGTGGTATTTCAAGAAGGGGGAGAACAGCATGATGAGGATATGAGTTTATTCAACGAGCAGCACAAACTCGTTTGCTTTCCCCGTGTTTGCTCTTCATGGGCATTTACAAGCCATGAAAAGAAAACAAAAACAAAAAACAATGAAAAGCAAGTTTATGAAAGCTGTGGCTGTGTCCTTGGTGTAGATGTGCTTTTATGTGAAGCTCTGTCTCAGTTGCCTTGGCTTCTGGATTTGAGAGAAAACACTTAGCCTCTTGGAAACAGCATCAGCTTATGCCATTCTGACGCAATGCCCTTTTCCTGATTTCATTTACCTGGCATTCCACCTCTCAGATCAAGGAACCCACTTACTAAAGGACAGTGCCCAAGTCAGTTATGAACCAGGAAAAAAACTGAACTAGACTGGAACACAGATCCAAATAGTAAATTTTGCATAATCTGGAATCGCCTATTCCTTTAAATAAAGCCTGTTGAGGAGGTTCCCGATGGCTTAGTGGGTTAAGGATCCAGCCTTGCCATTGCTGTGGCTAGGGTCACTGCTGTGGTGAGGATTCAGTCCCTGGCCTGGGAACTTCCATATGCCATGGGTACAGACACAAAAGCCAAAAATCAAAACCGAAACAAACAAAAAACCTATCACGTTTAGTTCAACATAGGCATTTTCATGTGATAGAATTATGAAAATATCCAGAGTGTGACATTTCCCCATTTTGTCTGGTTAGGATTACTTTCTGGAACACTTTGCATATGTAAACGAGAATTTATGTGCAGTTACTAATATTTCGGTAGTAATTGGGGCGTTATCTTCAAAAATAAATATTGTTCAGCCAGAAGTAAGTATGGTGCTTCGTTGTCTTTGAAGTGACTTTCGAGTGAGTCAAATCCTGTTAAAGTATCTAGTTTTCTGTTGGTTTTCATGATACTGATGATGGAATCATGTTTCTTTAAATATGTCATAAAAGTGTGACATAAGCCCCAAACTTAATAGTCCCGAAACTTTAAAATAATCCTTAGAAGGACCAGACCCTGGGCAAAGCACGATGTGCCACATAAATGTGAGGCGACTGTTGCTGAGACAGGTGGCTTTACTTCTACGAAAGAATAAAAACAGAAAGAGGCATTCCTGCTGTGGTGCAGCGAGTGAGGATCCCGCATTATCTCTGCAGAGGCTGAGGTCACTGTCAAGGTGTGTGTTCGATCCCGGACCTGGCGAAGTGAGTTAAGGACCTGGTTTGGCCGCAGCTGTGACACAGGTTGCAGGTGCGGCTCAGATTCGATCCTGGGTTGGAAAACTTCCATATGCCATGGGTGTGGCCAATAATCAATAATAATAATAGTAATAAAAAGAGCCTGGTAAAGTAGCTCGGTTGTTCCAGAGTGAAATTATGGCTGTGGAACAGACCTGCTCGGAAGACTGACCAATAGGAGGGGACCGTGAAGAATTTGGGCAGCTCCCATGCTGATGCTTGGAGTCAAGAGCTGTGGCAGGAAGTTGTGTAATTCCAGCCTTGAAAGACCCACGGAGCCAACGCAGACCCTAAAATAATTCCTTTGACAGCTCAAGGATATGCGTTCTGCCTTTTGAGCTTTTCCTCTGTCAGAATGAGAGAAAAGGCAAACCAAGGCATTCAGCACTTGGTGGGTCCTTTTGCGATAAAACCCTGTTGTACAGACCACGCCAGTGGGTGCTGGCTTATGTGGCTGCTGAATACACAAGTATAAAACGGAGTCTCAAAACAATATTTGTTTTGAGATGAATAATTCACTCATTTTCCCGCAAGAGTTTTTCTCATCTGAGGCACTGGCCTCTCAAATTAAATAAATATAATGTCTCAAACGAATATGGGCATGAATATTCATAAAGACCAAAACAGTGAGTATAAATAAAAGCCCTTTTACATAACACTTTATTTTTTTTCATGAGGACCTTACTGGGGTTTTTTTGTTCTTCTAAAACATTATCTTTCAAAGTGATTTTCCAGGATATCGTTTCTTCTACGAAGCCTCCCTGTTGTTGAAGTGGTGATACTGCTTTTCCCAGTGGTGTCGTACAGCAATATTTTTCTTTTCAGAAGTAGATTTAAATTAGTACTCGCTTATGGAACAGCCCATTAGCGATAGAGTCAGCCTAGCATGCTGCCGACTCCTCAGTAATGCGTTTGTCTAAACAACTGGAGGAATGTAAACAAAGAAAACAAAATTTTAAAAAAAAGATAATGTACTCTGAAAGACGCAGCTAGCTCATACGCATAAAGTATGGCAGAGCATTTTGGGGGAGTTTCTATAGATAAGCCAGTGATTTAAAGTTTATGTGTGTGTGTGTGTATTTATATATATAAATGTATATATTCACACATACACACAACTGGGAACACAAACAGTGAAGACCTTACCCTGGTTCCATGAGGGCTTCAGGTCCAGGTAGAATGGAAGAGCTGACATTTGAATAGAAAAAGAAAGATAAATTAAGTCTGCAGCTATTTTCACCCATACAGCTGGTTTAGAGGGGCCGGGATACTGTCTCATACTGTCTCATGTGATTGATTCATTGTGTGAATGGGCTTGTCTGCATAGTCTTATTTTAAGTAATCCTTGAGATTCCTGAGAGTAGAAGTGCCTTGCTGTGTGTTTTGTCTCATTAGCCACTCAAAGCTGTCACTGTCTTTGAACACGTGACCCCAGAATCAGTGCTGATTTCACGGCAGTGTGTTGTGTCACTTAAATCTGGAAGTTAACGAACTCGAAGTTGATTTACTCGCCGTCGGAAAGGCTCAGTGTGTGATCTGTGGTTATTGACTGTCCCATACCCACTGGCCAGATTGGGAGAATGGGAAGTTCATCACTTGAGGGGTGGTCTCCTGGTCCTGGTCTGCTCTGGTCCCCACAATGGGGTGGGGGGTGGGGGGGGGCGTGGAGAGATGAAAATGTTCAGAGAGGCACTTTTCTAAAATCTAAGCTTGGAGACTCTCATACTAAGTGAAGTAAGTCAGAAAGACAGAGACAAGTACCATGTGATATCCCTTATATCTGGGATTTAATATACGGCACAAATGCACCTTTCCACGGAAAAGAAACTCATGGACGTGGAGAATAGACTTGTGGTTGCCAAGGGGGAGGGGGAGGGAGTGGGACGGACTGGGAGCTTGGGATTAATAGATGCAGACTATTGCCTTTGGAAGGGATAAGCAATGGGATCCTGCTGTGTAGCCCTGGGAACTCTGGTCACTTGTGATGGAGCCTGATAATGTGAGAAAAAAGAATGTATACATGTACGCATGACTGGGTCAATTTGCCGTGCAGTAGAAAATTGATGGAACACTGTAAACCAGCCATAGTGGAAAAAATAAAAATCTTTATGAAATAAAAAAAAATCTAAGCTCAGAAAATAGAAAGCTATTTACCACCTTCTGGAAAAAAATGAAAAGATTGTCAAAGAGCACATTATTTTTTTCCTAATCATGTAACAAGAAAAAATAATGAGTGGACAATTTCTAATAGACAGCATTTTGCCTGATTGCTTCCAAGTGAACTTGCTAATTTCTTTTCTTTGCATTTGATGAGAAAAAAATAGTCTTGAAGGAAAAGGACTTCCTGGTGGTGGAACAAGCTGTTTTAGTAGAGGAGGTGGGTTCTTCGGGTTCTTGTTATTTTGATTAACGTGAATGCTCTGCACACTGAGAGACTCTCACCTCATGTTGCCCTGTTAGCCTTAGGGGATTAAGGTAAAATAATGTTTTAGCTTTCATAGGAGATCATGGCTTGTTTTTATGCTGCTTTTTGACTTTGGACAAAATGCTTAACCCCTCAGCACCTTGCTTTTTCTAACTGTAAAATAAGAAAATACTTGTCAGTAAATCCTGTTCGTAAAGTTATTTTGAGATAGTCAAAATATTAATTTTAGGTTGGATAATGTTCTTTCTGGTTCCAAGATATTTCTTGGAATATAATATTCCAAGATATTTCTTGGAATGCTTCACTTTTTCTTAGTTCTTTTTCTACTATTTCTAAAGACTTTATCATGCAATTCCAAGACCTTAAGCATGGGTATTTTGGTAAATGGCCTTCTTCGAAGCTATGCTTAGCAATTATTTTGCCAATAGGTTACCATTTTGTAGGCGCCTTATAAGAAATCCTTGGGCGTCCCAAAGGCAACAACTTCCATTTTAGGTTTTCATGAGAGCAGTACATCACTTCTGATACCAAGTGCTACATTAGTCAGGTTTCTGCTTGATAATGCTGAATGACAAGCAGCCCCCAAGTCGAAGTGGCTTGTAGCAGTACTAACATGTCTTCTCGTTCATCCTCACTAACTAGTCTGCAGGTTGGCTGAATATGTCTGATCTCTCTTTCCCCTACGCAAGCTCAGCAGGTAGGGTATGTTCCAGACTTTGTGTTGGGTCCATATATGCCCCGCATGTTTTTAATCCAGACCCAGTTGAAAGACATGTGTCTTTCTGGACCATGCCCTTCTCAGAACTCCAGGAGGGCAGGCGGGAATGTGAATTGAGGTCTCTGAAAGCCTTGTTCTGAGCTGGCATGCTCTCGCTTAAGCTCATGTCCCATGGCTCAGAGTAAGTCTCATGACCAAGTCCAAAGTCGGTGGCGTAGGGACATTACTCTGTCTTGTTTCCATGGTGGGGGCAAGGTGAGAAGAAATTCTTAGGGAGATACCGTATCCCATCACATCTCCCACACCGGGACACTGCGCCTAACTGAGCAAAGTTCAAGAGTGCCTTATGTTCTCATTTTTACCTGGACCAAGCGATGACCATCCAAAACGCATCCTTAAAAATCTGGAGAGGTCCTCTGGGAAACAGGAGCATCATGCAGGGACCCTACACTATTTTTTCAGGCCCAGGGAACACAGTTTCAAGGTTCTCATCATGAGATGGTAGCCTACACTCAGACATAGTAGTTTTCTAATTACTAGTGGAAAGTTTATGGACTTTTAACTCTAAGCAAATCCCACTTACAGACAGATGCTGCTGTCTTTATGTGAGTATGAGGAGGGAAAAGGAAGAACAGGAAGCAAATAGACAAGTTTGGAAACTGGCCTTCACTCCAAGGGATATCAAGTGTCTTAAGAACAGGGACCCTGTATCGTCCATGCTAGCTCACCAAATGCCTTGTGTACCCGAGTGTGTGGGTGATGAAGAAAGGGAGATGACACATATAGGAAGATGGATACCCAGGACCAAACGGGGAACAGGAGGAAGGGAAGGGACCGTGGAAAGGAATCATGGGAACTGTATTGGTCATCACAGATTCGGAGTAGAGGCTGAGGGTTTGGACAGGCAGAGAGCTGGTAAAGGTGGAAGCAGCCTTTGTTCTCCCAGGAGATGTTTTTTTTTTTTTTTTAACATCCTACTATTCTTTTTTTTTCAAGCTTTTTAAAATGTATGATATACCTCCCACCTATTTTAAATTAAAAAAGGCACAGTGAACAGTATTGTTTTACCTCTGATTCCATCATCAATCTCTCTAACTCTGAATAACATCTTCAGGAGGAGAATGAAAACTACCCAGTGATTCATGATTTTATCATTACTCCTTTGGAGCCCAGGCTTTCCGTCAAAGAACATAATATGTCTTCTTCTTCCCCTTGGTAATATAACACTTGGAGAAATGTTTTCAGGTTCTGTAAAGATAGAGGTGATTTTCAGGAAATGTGGAAGAAAAATGAAATCTTTTCTGTCACTGAGTCTTCAAGGTGCCCCTGAGTTTTGATCTTGAAATTGTGGTTATGAAGGATGCTTTGGAATGGTATCAAGTTAATTTCTGAGAATTTCTAAGTGTATTTTTCATAGGAAGAAAGACGTAGTTCTACTTGAACTATTCAGACTTACACGAGAGATACTATTTGATGACTCAGATGGACAGTTCCTTACCTTCCTCTGAAACAACTGCTCCCATCTGGAACCTGGAAACAGCAGAATGGGGCAAACACCCCATGTGTCACTTGTGTCAGGTGGCCCTGATGTTACATGTGTTCTGTTCTTGTTGGTCTGGGTCTTTTTACTTTTTTAGGAGAAATGATGCTGGAAATAGGTAATTGTTTATTTAAAAAATTTTTTTGTTTGTTTTTTGCTTTTTTAGGGCCGTACCCTGGGCATATGGAAGTTCCCAGGCTAGGGGTCAAATTGGAGCTGCAGCTGCCAGCCTCCACCACAGCCACAGCAACACGAGATCCGAGCCCCGTCTGTGACCTACACCACAGCTCATGGCAACGCCGGATCCTTAACCCACGGAGCAAGGCCAGGGATTGAATCCGAATCCTCACAGACACTAGTCGGGTTCATAACCACTGAGCCATGGTGGGAACTCTCTAAATAAAGTTTTAGATTGGTCTTTTTTAAAAATCAAATTGATCTGGAGTTCCTGCTGGAGTGCAGTGTGTTAAGCTGTTGCAGCAGCTCGTGGCATTGGTCACAGTCCCTGGCCCAGGAACTTCCATGTGCCACAGTGTGGCTGAAAAATAAATATTTAAGTACATAAATAAACAAACAAACAAACAAATAACATGTGTCTGGAGGCTTCAAGAAATAAGATCTAATAACCAAGTCAAAGATGACTAATTTATTCTTCATAGTTGACTGAGTTGTTGATGAACTCAGTGTCTGTTTCGCACCAGACTTTTGATTAGAACCGTGTGGCAGAGGTGACTCCTCTCCCTTGCCCTGTGTAGCCATCTGGTTGGCATACTGGACACTCTCTGGAGTCCTTGCCACAGCGGGGACAGTAACGCTGACCACTGCATGCAGCCAGAGCCCGTCAGATCTGTGTGGGTCCCAGGCCAGGTGGCGCACGACCTGGGAGCAGGGTGAGAATACAAAGTCAGATTCCATGAACGTTCGGTGGGCCCAAGAGCACACATTTCTAACAAGCTCCCCAGGTGAGGCCAGGCTCGGGTGCAAGGCCCACCACTGGGTCTGAGCTCCACAAAGCGAGAGAGAATTCAGGGTCGTTACTGGTCCAGGGACATCAGTGCTAAGGAGGCTGTGCCTCCCACAGCCTGAGGGACAGTCGTCTTGGACCAGTAAGGAACTGGGGAGAAGCCATCAGACACTCACAGGTGAGCAAACACCCAGAGCATCAGTTGACTCTAAGAAGCCGGTTTCGTGTTCCTGACCAGCTCCAAAACAGGGTCTCTCAATGGCGAATGTGTCTCTGTGATGCTGTCCGCCTCTCCGTTATCATCGTTACTGGCAAGAGGTCAGATGAGTTGGGATAAAACAGCATCATCCATCCATAGTGCTGCACAGGCTGGTGGGGGTTAATGCAAGTCTGCAGAGCCAAGCTCACACCCCTGATGAACACATCACCAAGCCCATACCTTTAGTCAACCTCTTTTCTCATCTTCCTCACTCGTAACTTCCATCTGTAATTGCACATGAAATGTTTCCTTCCTTCCTTCCTTCAGCACCTATTTGTTGAGATCTTTATGTGCCAGGTACTAGTTCAGGCCCGTTCAGGGTCCTTGTGCCCCTGGAGCCTACATTTGTATGGAGAAAGACAGAAAATAAAATTGGGAAAATATAAAAGTAAACATTCTAGTTCCAATAAGAAGAAGACATTAAGCAGGGTGATTAGCTAGAGGATGAGTCAGGGGGTTGGTATTTTAGATGGGGGGGTTGGTGGGTTGCTTCCTGGGCAGTGATGTTTGAGCTTTAAACCCTGGATGACAAAAAGCTGGCCAAGGGACATCCAAGGAAGAGTATTTGGGGCAGAAACAGAAAGTGCAAAGGCCCTGAGGTGGTTGGAGGACCATGAATAGGGCGAGTATGGAGGCACCATGAACACGGGGTGATGGGAGATGACGAGAGAGGATACTGGAGCTGTCAGCCAGTCCAGAACAGGAAGAACCCTTATGGGCGCGATGGGACTTTGAATTTTTTCTGGGTGATGGAAAGCCGGTGGTGGGATATAAACACAGAAGGAGTGACAGAGACTTTTTTTTTTTTCTTTTAAGTATGGTTGATTTACAATGTTGTGCCAATTTCTGCTGTACAGCAAGTGACCCAGTCGTACATATATATGCGTTCTTTTTCTCATATTACCTTCCCTCGTGGTCTCTCCCAAGAGACTGGATAGAGTTCCCTGTGCTGCACAGCAGGACCTCATTGCGTATCCATTCTCAGTGTCATAGTTTGCATCTACCAACCCCAAACTCCCCGTCCATCCCTCCCCCTGCTCCTTGGCAACCACGAATCTGTTCTCCATGCCTGTGAGTCTGTTTCTGTTTGGTAGATAGGTTCATTTCTGCCATATTTCAGAGTCCACATATAAATGCTATCATATGGTGTTTGTCTTTCTCTTTCTGACTTGGTTCCCTTGGCGTGAGAATCCGACATGGTCGGTTTGAACCTTTTAGAAGATCACTTTGATTTACCACCATAGTGGTAGCTAACACCTCCGTCATGTCCCATAACTGTCTCATCTTTTCTGTGCTGAGAACATTTAAGATCTAGTTTCTTAGCAACGTTGATGGATGTAATACAGTGTTGTCAATTGTAAACACCGTGCTGTGCTTCGGGCCCCAGGACCTACTCTTCTTGGAACTGCGAGGCTGTGCCTTTTGACGAACGTCTCCCCATTTCTCCACCCCCAGCCCCTGCTCATCCTACTCTGTTTCTGTAAGTTGGCTTTTTTTTGGATTCCACGTATAAGTGGTACCATATATAAATGGACCGGCAGTGCCTTTCTCTGTATGACTTAGTGCACTTAGCATAATGACTTCAGGTTTCATCTATGCTGTTAAAGGTGAGAGATTCCTTCTTTTTCATGGCTTAATAATATTCCTGTTACTCATCTATATCCATATATGTATCCTGGAGAGGCTGTCAGGCTGGAGACAATCTTTCCCCTTGATTCGTCCTTGTGGGTAAGCCTCTGTCTTTGAGCTGGGATGAGATGACGTCTTAACTGGACCCTGGAACAGGAGAACTGGGGTTTGATGGAATCCAGTTGGGGGGGTGAGGGGGGACTATGTGAACCTGGCCCAGCCTGCCCATGCACACACGCAATGACTGCATAGGAGTATGTTTTGTATGTCCGTATAAGTGTGTATGTATACATATACATAGAGATAGATCTGGATACATGGATATAAACCTCTCCCTGCTGAGAGGACCTGGAGGAAGAAAGAGGGGAAAGGGAGGAAGTTAAACTTGTAAAGAGAGGATGGTGTGATCATAAGCAGACACTCAAAGACGTCTGAACACACCCGGATGGTTTAGTAGCGCTGAACGCAGGTATGGCTGAGTCGTCCCCGGTCAAAGGGAAACTGTTTACGCAGTTGGGATATTTGCACAAGAAAAGGTGACAGTGACTCAAAATAATCTCTTTTTTTTTTTTTCTTTTTAGGGCCGCACCTACGGAATGTGGAGGTTCCCAGGATATGGGTCTGATTGGAGCTACAGCTGCCGGCCTACACCACAGCCACAGCCACGCCAGATCTGAGCGACATCTGTGACCTATACCACAGCTCACAGCAACGCTGGATCCTTAACCCACTGAGCGAAGCCAGGGATCGAACCCACAACCTCATAGTTCCTAGTCGGATTCCTTTCCACTGCACCACAAGTGCAGTGAACTCCTCAAAGTAATCTTTATGTAAATATGATCAAGGAACAAGATAAGAGGGGTTTGGGGGAGGGCTGGATTAGGAATTTGGGGGTAGCAGGTGCAAGTATTATATACAGAATGGATAAACAGCAGGGTCCTATTGTATAGCACAGGGAATTATATTCACTCGCCTGTGATAAACCACAATGGAAAATAATATGAAAAAATATATATATTATCTTAATCCCTTTGCTGTACAGCAGAAATTAACACAACATTGTAGATCAATTGTACTTCAATAATATAAATTTAAAAGAAAAGGAGCACAATAAGAAGTACTAATCTAGGTGAAAAGGTAAATATTATTTCCGTATTTTTTTAAAAGTTAAAGAACATTTCTGGCTGAATAGCTTTATGTCTCCAAAAAGTTTTAGAAATGCCCCTAGTTAGTAAATTGTGTAAGTATTCTTAAAATCATCAATCCTTTTGGGTGGAAATATAGCATTCAAGGAGGAAATATTTGTTTTGAATTTAGACCTTGCCTTCCAGAATGCTCAATTAGATCAATCTGTTTAAGAATTCAGTCTTTTCCTTGGGCAGTTTTTATTAAAATTTGGTGTTTTTGGTAGTTATGTTAAAACAGTAGGATTTTTTCTTTTTTCTCTAGAGCTCAAGGGCTCCTGGAGGTAGCATAGGAGGTTCCTTGAGAACAGGGGCAGTTTCCTGTTCGATCCAGTGTCTCCTGTTGCCTGTCCTGAGCATCAGACAAATGTCTACTCATTTAAGTTTGAATGTGATTGATCCATAGAGAAATAAACATTCAAAACTCAGTATGGCTGTCGTTAATGGCCAGTTGGATCAAGGCGGATGAGGAATATTTTTAGAGATGTATTTAATGAGTAGATATTGATACTGTGGATGTAGTTTAAGTCATATTGGAATGTGAAATAGTGTTTCATGCAGACAACAAATATTTATGGCCTACCTACTATGGCTCAGACATTGCGGTCCTAGGCTTTCGGGTCTTGGCTACGAGTGAATCAGGTTCCTGACCTTCTGATGTCATTAAGCTTCCCTGGGTGGAGGGAGAAGATTAGCAAAGAAACCCAGAACCTTAAGTGCTATCGTGAGAGTAAGGCAGGTGAGAAGTACCAGGGTGTGGAAACGGGGGGTGCTGTTTTGTGCAGGGCGGTTCATGAGGTCTGGTAGGTGAACTGATACTTGATGAGAGACTTGAGTGGAGAGGGGGAACCTGCTGGGGTCCATGGAAAGAGTTCCTGAGAATGAACATCCCTGACAGGCCCCAGAGACAGCCAGGAGACCATTGGATCACAGCAAGGGAGGGAGGACACAGGCAGTGGGGACCACATCCTAGGACAAGTGGGACGTTGCCAGATCTTGGGAGCTGCCTCTGTGTGAGATGGGGAGCAGCTGGAGAGGGTTGGGGACATGACAAGAATTTGTATTTAAACTGGGCTCAGAAAGAGCTAAGATTTCAACAAGGTGAGAAGAGGAGAGAGGCTGCAGAATGGCAGATCTGGGGCCAAGCTCCCCATGCTTGCAGCCTGGGAAAGACTCTGGGTGGCTGGAGCAGAGGCTGCTTCCAGAGCAAGGTGGGGGTGGGTATGGAGAGGTCAGTTTGGAGACAGGGTTGACCTCCAGGCCACGTGGTTTCCACTTTGCTCTGTGATCACACGAGCCTTTGGAGAGAAGTGACCAGGGTGCAGGCATAAGCCAGAGGAAATATTCAGCCAAAGGAAAAACTCACTAGACCTTTGCATTCAAAGTCACAAGTCCAACAGTTGTCTGTTGGCCGGATTAAAGAAAGGACGGTGTTGGGGAAAAGGTGATTGGAAGGGTGTTGTTGCTGCAGATGGAGAAGGGGTTCCTTTCATTAGGAAGGAAATTGTGGTGTCGTGTGGTGCATCCGCAACGGTGGAATATTCTGCAGCTGGTAAAAGAAAATAATGTCACGACTGTAGATTTGGAAAGATGCCTATGGTGTGTCTATATAGTTCAGAAATAAATGGAAATTGCAGAGTAATGCATATCAAAGCATCTTATTTAACACATCAGTAAAACCTCCTGTGTGTGTGTGCACACACGCGTGTGTAAGAGCTTTGTACCAGTCCAGGCTGGGCTCAGGGACCCAGGTCTTACCCACAAGGTGTTATGGCTCCATCCTATGTCCACAGGTCCATATGGCTCAGCCAAAGGGCTCTGCTCTGCCCTTGAGACCAAGGCTGGGAGATGCTCCAGTGTCATGATTCCATGACTATCAGGGAGGGAAAGGGACTTGGCAAGTTGTGCTCTAGCTTTTAAAGTTTCCACCCAGAAAGGACACATGTCACTTCTGCTTCCTTTGTCACAGTTAAGTCATATGGGCTCACCTAATTTAAAGGGCTCAGTGCCTTTCTGCCCTGTTTCCAGAAGGAGGAAAACTAGATCCGTTTGAGAGTCCTAAGGATTGCCAGGAGCATGGAGGAGGGGATGGAATGGGCGGAAGTGAGGAAGGATGCACACTCGGTGTCCTCCTGATGGGGGAAGGAGGAAGGGGAGAAAGCATGGAACCCTATTTCTACCAAACGGAAAGGTACCGAGCCCACCTAGTGGACGTGAAGGCAGAGTGGACCTGACAGATGCAAGATGCCAGTGTTCCCAAGTCAGAAGACATCTGGGTGTTTGGGTCGTGCTAGCATCACGCACGAGTTCCCAGGCCAGGGATCAAACGCACACCACAGCAGTGACCTAAGCCACTGCAGGGACAATGCTGGATCCCTAACTGCTAGGTCACTAGGGATCTCCCAAGACTTTTTATTCTTTTCACGTGTGTATGTGATGAGTTGTCAAAAGTGATTCTCAGCTGTTTTGCACCAGAGTTGTTTGGAGAGCGAGGCATCATGAGCAGAATTGAGTTAGCAAAGAAGAATAGGTTAAGAACATAAAGGAGAAGCTCTTGGTTGGTTTGAAACTTGTGAAGCTTGAAGGTCAAGTAGACCTTCAACGGGAAGATAAGCACGGCTTGCAAAAGGCAGATGCTGGGCCAGAGTTAAGAGAGACCATCCAGAGTTAAGAGAGACCTGGCCACTTCAGATGCGGCTCTTTTGGGCTTCTGCACAGGGTCTCAGAACCAGATCAATCCTCCTCTCTCTTCAGCCTCTGAACAGAGACACATCCAAGGAGAATCCGGTTGTGGAAACGTCCCCATGGTAACGTGGAAACCCAAGAGCTGCATCTGATGTTTTGGAGCCTAACTTTATCACATCTTTTCGATGTGCCAAACCCATCTTGGTTTTACATATGGCCCTATTTGAGGTTGCTTTGGAAAGCAGGCTAAAAAAAAAAAAAAAAATGAGAGCCCTCTGGGATTAATAAAAAGCGACTGTCCTTGACTGTTCCTGGGGCACTTGAAACTGTACTGGACTTGGTTCCTTACCGCCCCGTCTGCTGAAGGCTGCCCAGGTACCCTTGCTGAGCTCCCCAGTGTTGCTCTGAAATGCCCCTGGAATCCAAAACTTGATTGTATATGACTTGCTTAATTGACCACTAACAATTTCATTTTTTCACTTGAAATGGAACACAAGCGAGCAACCGTATTTGGAAAACCAAACCCCTGTAGTCTCCATTTGGTGACGGTAGATAAGCACGTTAGCTTTGAACCTGCTTCTGTTTCAAAGCTCAAAATGTTTTCAGAGTATGTATTAATTGAAATCATATTAGAGTTTTACAGCTGTCCAAAATTAAGCTGTTCAGA
Organism: Phacochoerus africanus; assembly: GCF_016906955.1. NCBI lineage: Eukaryota > Metazoa > Chordata > Mammalia > Artiodactyla > Suidae > Phacochoerus > Phacochoerus africanus. The sequence continues at coordinate 5,283,792 of NC_062544.1, forward strand.
AGTTGTAATGATTTCAAAGGGATGCTAAAAGTTTTTGTGTTAGAAGAAAAATATGTAAAAGACATTTTCTTTCGTAATTGATTGTCAGTTCCAAGACCTGAAAATATTCACTTAATACCTCTTGTAGGACATAAGCGTTTGGCATAAATTCTACAGGTAGACATACTAAGACCTTAATTGAAAATATTTCCTGTAAGTTTGCTGGCTATTAGAGATTCCAAAGTAAATTTAATTTTCTCAGTGAACCGTGACTACGTGGCATTTGTTTCTCTCATTCCTCCAAGAAAATTTTCTCCAGCTTAGTGGTTCTCAATCAGAAGTGATCTTACTTCCTATACATTTGACGGTGGCTTGGGGACCTTTTCAACTGTCACCATTTTGAAGGCGAGGTACTCCTGGCATCCAGTGGGCAGAGGCCGGGCACGCCACTCGCCATGCGGCGATGCACAGTGTCCACTAGGAAGAATCATCCAGCCGTGGGTGGCGGGTTGCTGAGGCTGGCAAACCCAGCTTGAGAGCCTCTGTCCAGTTACCCTTTGATTGTAACACTCGGTCCAGATTCCCGTGGCTAAGGGGGCAGGGGTGGGGTGGGGGGGGAAGGACCCAGGCTCCACCCTGGCTTCCTTCTCTTTAAATCCAGAGCAGACCCTTTTGCCCACATCCTTCCCACGAACTCTCACCCTGAGCCCAGCAGAACAGCAGGTGCCCTGTCCCCATGTCCCTTCCGCTGTGTGGGGCTTGAGGATTCAGTAACCCGGGTCACGCTGTGAAAGTGGGACAAGCACTTTCCTTAGACGAACTTATTTTTTGAGGGAAGTGCTGTGGGTGGAAGCTCACCAAAGGCCACGTGTGCTTCCTTTTTATCTGACCTCGGTCCTTTATCACCTTTTTATCCTTCTTGATGGTCTTCTGCCTCTCCTCCTTTTGTAACAAAAGAGGCCTGTTTATGATCTACGAAACCATTTTCTTTTCTATTCCAAACCTTTCTTTAAGCTGTTTCACACTAATTTTTTTTTTTTTCTATTGAGGCGACATTCACATAACATCAATTAGCCACGTTAAAGGAAAGAACTCATTGGCTTTTAGTGCATTCACAGTGGTGTACATCCAACCCTATCTAGTTCCACAGCATTTCCATCACCCCAGAGGAAGCGCTTTTTCTCCTGTGCAGTTATTTCCCATTCCTCCTTGCCCAGCCCCTGAAAACCATCAATCTGTTTTGTGTCTCTATAAACTTACTTGTTCTGATGTTTTATACAAATGGAATCGTACATATAGGATCCTTTGCTTTAGCTTTGTTCACTTAGTGTAATGTTTTAGAGGGTCGTCCACATTGCAGTCTGTATCAGTACTTCCTTCTTTTTTAGGGCTGCAGAGTATTCCATTGTATGGCTGTACCATAGGCATTTATCCATTCATCCACTGCTGGACATTTGTGTGGTTTACACTTTTGGAATATTGTGAATAGTACTGATAGGAACATGTGTCTACTTGCCTTTGAGTACTTGTTTTCAATTCTCTAGGGTATATATTTAGGAGTGGAATTGCTGGGTCATATGGTGTTTGTATGTGTAACCTTTGGAAAACTGTCAGACTGTTTTCGCTCCAGGGGAATCATCCATCTCTAAGCTGTTTTCTCATGTTAATTCCATGTCTCTGCTCCCTGCATCTACTTCCACTAACTCCCTGCACACAACAGCCATCCACTGCCCCTGGGTCTCATGAAATGGTTTGACGGAGAACTGAGAGAATCCCGATGTGTGTTCTAAAGTATGGACTCAAAACCCTGAGCGATTAGGACCAGCTTTGCACCCATACCCATGAAGTTCTCAGATTAACCTAATGTCTGCAGTGGTTTGGATACCCAAACTGGAAATCCCCCAATTTTGAAAAAGACCCTTTTCCCCCCTCCATCACATTAGTTAGTCTTTTATTGTAACCCAGTGGATTTGTTTGAACATGCCCTCTTGTTCTGTCATGATATTATGCTCAAGTGGCTCAGTTCATGGCCATCTGTGCAGCCGCTAATGGGAGGGAGAAGGGGGAGTGCTGGGGTCCAGGATGCTCTCTCACCGTCTCTTCCCCACCTCTAGGTGTCCTTCTTCCTCTTCATCATCTTCGTGGTGTACACCATGCTGCCCTTCAACATGAGAGATGCCATCATCGCCAGCGTCCTCACCTCCTCTTCCCACACCATCGTGCTGAGCGTCTGCCTGTCTGCAACACCCGGAGCCAAGGAGCACCTGGTCTGGCAGGTAGGTGCACCTCCACCGCTGCATGGTGACCTTTCCCAGCCCTCAGAGGGGTAGGGAGGCACCACACACCTGCTCAGAGTGTGACTGTGGACTGCCACCTGGCAGGTGCTCCAGGCCTGCTCTCTGATGTTGACTCTGCCAATTGCTAATGGGGAGCCAGCCAACCCCCCCGCCAACCCAACCAGTAGAACCAGCAGTCGCTTAGCAATTAGCAACAGTGAAAATTAGAAATGGCAGTTCCATTTTGCTGATTGATGGGTAGAAGCTGTTATTATGCATTATAATTTAGCACTCTTATTTTTAGAGCGAAATAACTTACACAATTAAATCTGTAATTCTCCCCTATCTCTCTCTACCTTGATATTCCAAACCCTATCTTTATGGAGGACAAAAGATTTCTCTATTTCTTTATCTTCTAATGAGTCCAAGGACATAGAAACATAGTTCTTAAAACTGTTGCAATGGCAGATTTGGTTTACTAATAAATGGCATTTCAGTGAAGCCATTCTACTTCATTAGTGACAAAGCGTTTAAGAAGCCATTTGATTTCCCGTTAGGGACATCCGGAAACCTGAGGGTCAGGGGTTTAGACTTCCTAAGGGTCTCTTTGTCACTTGTACAAAAAAAAAAAAAAAGTGTGTTTTATTTTGCTCCGTTGGAATCAAATGTAACAAATGCTGCCAGTGTGTAAATTGCGGTGGGCTGAGAGAAGCCGTTGTGAAGGACACCGCCACTGTCATTGAAAGGGGGGTTTTAGATGTGGGTCCGCCTGAGCCCTGTAGGTCTAAGAAATCAATTTGTCATTCACTTGATGAAGTGTTGTATTTGGAAACTTGGATGGAATTGGAGGCTTACCCTTGGGTCTGTAGTAATCGCTCTTAGCTGGAAATCTCTCCAGGGACCCCAGTTCTCAACCTTCCTCTCCCATCGCTCATAACAAACGTTCATTCAGAATAACCTGAAGGACCTGCATTTGGGAAGCATCCTTAGGCAGTAGCCCCTGATTTGGTGCAGTGGGCTGCAGCTTCACATAACTTGTTTGGACATTACTTACAAGTGTCCCCTCCAGGAAGTGGAGGTAACCATGTCTCCCGTGGGTTTCCTGTGACTGAGCAGAGCAGACATAGACCAGGAACGTGCAGTGCCAGAGCCACATGCAGTGGTCGGCCAATAACTAATCAAGTGAAAGAAGGTGAGGGCTTTATTAAAAGATGAAGCAATCCAGCTGTGCCTGGGAAGAGGTGGAAGGAGGGTTCCTTTTCACACGAGCTCTGTCCCAGCTTCTACTTGCTTTGTTTCTGCATTCCAGAGCCTCCTATGAGGGTATTTGAGGGGCATCTCTCTGCTCTCCCGTTTGTGCCCTTCTTCCACTAAGCTCAGCCCCAGGCAGTCACATGCAGGTCAGGGTGATAGCTATGCTTTCTCTAGGAATGAGCACCTAACTGGCCCCATCAGCTTATACTACGAAAATCCCTGTAGGAAAGTCCTGGTCACACAGGCATCGGGGCATTCACAGCATCTTCCTGGTTTAGGGTTACCCTGGAACACATCTCTCGAACATTTTTTTTTCCTTTTTGGTCTTTTTAGGGCTGTACCTGCGGCATGTGGAGGTTCCCAGGCCAGGAGTCCAATTGGAGCTACAGCTGCTGGTCTGTGCCACAGCCACAGCAATGCCAGATCTGAGCCTCGTCTGTGACCTACACCACAGCTCACGGCAACGCCAGATCCTTAACCCCCTGAGCGAGGCCAGTCGAACCTGTGTCCTCATGGATACTAGTCAGGTTTGTTACTGCTGAGCCATGGCGGGAACTCCCTCTCTTGAACGTTTTGTACTGATCTTTTCTGCCCATTCAGGAATAAAGTGTCTGCTGGTGCAGATATAACAGAAAAAAATATTTGAGAAATGGATATTAGGATACCTGCCTGTAAGGATCACATGGGGTTAAAAAAAAAAAAGGAAAAAGAAAGTGATTTGCAAAGAACCTGGTGTATTTTAGATATCAAGTACCGTATTGAGTTGTTTTGTTTTTTTTTTTAAAAGCATCGTTATTTTCTTACATTGGTTAAAGAAAAATGTGGAAAGAGTGTACTCTTAAATTTTTCTTTACTCAGTTTTCAAAACCAGCAAAAAAAAATGACTTCTTATCAGTGAACAGACAGAGTTAGGATAACTCTGGAATAGCAAAAGAATAAAAATTCTTCATTCCATAGTATTTCATCTAAGAATAACATTGAAAGGAAGAGAAGAGGATGAGGTCAGGTTTCCATCCCTTTAGAAACAATTGCACGGTGATTTCAAGAGCTGGGAAAGGCAAAATCTGCCAACAGTGTTTTTGGGTTTTTGTCTTTTGTCTTTTTAAGGCCACACCTGCGGCATATGGAAGTTCCCAGGTTAGGGGTGGAATTGGAGCTGTAGTTGCCAGCCTACCCCATAGCCACAGCAGTGCCAGATCTGAGCCGTGTCTGTGACCTACACCACAGCCACAGCATCATGGGATCCACGCCGAGTCTGCGACCTGCATCCCAGCTCACAGCAGTACCAGATCCCTGATCCACTGAGTGAGGTCAGGGATTGAACCCGCATCCTCATGGATTGGAGTCAGGTTCCTTAACTTCCCAACAGTTTTAAAATGGAAGGTTCCTGGGGACACATCAAAGTAATGAAGTGGAAGAGCTTTAAGTACCTTTGGCCACTGCTGGAAATCTCATCTAAAACTAACACTGGTTTGTGATGCGAGGAAAACATTTTATTCAATTCTTTTTATGAAAAGTGTATGTAAGACAGAAAGCCACAGATTAGGTGATATTATTTCTGTGGTGCAGTTGTTTAAAGCAAGCCAATTTAAAATAAAGCAGATCAGGGAGTTCCCGTCATGGCTCCATGGAAACGAATCTGAGTAGCATCCGTGAGGACGGAGGTTTGCTCCCTGGCTTCACTCAGTGGGTTAAGGATCCCGCGTTGCCGTGAGCTGTGGTGTAGGTCGCAGACGCGGCTCGCATCTGGCATTGCTGTGGCTCTGGCGTAGGCTGGCAGCTGCAGCTCTGATTCGACCCCTAGCCTGGGACCCTCCATATGCCGTGGGTGTGGCCCTGAAAAGACAAAAAATAAAATTAAATTAAATAAAGAATATCGGTCTGAGATAAAGGATGAGGTGCCTGTCAGTGGTGATTCGTATAACCCTGCGTTCTAACCCCCCAAAGAAAAGAGTGCCTTTCGTTCACGGTCGATCCATGCAAATCATTTCTCGTTTCATTCCAGTTTTTGAACAGTGGTCATCGGTGATAGCATGGAGTGACTTAGCTGTTTACCAAAATATTAACTTAATAGGAAACCCTATTCTCCTTCTATCTTGTGTGACAGTTCATTTTTCTCAGGAAGTTCATTTCAGCGGCATTTGTCTTGAAGTAACATTCCTTCTCGGGCTCTAATGGGTCTCCTACGTAGGGAAATTTCGTTGATACCTGACACGTATGGATGAGCCTTCCCAACACATGTAAACAGAATGTATCATCTCTAATACACGTTTTTACAAACCAACCTGTCTTGCAAATCCAAGTTCAGGTCATTTTGCGCTAAGCCTTTCAAGTAGGTGCCCATCTGCTGCTCTGTTGACCTCACATACCTTTGTGCGTCCTTCCGCCAAGACACTGCTCCTTCGTGGTCACAATGCAGCCGTCAAAATCAGAGGCGCACGGGGTCCGTGTTCCTCTGCCTTTCCCAGGAATGACCTTTAGAGCCGAAGGGCCCACACACTGCATTATGTTCTCAAGGCTCCTTGGTGTCCTTCAGTCTGGAACAATGCCGCAGACTGCCTTTGGCTTTCATTGTCTTTTGTTTGGTCTTTTTGCCCTTTCTTGGGCCGCTCCCGCGGCATATGGAGGCTCCCAGGCTAGGGGTCGAATCGGAGCTGTAGCCCCCGGCCTACACCAGAGCCACAGCAACGCAGGATCCGAGCCTCATCTGCGACCTACACCACAGCTCACGGCAACGCCGGATCGTTAACCCACTGAGCAAGGGCAGGGATCGAACCCACAGCCCCATGGTTCCTAGTCGGATTCGTTAACCACTGCACCACGACGGGAACTCCGGCTTGCATTGTCTTAACGCTTGGGCAGACTGCAGGCCAGCTGGTTATTTTGTAAGCTGTCCTTTAGTGTGAGGGGTGCAGTGCTTCCCATGGATGGATGCAGGCTACATGCCTTGTGGCAGGATCCACAAGAGGGCTGGTGTGTTCTCATCGCGTTTAATCGGGGCGCATACGTCCACTTTGTCCCACTGTTGACAGTGGTCATTATTCTTGGGGGCTGTCCATCAGGCTTTTCCACTTTGAAATGACTCTTTTCCTCTTTGCAATTAGTACATATTTTGCGGCGAGGTGCTTTGAAACTAGGTAAATAATCTGTTTCTCCACAGATTACTTTTCGTGTGTTCATTGACTTATTAGTATCTACATGGTTTCGTGTTCAGGAGGCTGTAAACCATTACCATCGCTGTTTATTTTTATTTATTTATGTGTTTCTATTTTTTTTTTTTTCCTGGCTGCACCCACAGCCTATGGAAGTTCCTGGGCCAGGGAGTGAATCCGAGCCACACCTGCGACCTACACCACAGCAGTGGCTTAGCCAGATCCTTTCACCCATTGCATTGGGCCTGGGATCAAACCCACAGCTCTGCAGCAACAGGAGCCGTTGCAGTCAGGTTCTTAACCCACCGTGCCACAGCGGGAGCTCCATCTCTGTTTATTGTGATGTCCGTGTGTTTCCAGGTTTGTGCGGTGGGTACCGCTTCGAGATGTGCCTTTGTCCTGGGGAGTCTTTGAGCACTTCCTCGATTTCCGGCACAGTCTATGTGGGGCTCATATGCTGCCCTCCCTGCCTTGGCCGTGAAGTCAGCTGTTTCTCTGAGGAGCCCTGGTTCTTTTTGGTGAAGAATGACATTTCGCGGCAAGATCTGGGCCTTAGGGCTTTCCGTTGGCTGTGGGATGTCAGGACCCCAAGGCAAGGCCCACACACGTCGCATTTCACATGCGTGTCTACATGCGTATTAAACGGCACGACCTCATGCTGATCTTGCCACGTCCAACCCAATGGACGTCTCATGCCACTTTCCTCTCTTTCCATTGTAGCGCCTTTGATCAATAGTGAAAAATATCTGGCTCTCGTGGTCCTTCACACATTGACTTACCTGGCAAAACCTTGCATGTGAGGAGTCTCCCGTCTCGAATGCCAGCCCCGCCCCCCACACAGGTGAACTCTCAGTTGGCCTAGCTTCCCCTCCCCACACCCTGTCCCCCTCCCCAGGGGCTCTGACATCCCGTGTACCTGAGGATATATGGGGGGGGGGTCCCCTCTCTCAGGTGGGGGCATGACATCCCATGTATCTGAGGGTATCCCCTCTCCCTAAGGGGCTCTGACATCCCATTTGTGTGCAGGTGTCCCCTCCCCCAGCCTAGGCCCCGACATCCCCCAGGTGGGGGCATGACATCCAGCCCAGGGGAGGGTGCCCGCCTTCCCCATCTCTGCAAGCATTTCTCCTGTGCTTGAATTTGCCTGCAGCAAGGACTCCTGGCACCCAGCCTGGCTTTGTCACTCTGGGTGAATTTGGCTTCCCCCATCCCCTTTTCTAGCAGCTGCTTTCTTTGCTGTCTCACCTGAGGGCCAGGTACTGAGCAATTCCAGAGGGAAGAAAAGGACAGGAAGGGAGTGAGAGGAGAATGGGGGAGGAGGGAGGGATTCTTTTCAGTTACTCTTGTGATTCCCTTGGTATTGATCTGGGCACCTTTTCTTCTAATTCTTTTCTGATTTTATTTCCCTAAGTGGATTTCAAATAACAAAGGGAATAAATTACTTAGCTATTAGGAAACTTAACAGCCGTTTTGCATTGACTGAGTAAGAAGGATATTTTGTTTATCTATGATAAATTTAGCACCAAAAGCCCTTAACAATTTATGATCAGCAAGAAAATAAGAATTTTACCTGTATCGATCGGATAACATACATTTGACTGAAAATTTCGCCAAAGCAGCAAGGAGTCTTTTTTGCTTGTGCTTCTATCAAGGCAGAGAGAAACTGAGGCTAGGAAAATGCCTGAGAGCGCCTGAGAGCCCTTGCCTCCTGCTGTGGTGTTTGCCTCCTGCATGGGTCCTGGGGGGTGGCGGATTTGCAGGCATTAGACAAGATTAGGAAGCTGAGCAGCATCTTGCCTCCCAGGCAGGGGCAGTTGGTGGGCCACCTTGGTCAGGAGCTTGGTCCAGCCTGCAGCCTTGTGCTTGTGTAGCTTTTACTTCCTTTTAAACATGCGCCTTGTCTATTCTCCATTTGCTGTATTTCCAGAGGTCAGTACCACTGTCAGCAGGGTATGGAAACATCCTCATGGAATTTCCAAATATCCCTGTTTACGTATGACAGTTGCATTTGGTTTGAACTTGCTCACCTTTCTTAGTTTTTATTTCCTTGGTATGCCTAGCACGGTTTGAGTTTTCATTTTCTGTATCTTTTATTTTCCCATGAGAGAGGGAGGCATTTGAATATAGATTTCTTTAGCAAGCGGGTTATATGAGAATCCATATTTATTAAGGAAGATAAGCAGAGCAGTGCTTATTGATTTTTCTAACAGGATTCCTCATATTTCAGAGAAATTTTATAGGATCCCTTTAGGCGGTGGATACTTTAATATATTTACGTTGTGGTACAATTTGAAAATTTTTACTTGGGACCTAAAATAGAAAATATAGCCTGTCGTCTGTGGCAAGGGTGTAATCAGTAGTAACAAATGATGCAGATTTGTTGCCTAACAGATTCTTTTTGGGTATAATTCAGGAACTGTATATTGGAGTCTGGAATTAAATTGCATTTAGGATCTAATCTGAGAAGCTCAAAGGAAAAACAGCAGGTTACCAGCTGCCCAGTTTCTGGCTGTGGAAGAGACTAATTGTTCGGAATTTGAATCTCTGTTGCTACTGTTTTGTCTTTCAAGAAGCTCAAGAGATGAATATTTTCCACGAAGGGGGAAAAAAGAGACTGTGTCACTGTCCCTTTTGGGTAGCATCCAGCTATTGATCAGGTCTATCCGTGTCTTATTTGAACGAGTTATCATTTATCGGATCTGAAGACGTCATCATTTGGAAGGAGTGGGGTCAGCATAGAGAAGAGGCTGAACAGGGAAGGCGCCTGAAGTGACTAAATCCTATAGCACATCTAAGAGCACCTTCTGTTTCTGCTCTCCTTTCTCCGTCCTCATCCTCCCCCCAGCTGGACAGATAAGCCCCCCTGGCCTCTAAATGACAGCAACTGTGCACCATCATGCCACCAAAGAGTTTGGTAGGGCACGTGAACAGCAGAACAAAATTAGCACTTCCCTGCAGGAGAGCAGATCATCTAAGAATGCTCTGGCAATTTCAAGAATGTTTGAGGGAACCCTCCTACGCTCTTGGTGGGATTGTAAATTGGTGCAGCCACTATGGAAAACAGTATGGAGGTTCTTTAAAAAACTAAAAATAGAGTTACCATATGATGCAGCAATCCCACTCCTAGGCGTCTATCCAGAGAAAACTCTAATTCGAAAAGATACATGCACCCCAGTGTTGATAGCAGTACCATTTACAATAGCCAAGGCATGAAGGAAGCCTAAATGTCCATTGCCAGATGACCAGATAAAGATGTGGTGTGTATAAGTATATATACAATGTAATGTTACTCAGCCCTAAGAGAAAGAATGAAATAACGCCATTTGCAGCAACATGGATGGGCCTAGAGATTATCCTACTGAATAAGATCTGATACAGACAAATACATGGTGTCACTTATATGAGGAACCTAAAAAAAGATACAAACAAACGTTTTTACAAAACAGAAAAGGATACACAGACATAGAAAACAAATTCATGGTTACCAAAGGGGAAGGATGGGGAGAGAGAAGGATAAATTAGGAGTATGGGGTTAACAGATACCCAGTACTTTATGTGTATATACACACACACATATAGTGGACACATATACACAAACATATATGTATACATGTATAACAGATAACCAAGAAGGGCCTACTATATAGCACAGAGAGCTATTTTCAATATCTTGTAATAACCTACAGTGAAAATAATCTTGAATCACTTTGCTGTACACCTGCAACTAAGACACAGTGTAAATCAACTAGACTTCAATTTTAAAAAAAAGAATGTTTGAGACAGAAAATCTTCATGAGAGTGATTAACTGGTTGACTACTGGCGGCATGAGACCTGCCTTCCAAAGGCAGGTGAACTGTTTGGGGGAGGGGATAGAAGGAAGAGATGTAAAGAGAAGCCCATCAGACAATGGGTTTTACCTTGGAGATTTGGTCAAAAGGGCATGAAAAAGAAGGGTTTCTCTACAGGTGAGAAATGCCGTCATCCACCACCCATCAGCCATCTCTGTCCTCCTCCTGAATCTGTCTCCTGAGTTCTGTGGTTTCTGTCCATTCAAAGCAATGGATTCATGTCAAATGAGAGACATCACTACAGGTTGATTGAATGTTGGCTGAATGGCACATTTTACCTGTTGATATCTGGACAGGTGTATTTCCTGGTACTTCACCAACTCATGCCTTTTTGTGCCATTATGCACAGAGTTCTGAGGCTCTGTCCCTTCCAAATGTTTATTTTTGAGGGTAGACTGTGAAAGATACTGATTGCTAATCATTTGTTAAACCATCAGTGATGCTTTTTAAAACCCCTAGAGGACAAGGAGAAAATCAGCACCCTGCCCCCATGGGGTATCACCCAGAATAGACTCCTGTGTACTTGCAGGACAAATGATGACTCTGCTAAGTTGTGCGAAGTTGAGAGAGGAGTATATCTGCAGCTTGACTTCAGCAAGAACTTTGTTCTGATTCTAAGCGATGGCTTTAAAGACTACAGAGATACTCCCTGAGTTGGAGCAATGGGGACAGCGGGGACGCATAGGCAGGGGGAGGCCTTCTAAGGAGACGCAGGGCTGGAGATGGTCCTAGTTATCTGCACAGTAGAAATAATGGTAATGACCTCTTCCTAGGACAGCACAGACAGTTAAATGAGAGGATAATGAAAAGGACTTAACTGGGCCTGGTGTGTGTGATTAATGTCGCAGCTGGTACACATCAAGTGTTACTAACAGTAACTGCATGATGATAGATCCACAGCAGTCTCATCATGTTTGTGGGAGGCAGTGGTTGCAGCATGGCTTCTATGAGAATAACGTTCATCAATTTGTCTCCCCCGGGAGATGTGAGATCCTGCTGGCCAGCCTCTGGCTTAGTCACTTTTGCTAACCTTCTAGCAGCTCCTGAGTGATGTGACAAGGCCAAGACTGTGGGATGGTAAACAGAACTAGCACTTGGGTCTCAGGTGGAACCTGGGTTTGGATTCTCTTCCTCCCACTTTATGCCTGTGTGTGATAGACAGGAAGGGGGACCACCCAGATACCCTCAAAGAAAGACTGGTTGTCCAGCTGTCGGGGGGGTGTTGTTAACAACTCACTTTTAGCCCTTAGCTCCTTCCTGGCTGCCTCAGCTGCATTGAGCTGCCAGCCCAAGGTCATACCTTTCCAAGAGTGGCCCACATCCATGATTGATCAAGGTGGGGTATAAGTTCTCTCCGTTTTGGCCCAATGCAAAATGATTCTGATGGACCATTTCAGCTCCAGAGCATCCATCTGAAGTTGTCAGGCCTGCTTCCCAACCCATCTTCCTCTGCCACGTCCCACGTCCTTCCCTCTGCATGGGCTTTGATTCGAAGGACCCACCCTAACGAACACCCATCTCTGTTTCAGAATGTGCTTCCTGGAGAATCTAACTGCAACACCACGTAAATTTGGATGAATTTTTTGATTTACTCAGTTTTCTTGGCTCTGAAATGGCATCAGTAACACCTGCCTCCCTAGATAGTTGCTGGCCTTGGTGCTGATTAGATGAACGGGTGTTTAGGAAGAACCTGTTATCAGGCTGGGCTTGTCCTTAGCCCTCAGTAAATAGTAGACAGAAGCAGCAGCAGGAATGTGTTTTGCTAAGTCTACATGACTTTTGCAGAAGCTAAGATAAATGGGAACATTAAAAATCCTTGAGGTTATATATTCATAATCAAAATCCAAATGACCTATGGGTTGAGTAGGGCAAAAGTTGCCTCATACATATGTAAAGATGCTTAGAGCCCAAGCCTGGTCTGGTCAACCATCCTGCAGTTTGTCCTGTGCAGACACAATGCAGTGAGCTTCATCCTGGTGAGGTTCTAGAAGCCCACACTCCACTGATAAATGGTGCTCAGTTCAGCTAATGCCTGAGGACCTGTGCTTCTATAAGGTAATGAAACACTTGCTGAGACACAGCTCACTCCCTCTGAGGAGTGAGAGGGAGGCATGTGGAGGTTCATTTGGCAGCTGGACATCTTGTACTCTTTCTCTGGAGTTGTCTTGTTCTCTGGAGGAGCCTACTTCTGTTCCGCAGCCAACCTGGGAGGTTGCTCACTTGGACCAGCCAACAGTACCTTGATGGGTTGGAGCTGACCGTCCTGCATCTCAGCTTTGTGGTCATGGAGGCATGTATGCGTGCGGTTCCATCTCTTTGCATCACTCCTGCCACTGCCCACCGCCCCCGGCTCAGATACTGTCTTGTTTTCCTAATGTTGCTGAGGAAAATTACCACAAACTTGGATGGTTTAAACAACAGCATCCTCTAACTTCTGGAGTTTATTATGTCCCAGAAATCCAAACTAAGATGTGGCAGAGATGGGTAGCCTGGAGGCTCTGAGGGAGGTTTTCATGCCTCTGTCCTGGCTGCTGAGGGTCACCAGCAATCCTTGGCATTCCTTTGCTTTGGGGTTTCAAAACTCCAATCTCCGCCTTCATCTTCATGTGGGTTTCGCTTTGAGTCTCTGCATCCTGTCTCCTTCTGTCTCCTCTGGGAAACTGGCCATTGTCTTTAGGGCCCATCCTGATGATCTCATAGCCACATTTCTAATTACATCTTCAAAGACCCTTAGTCCCCCCAAAAAAGGTCATATTCTGAGGTTCCCAGAGGACATCACTTTGGAGGCTTCTATTCAATTTATTACAAACACTGACCCCCCACAGCCAGACAGCAGTTCCACTCCTCTCCTGTGTGGCTTTGCTGGAAACCCTCCATACATTCTCCAAGACCAGAGAGTCTGTGGGGTTCCCTTCTCTCAGCTGCTCAGGTGTTACTAAGCTCTGTGGTATACAGCATACGCAGATACCTCCTTGGAAGATATTTATGGTAACACATAGGAAAAGAAAGCAAAACTAGAAGAATTTAGAGTGAGGAAACATATGGAAATTCTACTCTTGTTTAAACAAAACTCTCATCCATAGGGCGATCAATGAGAATTCCCGAGGAGCGGTAGCCAATAGATAGGACAGCTGAACACCTGTCCTTGGCTCTTTGCCATATTTTATGAAAATAGGTGATGTGGTCACATTTTTTTAAAAGAGTGTTTCTAAAGGTTTTCAGTGAATGTAATTCTCGCAGCCACTTTGAATTCTCTATTTGTAGTTGTTTCTCATTTGACCCTTTTGAGATTTCCAGGTATGTAATCACAACATTTTCAAGGAAATCTCCACTTTCTGGTTTTTAAAATTGCTGTTTCTTTCCTATTGTTTTACCTGGTGCCTCTAGGGGAAAAATGAACATTAAAATAGTGGTAGTAGACACACTTGCATTTTTTTTTTTTAAAGTAGGGTTAGTGTTTTTCCCTTAAGCAACATGCTGGCTTTGGGGTTAAGTCAAATAAACGCTATAATTTGAAGGAAGTAACTGTCTGTTCCTACTTAGAGACCTTTTCTTGTTTTTCTTTTCTCTTCTTTAAATATTGATCTTGAACCTTACCAAAAGACTTTCTTAAAAAAAATCACTCATGCGCGAGATTGTGTGATTTCTCCCCTTTTCTAATATTGAACAATTCTTAACTTTCTGGAATTAACTCAGTGGGTCGTGGTGTGTTTTTATCTAATTTACTGTTGATTCTTTTGACGAATAAATGATGAAGGATTTTGAATCTATTTTGACAATAATAAGAGCAAACACAGATAGCACCGGCAGGGGCCAAGGATGATGCGGCCCCCTTGCATTGCACGTGTTCACTTGGATTAGAAACCATTCCCTTTTTTTCCTGTGCAGATTCTTCTGTTTAGATTTACTTTGTTTTCTGGAGTGTTCTGCTCAAAGATATACTCTTATAAACATAGTCTCTTTCATCTTAGGTTGCAATTGTATTTCCTAGAGTTAGCAATCACTTTGCATGGTTTCAGTTACACCTCTGTTCTTATAGTTACTTTTCCCTGGTCAGTTTCTTACTCTCGGGTTTGTCTTTTCTCTATTAATTCCTGATTCATCTAGCATTTTTTTCATTTATTTTTCTTTCTCCAAGGAATGCGTTTTGGATGTATTTATTGCTTTTGTTGATTTTCTGCTCTTTTTTTATTTCCGTTTCCTTTCCTTATTAATCCCTTACATTTATTTTACTTGGGATTTTTTTTTTTTGAACCTCTTGTGTTAGATGCTTAATGCATTTTTTTCTTATTTATTTATAAGTATAAAGACTCAATATGTTTTCCTCTGGAGCCTGCTTTAATTCTGTGCTTCTTCATATGTGCTCATCGTCTTTATCTTATAAATATTTTGGCGACTTGGTATGAATTGATTTTTTTGACGCTAGAGACATTCATGTTGTTTTTTGTGAACAGTGGATTTTTTCTTTTTTAAATTGTTTTTAGCCTTATTTTGCATTAAATAAATGTCTATGTTGTTTCTACTTTTTAGGATTTATCAGGGCCACTGTTTGGTCCTCTAAGCCCAGCCTGAATTTCTCCTTTCACTTACAACAGAGTTGATCTTTCTGCCTGGGTGCCCAATGGACTTCTTTGTTTTTGAGGTCCAGCAGCTTTTCTGCACTTTGATGTGTTGGTAATACCCTGTGCTTAATTTTCCATTTCTCAGCATGCCCTTTTAATATGAACGATGTATTACTGCTACTGACAGTCGTTCTTCTCGTCATTAGCACTTGAACTCTCTGAGCACCTGTAGGGGAAAATCACTGAACTCCATCCATGATGCTCAAGTTGTGTTTCTGGCCAGTGGAGATGCAAACTGATCGACCTCCTTGCCTCATGGTGGTCCTGCTTCCTTCAGTACTCCTGGTAATGCTGTTCCTTCTGGAGCCCAGCCTTCTGAGCACCCCGAGTCCCGGAGGGCACCCACCAATGTTCTTTTCGTTGCAAAACAAAGACCTGGCTTTTCTTTCTGAATCTACAGCCTCCTTTCTGAGGGTTCTTTTATAGCGACTTTTCTCAGTTTCCCACCTCTGGGCCCTGCGTGCATTTCGTAGCCCTCACACCCACCGTGGAGTCGGGAGAGTCTATTGATCTTTTCACTTTGTTGAAAATCGAAATTACACACGCATTTCCTGTGTTCTGGGTACTTTCTAGGAAAAGAAGAATTGTGATCTTTGTGGGTCAAACTGGAACTATTTTGTTTTTAACCTTTTCTTTGGTGTCTTAAAAATTCACCTTCTATGCCATACCAGAGCCTCAAACTCTAGATCAAGACATTGACCAAAAATGGGAAGAAGACGAAGAAGAAGAAGAAGGAAATAACAGATAAAGAGCGTTTTACTATGCTATAGAATATTTTGCTAAGATTCCTCACTTCAGGCTGTTATAACTAAACAGCATAGACCGGGTGGCTTAAACAACAGAAATTGATTTTCTCACAGCTCCGGATGCTGGAAGTCTGAGATGAGGTACCAGAATGGGTCTAGTTGGAGCTCTCTTGCTGACTGGCAGATAGCTACCTTTCCACCGTGCTCTCACATGCCTGGTAGAGAGGAAGAGGGGCAGGGAGAGGGAAAGAGAGGGAGCGGGCAGCATTGTTTTCTTGGAAACCCACTAAACTCGTGTCAGGTCAGGGCTAAACTCATGTCAGATCAGACCTCATTGAATCCGAATTCCATCTTTACTCTGAATGCAGGCCCCTTGGGGGTTAGGGCCTCAACATGTGAACTTTGGGGCGGAGGTCCCCGTTCGGTCCATAGCAGTCGGTTTGCCTTGTTTACTAAAGGTTGAGCAGGTTCGAGTGTCAGCCTTGTCTGCAGGACTCATGCCACAAAGCCTTCTGTTCTGGTCCTGGAGCTTCCCTGCCCGCCTCTCCTCATCTGAACTGTTCCGCCCTCCTCCTCCTTAACTCTGAGGAGACCAGAAGCAGAGTTAAGGTGGCGAAGGGACTGTGTCCTCGGCCTCCCTGGCCGCTGGGGCACCACGGATCTGGTGGTGGAGGCTGGGAGTGGGAACAGTCCTTCTCCTCCTCGTGTTCCCACGGGCTCCTGCTCTGGGTCGTTCTTACGATTTTCTACAGGAGTCCTCGCATCGTATTTCAGTACGCATCTGTGTCTGCTTATCGTTCCATCACGCATTCCCTGGGCTTTGAGATGGGCTTCTGAGCTCCGTGGCAGGCACCAGCGCTTTTTAATATTTTTATTTGTCCCAGCACCCAGGGAACATGATGTGAAATGGCTGCGTGCATGCATAGAATTATGAGGCTGGGCTACATGGCACACGTGTGCCCGGCACGATGCAGCCACGTGCCTTGGACAGCACCCATCCAGGGGGACAGTGGGCACTTGTCTGTCTTTGCACCATCTCTGTGAACGACCCCTGGGTGGGGTGATCTTCAGAGAATGGGAAAGGGTGACAATAATTCTGACATCCTCAAACTCTTCTGTTCCTGTTTCTGTATGCGTTTTCTTCAAGACAGGTCAGATCCGGAGTTCCCATTGGGGTGCAGTGGGTTAAGAACATAGCAGAGTGTCCATGAGCTTGCCGGTTTGATCCCTGGCCTTGCTCAGTGGGTTAAGGATCCTGCGTTGCCGTGAGCTGTGGTGTAGGTCGCAGACTCGGCTTGGATGCTGAGTTGCTGTGGCTGTGGTGTAGGCTGGCAGCTGCAGCTCTGATTTGACCTCTAGCCCGGGAACCTCCATCTGCCACAGTTGTAGCTGTAAAAAGAGAGAGAGAAAAAAAGATACGTCAAATCCCCACATGGATTTTAAATGTTTTGAGTCTACCTTAGAGTATTATGTAGGAATCAGAGGAGAGACACAAAGATGCTGGAAGGCTTAGGAAACTGGATAGACAAACGGATACAGAAAGAGAAGACGTAGGAAACTGGATATATGAAGAGAAGTTCAGGATCCAGGATTACTCGTCCTTGGCAGAAGAATTAGACAAACTTGAACTCTGGTGATATTAACGTGTTCCATAGGGAGAATAGCCTGGGTGCTTGAACCCAGAAGCCTGTTGGCTTTGTCTCCAAACCCCTGGAGATCACCATATTTTAGCTATTTAACGAGGCAGAGAGGGTCACCGATGGGGGTTCTTATGAACTGAGAAGTGAAGACATTTTCAAGAATCCTGAAGACGTGGAGGGCGTGGATCCTAAGCTATCTCAGGATATGTGATATATGGGATCTAAGCCTCTGGTTTAAGGTTTATTAATAGGGTGAAGACTGCTTCTCTTGACTGAGCGCCAGGGACATTCTGTAGGCAGAGTTGGGCTTTCATTTGGAAGGTCATCTAACCTTTCCCTGCTGGAGAGCAACCAAACTCCTAGGAAGTTCTCCTCATCAGGGGGAGGAAGTCTTGTGTCCTAGACACAGAGCTTTCTCAGTGGACCAGTCACTTGTGGACCCATTTGGTAGTTGGGGCATTGGAGGCGATGGTTGTTGAGACAGAGGTTGGTTGGATCCCAGCAGGTGTTCGGAGATGGCAACGGGAAGAGCCTTACCTGTGCAGGTGGGATGCGCCGCCCATTCCTGTCGCCTCTTGGCCAATCCTGCAGAATGGATTCAGTTGTAATTGGTTCATTTGGTTATTATTTTAATTACCTCCCTCAGAGACCCTTCTCCTATCACTGGAAGAACCAGTTTCTAAAGCCTTGTGACTATAACGTCTTAACATTGCACTGCCATATTTCAGTATTTTCAATTTCCCCTCATCTTTAGTTCTGTTCGTTGCATCATCTTCTGGGTGTCAACCCATTCTGCATATGCCCTTTACTACTCATCTAATAGCGTTTTGGACTTTTGAGGAGTTTTGGCCCTTTTTTTTTTTAATGAATAAGTCTTCACATTGATTTAGTTTTCAGTGTAAAAACTTGTCCTTTCTAAACAAAAGTTAAAACTAAGAGTATCGACTACATCGTCATTTCCTGTCCTTTCCTTCATTCTGTCTCCCACGGAATTTGAAGATTTCTGTGCATTGGGATAAAAAGAAAGGGTAGGTGTGTAGGAATTTTATGCTGGTGTTAGATTCTTACGGAAAATCTCAAGAACTGTTTTGAGCGTATGTTTTGGATCAATTTAAGATTCTCATTTCTTATTGAACATGTTTTAAAACTCTAATATTTATAACATCCACAAAGAAAAAAAGGACTTGCATTTCTCCCCAGACCTTTTGACTTGCATGTAATTTAAGAACCACTTTGATGACCTCTGGCTCCAGGTCTCAGTAGATGTTTGTCTTCAATATTAGTCAGAAGTCATTTTCCTGCCTTTTTTTTTTTTTTTTCCTACCGCCTCTGCCCGGGATGCATCACTTACTCCTGGGGAGGCTGCAGACAATGCCTGGCCTGGCTCCAGGCTTGATTCCCAGCTCTCCAAGTGAGCATCTTGAAACCCATGTCCACCTTCGGGATCCTTCAGAGGATCTTATATCCTGCAGAACACAGAACCCAGATCTCGTGGAATAGCGTGCAAGGCCCTATACCAGGCGCAGCCTCGCTCCTCCACCCTGGATGCTGAGCTCTGCTGACGCGGAGCCCCCTGTGGGTGTCTGTGCTTTGCCTGCTTTCACCTCGGTGCTGTTGCATCTGTTTGGTCCTCTGTCTGGAGCATCCCCCCGTCCTCACAGGGCCAGTACTTGAGAACCAGCAAGGTGTTTTCTGTAGAATGTCAGCCATGGCCCATGAACTTGTCCCAGGAGCCCACCTTTGGGCTCTTAGAGCACATTCATAACACTCCTCTCCCCTCGAGGTCACTGGCTCACTTTCCTGACTCCTGCACTACCTGGATACTCCTTATAGAAGGGACTTTGTCTGTGGTACAGGCAGGCACGCGGATGCTTCCCAGCTACATAGGCCGCTTCTGTTTGCTCTATCCAATCTTAATAATGCAAGCTATAGAACTAAGAGAGCTTACTCATGTGCCATGCTAGCAAAAGAAGTTAAATTCTTTTGTAAAATGTTTTTGCTGAATCCCCCAGCACTAAAAGACATGTTTCCCCCTTGCCAAGATAGCACAGTGTGTAATAGAAAAAGCTTTAATTTTGGAGCCAGAAAAATTGGAGCTCAAGTCCCAGCTGTGCATGAATTGGTGGTATGCATTTTTGCAAATGGCTTAGCTTCTCTGAGCATCTGTTCACTTCCCTGTAAAGAGGGCCACTGACAGAGTTGGACCAAGGATGAGTGACCATGTGTATATAATTCCTAGCTGAGTGTCTGGCCCATTTTAAGTATTCAGTAAATGGGAGTCATTCATTAGGTTATGGTTTTCTGGGTTTTCTCTCTTTCAGCTTATTTGTTGTTATTTTTTAGTAACACACACGTCCTTGACCTTCCAAGGCAGGAGAGAACTTCTTCCTGAATTATTTAAATGAGTGGAAACACTCTCCATCCAGAAAGATAGCCCATGATGGTATTTTAGAAGAGGTAATGGAAAAATCATATAAAACTTGAAGTGGCCCAATATAATACTCTACCAATTCGATCAACAGTTAAATGCCCCAAACTGTAGCAAACCATTATGCAGTATGGAAAGTGATTTAAAAAGTAGCTTTTCAAGCCAATATCTCTCATAACAATAATGCCTTTACTTAAAGTGTAGTGTTTTTCCCCATCTGATTATAATTTTAATAAATCTATTTCTTGTCAATTTAGATAACATATTAAATGAATGTCAATTGCAAGTTCATCGGTCTGTCCAGAAGATGTATTTTGAGTAAATACTCCACTCCAGTGTTTATCTAAGTGGTTCCTAAATGGATATAATTTCAAACAGCAACAGTAGGGAATTTCTGTTGTGGCTCAGAGGTGCTGAACCCGACCTGTATCCATGAGGTTGCAGGTTTGATCCCTGGCCTTGCTCAGTGGGTGAAGGATCTGGCAAATGCCGTGAGCTGTGGTTAGGTCGCAGATACGGCTTGGATCTGGTGTTGCTGTGTCTGTGGTGTAGGCCGGCAGCTGTAGTTCCGATTCGACCCCTCGCCTGGGAGCTTCCATGTGCTGCAGGTGGGGCCCTAAAAACCAAAAAAAAAAAAAAAGCAACAGCAGCAAGAACAAGGAAACCTCAGGTACCTTGCCATCTCCTAGGAGCTCTGTAACTCACACTGACATTCCGAAATGTGGATTCATAGCAGTTGGCAAAGGGGGGGGGGATGGTGGCCCCCGTAGTAGTATTCTCCATCATGATTCCCCATTGTTAAGGCATTTTTCCTGCTGGCATCTCCATTTAGAACTTAAAGGACTTAAAGCCATGCCCGCTCTCTCCCATCAGCCCACCGTGAGACTGTCAGTAGACTTTCCGAGGACGACCGTGCACCGCAAAGAAAGGCCTGTGTGTGCTGGAACAGGGGTGCACAGTCTTTTTCTGGGAAGGACCACAGAGTAAATATTTTCGAATTTTCGGGCCATCTGCGCTCGGGGCGGTTGCTGAACTTTGCTCGCCGGAGCGGGAAAACACCTTTGAACAGCAGGCTCGCAGCTGCATGTGGCTATGAGCCAATAAAACTTTATTTACAACAGTCAGACGGGGCACATGGGCCTGTTCTAGAATCATCATGAGAAATCTTCCTCTACGTGTAATAATTTCCCACCCCACAAAATCCTTAAATGCCCGCTCCTCCGTTCCTGTTAGCATCCAGTTGGTTGTTTTTCAGAAATTCATCATATGCACCTTCCAAAACCACCCTTTCTCCTAGAAATCCGTGTCTACCTTGTTGTCTTCTGAGCCTCCTAAGAGACCTCACTTGTGTCGCATCCCCAGCGAAGGTGGGGTTCCTTTTCACGTCATTGCTCGCAAGGCCTCCGCTCTCGAGGTGAGCCTCAGGATTTTTCTCCTCATCCCATCTCTCGTGTCTGCAGTGTCCTGAGTGTGTCTGAACAGCCTTTGCTGGATTTGGAGCAGATGCCTCCGATTTCATGTGTGACACAGTTACATTTTTCAACCATGTGTAACCGACCGGGAAATGTCGCCTGCATGCTGTCCATGTTTCAGCGTGTGGGGTCCCGCTAGACAGTTCCCCCCAAAAGCCTCTGGAAGAATAGCATGAAAGCATCCCAGGATGTGCTGGTCAGCACTTCTCACGGCTCCGCATCCTGGCTGGGTCCCTGTTTTAAAGAGACAGACGGCTCTTGGTGAAAGACAACTGCACATTTTGCTAAAGGCTCGTGGATGGGTGAGGCTCTTTGCTGCCTTCTGCCCTCCGCGTCTCTCTCTCGTATGGAGTCGAAGTTGGAGGAGGGGTCAAGGGAAGGCTGGACCCCGCTTAGGAGAAAGGATACGCAGGATTTTCCCTCCATCCTTGGGGGTCTTCCCTGCAATCTGCTTGTTCAGCGGTCAGCTTTCAGTCTCTCGGCTGAGGATGTGACCTAACGCTGTGTTTCCCCGACGGATGCCTATCTACAGAGTCAACTCTCCCGACTAGTGTGCACGACACGGTTACGTAAGCATCAGTGGTTTGATCCCTTTCCATGTGCAGCTGGGTTCGTTTCCCTCTTCACTTAAGAACCCCCGAGGGAAGCTTGGCCATCTCGGCCGCTGACCCCCTCCACTCTCAGGGGGGCTTCAGAGATTGTTGAGAGACTGTGTTTCGAACGCCTGAAAATGTAGCCTGCAGAATGTTCACGGTCTGCCCAAAAGCTGGCGTCTAAAAATAACATTGAAGCTGACTGGCAGCATGAGAAGTGCCCAGATCAGCAGATGGTGTGAAATGCAAGACTTTTAAAATGAAAATATATGCAGGAAAATAACAAAACTCTTTCCCATTTATTAAAGGTCTGAAGGGAACACATGCTCTTGATAGTCGCAGTGGGCTGTGAGAGTGGACGCGCGTTGCAGACAGAAGGCATCTGTATTTCAGCAGAGTCCTTGGTGGGATCCTGCCTGAGGGGTTTAGGACCAGACAGGCGAGTGTGGTCTGGGGACGCAGTGCTGCCCCGAGGGTCCATCCCCAGGGAGGGGGCCGATCCCCTGCACCCAGTGCCTTGCAGGTCAGCACAAAAGGACGTCTCTCGGTGCGCTCTGCAGGGTCACCCCTGCCTCTGCCTGTTCCACATTTTCTATCAAAGGCTTGTTGGGTGACAGAGGTGATGCTGAGAGCAGCCTTCCAGCAATTCGGATGACACGCGTCTGGAGGAGATACCGAATAGGGTGGAAATAGAATGAAAAGCCGAAAGCAATTTTGTCCACTTCGGACATGTAACAGATCACTGACCATAAGATTTACTTTGAATGGATGAGAGTTAGAAGGGGCTCTGTATTAGCAAAAAAATAGCGAGAAGCATAAAGTAACAGAGTTTCTCATGACAAAGAACTGAAGGATTTTAGTTGGCTGCCAGCTGTAGGTGCTTCTTTTAGGCTCGAGCAGTAGGATGACTTCTTCAAAGCCTGAGTGTGTGATGTGTGTCCACATGAAAAAAAAAAAAAATTCTCTTCGTGGCTCAGCAGTTAACAAACCCGACTAGGATCCATGAGGATGCAGGTTCGATCCCTGGCCTTGCTCAGTGGGTTAAGGATCCAGCGTTGCCGTGAGCTGTGGTGTAGGTCGCAGACTTGGCTTGGATGCTGAATTGCTGTGGCTGTGGTGTAGGCCGGCAACTGTAGCTATGATTAGACCCCTAGCCTGGGAACCTCCACATGCCATGGGTGCGGCCCTAAAAAAGCCTCTGTCTTCATGTCTTTTACTGAGAAATGCATTTCCAGATAATGGGTTGATAAGAACCAATGGATGAACACGTACTATTTGATTGACACTGAGTTTCCCACCATGCATTTTTCCAAGCACCTTGGCAGACAACTGTCTTTCACGTGCCCCTTCTGCAGAGGGACCTGGGGCGGGGAGGGGCAGCAGGGGCCTCAGAGTTGCCCAGCTTTGCGAAGGGTGAACATAGGGAGGCTTCAGGCCCAGGCCCCTAAGCACTGTGGAATTCTTTAAACACCGTCTCTCTCACCCCCGCCGTCGTAAGCCATCACATAGAAGACTCAGCTTCCCCAGAAGTCCCCGAAGGAAAGGAGCATCTGAGCTGATTTTCCTGACTTGAATGGCAGACGTTTTTGACACAGGGTTCCTTGTCATGTAAAGGAAAGACGGTGAACGCCTTACAGAAAGAAGGGGTCTTTTCAAAGCCTAAAGTCGAACCATTCCCACTGCTGATAATGGACTGTACCTGTAAGGCAGGCGTATATGTATCCATAACCACCACTGGGGACAGTGACAGTGACAGTGAGAAGACTCAGGCAGGGACAGAGGACACTGACCTGGGAATGTGGGGACATGGGCTCTGGGCCCAGCTCCCCCACAAAGGAAGCAGCTTGGCGACTCCAGCCCTCGGTCCCCAGGCAAACGCCCTCATCTGGGGAATGAGGGGTTTGGGGGAAAGGAGCCTGATTTCCCTTCCAGCTCTATTCTTTCATGATTGTGTCAGCAGAGCAGCCGTGTAAAAACTGTTCTGCAAAGAAAGGCACAGGAAAAGATCACGCCCCACTGAGAAGTGAAATGTTTCTGGTGATGGTTGTGACATGGGGATCAGACATTCGTCACGAGACAGTGCTGAGAAAATCCAGTCCGCGAAAATAGTGACCGTGGGGCCCCACCTGGAAACACCTCGGTCCATGTCCCTTTTCCAGATGCAGGCAGCAGTCACTTGGAGTTCTCTTTCTTTTTGCTTTCTGTATTTGTTTTTTAATGAAAAGGAAGCAAAAAACTTGAGAAGTGCTGCAGTCGGTTTGCCCTCAACGACCCTTGGACAATCAGAAACCTGCATAGGAAACAAATGTCAGTCCCTAAAGCAAAGAACTGATGTACAGGCTCCCAGCCTTAGGGACCACTTCCTTGGCCCCTCCATGGACTTGTCCTGAGCTTGTCACCCAGTGACAGTTGCCAAAACTGGAGGCTTAGTGACACCTGGCATTTATCAATATCTCTGTTATCACTGTGCTGCTTTAAACTTTGGCTGATTCAGTAATGCAGCTGAGCAACAGAAACAGCATTATTCTTTTAAATGCAAAGATACTGCACCATGTAAAACAAATACATTATAAATCCCTCCAGTTATTCTAAAAGTGTTGACTAGCCCAGACAGAAGTGTGTAAATTTTACTGATCTTTTCAAAGAACCAGATTTGATTTTTCTTTATTTTTCTCTGTCATTACCTGATTTTAAATTCACTGATTTTTTACTCTAATTTTTGTCTCCTTCCTTCTGCTTGCTTTGTGTTTAATGTTCTCTTCTCTCTACACTTTCCCAGATGAAAGCTTATGGTATAGGTATTAAATCCTCTAACACGCAAATGGAATGCTATCAGTTTCTCTCTAAGCACCGCTTTTGCTGCGTCTTAGAAGTTTTGGTAGGTGGACTTTTTGTTTTCATTTTATTCCAAATATTTTTAAATTTTGCTTGAGACCTCTCTTTTCCGGATGGATTATCTCAAAGTATAATGTTTCATTTCCACATACTTAGGGAATCTTCCAGCTACTTTCCTGTGGCTGATTTCTGCTTTCATTCTTTTGTGGCCTGAGAACATACTCGGCGTGATTTCTCTGCTTCCAGATGTGTTGACGTCGGTTTTATCGCCCAGCGCGTGGTCTGTTGTCGTGCCTGTTCCATGCGTGTCTGAGAAGAACATCTTTTCTGCTGTCGTGAGATGGTTTGTTCTCTAAAGGTCAGCTAGGTCGAATTGCTGGATGGTGCGTCTCCGTAGGAAGTCAGCAGCTCGTCTAGTGGGGTCGTCTGTGCTCTCAGTTCTATCAGGTTTTGCCTCCTGTGTTTTGACTCTCTGTAGTTGTTGCATAGGCAGGTAGGATTATTATGCATTCTTAGAGAATTCACCCTTTTCCATTATGGAAGGTCACTCTTTATCCCGGATAATCTTGTTGTTTTGAAGTCTGCTTTAGCAACGTTAAGATGACCCTGACAGCTTTCTCTTGCCTAGTGGTAACAGGTGTGTTTCAGACAGCGTTCTCCATGAAAACAGAACAATTGGGTTTGCTTAAATATATATATATGTATGCATGTATTATTTTTATATATGCATATGCATATACACATATTATAGATGTATATGTATGTGGGTATATATACACCTTATATAGACATATAAAATGGCCAAGTGCATATAAATGGCATACACACACCGTTTATACCAACACAGTTACTGATTGGCCTCACACACATGAAGCCTGTTGCGGTTTCAGGAGGACATATCATATGAGATGCTGCTTCTTTCAAAACCAGCTGAAAGGTACACCCAGCCCTCCACTCGCCCTCCGAGCCAGTGAGCCTGCTGGAGCTTCACTCCTCCTTTTCTGCTCCCTACCTGGGCTCGACCCCTTCCCCAGGACCAAGAGCTCAGCCCTTAGAACCTGTGCTCCCTGTGTTAGGAAGATCCTACAAAGCCAGAGAGGGCTGGCTGAGTGAGCCCTGGTTTCCTGGGGCCGCTGGAAAACGTTCCCACACACGTGGTGGCTTGAAACCACAGGATGGCCCGAGGCCAAAAGGATGCAGTCGCTTTCACGGAGGATAAAGCTGAGGGGCTTTTAGGGCGCTTCCTTGCGAAGGCTCCGGAAGCAAAGCCGTCTTCTTGCCTTTCCCGCTTCCACAAGCTGCCCACAGTCCTGCATCACTTCTGCCTCTTGCTTCCATCATCTTATCTCCTGTTTCTTCTTTCCGTGCCTGCTCTAATAAAACCCCCTGTTTTACTGAATCCACCTGGGCCATCCCGGCTCATATCTTCATCTCAGGACCCTCTCCTTGACCTCGTCTGCACAGTCCCTTCCTCCTCGGCAGGTGGCATCCGCAGGTTCTGAGGATTGGAATGTGGGCATCTTCCGGCCCTGGCTCCACCCCGCACTCGAGGATCAGGCCGTCCGTGTCTTCCGGGCTGGCTTCGTTCAGCCCATCACTCAGGCCAGTCTCTTCCTCAGTCTCCCCCATCACCCTCTTCTGCAGGGCAGGTGAGGAAAACAATGGAAGAGAGATGGGGGGGCACTTCGAGGGGTGTCCCTCCACCCAAAGACACGAGAAAGGGAAATGGTCAATAAAGAGATACCAGTTTAATCTGGGAGGTAAACCTGAGACAGACCCCCGAGGAGAGAGCACGATAACCCCGAGAGTTTGATGGGGGGGGTGGGGCACCCAGGGCCCAGCGTAGGCCTTGTTTGCAACAGCCTGTCCCTGTTCTTCTCCTTGCTGCTCTGCATCTCAGGGACGGACCTGGTAGAGGGGTGCGTCACCCCCACACCAGCACAGGCACACGCTGGGGGACATAGGAAGGGAAACCAAACACCTCTTCCTTTTCTTTTGACCGCAAAGTAGCGTTTCTTCTGTGGTGCCAGCTCCTGTCGGACTGGCCCTGTTTGGACAGGACCAATGACCTCGAGGCTCTGCTAACATCATATCCATCCCTTTCCCACCCGCCCGGGGTCTAGGGTGGAGGGGTCGGGCTTCCTCTGTCTCTAATCTTTGGGTTGCTTACCCTGCTCCTCTAACTTGGCCTCTCAGTTCCTCCTTTTCTGGGTACCTCTACTCTGTGCGTGTGTAGTAGACACCTCTAGCTGCATAACGAATTTCCCCCATATGTAGTGGCTCAAAGCAGCATTAATTATCTCTCTCACACTCTCTGTGGGTCAGGGATCCAGAACTTTGGTGTCTGTGTCAAGGCTGTGATTGAGGTATTGGGCAAAGACATCCTCAGACCCTCTGGGGATGGACTCACACGCACATGTTGGCATGAATTCAGTTCCCTGTGGACTTGCTCTGATGGCCTCAGTTTCTCATGGCCTTACGGAGTTTCCTGCTCCTTGGCACTCTCCGTAGGTCCACTCACCCCATGGCAGCTAGCTTGAGCAGAAGCAACGGGCAGGGCAACAGAACGTCAGCAGGAGAGAATTAAGAGCAAGACAAAGTCATAGTCTTTGTAGCCTCATCTTGGACGTGACATTGGATGCATCACCTTTGAACGTTCTGGTCATTGACGCAGATCACTAGGTCCGGCCCCCACTCGGGGAGGGGGTAACACGGGCATGAACAGCAAGAAGAAGGGAGTGTCTGGGGCCGTCTGGTACCTCGGACACACACCCACCTCTGCGTCCTTCTGTATCCCATGACCCAGAGTTTCTGCGAACCATCTTGACTTCACTGCCAAGTTCAGCGTCCACGGACAGATGCCTCTCTGCCTTTCTCATCTTTACATGGAAAAGAAAAGTAACGTATTAAAGAGCCAGCTCCTACTTGTGAATTGATGCGCTGGCTACTTAAAAATCCGGGGAAGTTTCACCTCCCTGTTAAGAAAGAACTGGTTGTGGGAGGGTGTGTGCGCCTGTGAAGCAGAGGAATACGTGCCCACTCCGTTCTCGAGGCTCCCAGAAGTTTCTTGGGGATAAACACCTTGTCCAGATCCGTCTTACCCAACCCCAGCGGTCGCAGAAGTCTGAGCTTAGAAAAGCGATGCCTTTCCACTGTATTCATTTGAAACGTGCCCAAGTCCCTGTGCGTGGAGAACTTAGCCTGTCCTAGGTTGCTTCTCCCTGAAGGTCGTTTCCATGGTGACAGGGCATCTTAATCCTTCAGCGCCAATCAGTGGGTCCCGCTCCTGCTGATAAGCAGCCGTGGCACGTTTGTCCTTCTCTGCAGGGGCAGTTCCCCAGGAACCCCCACCTGACACGCGGCTCAGCCAGTCATGGAAGGCCCGGCGATCGGATGTGTTAGCGGAGCCACCGCAGCAGGTTCAAGGGAGGTTTGTGCACTCGGTGTTTGCAGAGGCTTGAGAAAATTTCTACCTCCCAAGGATCATTGTCCAGAACCATGGGCGGAAATTCACTTTTTTGGTCTCAAGAAGCTAGTCCTCAAAAATAAACCTCCTCCGAGGTCTCTTGTGGCTCAACGGGTTAAGGATCCTGCCTTGTTGGGTCGATCCCTTGTCCGGAAACTTACACATGCCACAGGCTCAATGACAACAACAAAAAGCTCAGCCTCCTCTCTGCTCCCACGGCCATATCCTTCATTTGTAAACTAACAGGCCCTCGAAGCCCCCCATTCGTAGGTGCAGAAAGCCTTAAGGGTGAAGCACCAGTGAAGCCCACCTTTTCCTGTACTGATTCTCGAGGTCTCCCCTACACCAGACAGAACAGAAATCCACTCCATCCAGCGTTGCCTCGCAGTGCCCGGCCCCGGGCAGGTCGTGGATGAATGAGGCTGGGAGAAGAAATACAGTCATAGCATGATTTTGCCAGCAGTATTTATTCGGGGCCCACAATATTTAACGTGTGTCATTTGATGTAGTCTAAGGCATGTAACATGTTTCATTTTACTTAATCCTGGTTTCTGGGTGTGAACACGGAGGCACAGAGGGCCTCACCCACAGTCACACAGCCTGTGGGTGCTGGAGCTGGGAGTCCAGTCAGGGCTGCAGCCAGCGCTGCCCCTTCTCTCAGCCCTGCCATCAGGCGCCACCTCCGGGGTCACCCCAGAAGGTACCTGGGAGCTCTGCATCTGCCTCCTTTCCTGCACCTCCTTCTCCTCCTGGGGTCTCAGTTTCAACTGTCACCTCCTGAGAGACATTGGCTCCCCCAAACCCAAGGAGGGCCCCGTTCTTTCTCCTAAACCTTTATGCATCCGCCCTGAAGGTCTCTGCGTCATTTCTACCACCTGTTTCCTTTGGACTTCCTTCAGTGTCTCCTACCTGCTCGACCTTAAGTTCCGTGTGGTTGTGGGGCTGGGATGTGCTTTGAGAACATGCTGCAACCCGGGCGGCCAACACCCTGCCCTCCTGCCACTTGCAAAAAAGCGCGTGTCCGTGGGCTATGTCCTCAAGGGAAAGGCTGGCTGTGTCACCCCGGGAAGCAGGTGAATACAGGACACAAAGCTGAAGCCCCGGTGGCCGCATGGTTTTCGTTCTCTCATCCAGTGTCCCCTTGGTTAGAAACAGTTCTGTTTCATGAACGTGTGATCTAGGGGGCAAGCCAGATATGTCGGAACGTGGTGGTAGTGAGATTTCGTGCTGCTGGAGTTGAGTGAGGGGGCTTCTGGAGGGATGCAGGCAGCCTGAGCAGGGAGTCCCTAACTCACTCCCGGAGGTCCTGGAAGGCTTCCTAGAGCAGGTTCTGGGCCGGGGCTTGCGCTGTGTCTCTCCCATGTGCGGGCACAGGTGGGCAGGGGCTGTGCCCAGGGAGAGCCCCTCCTGCAGGTGGCCTGGTTCTTCCGCATAAGCGCACAGGGGCACTTTCTAGGCATTTCTGACAAGCGTCCAAAACTAGACAGCTCCTGAGCTCGCCTGCCGGCTTGTTCTGCTCATTATCAGTGGCACACCTGGCATCCTTCCTCCAGAGCAGGTGGCTCTTAAGCTGTCCCCACCGAGAGCCGGCCCGCAGCACTTTGCACGGCAGGAATGGCAGGTGGTGCTGACCTGCTTTCTACTTTCAGTGGCTTCAGTGTGGGTGGGGACAGCGGCCCCTCCCCTTCGCCCACCCCTGGATCCTTGCAGCCTCGCTTCCTGAAAGGTCTTTCTCAGGGCTCCCTGTTTTCACTGGTGAAGCCCAAGGACAACGTCACACAATCTTCTGCTCCGAAAGCTGCCGCAGCTTCCTCGGTCCCACAGAAGGAAGTGACTTAGAGTCTTGGATTCTTGGATAAGCAGTGAGGTCCTGCTTGACAGCACAGAGAACTGCATCGAATCCCTTGTGATAGAACATGATGGGAGATAGTGTAAGAAGAAGAATGCAAGTCACACACCACACACACACCCACACCCACACACACGTATATATAAAATGACTAGGTCACTTTGCTGTACAGCAGAAATTGGCATAACATTGTAAGTCAACTATACTTCAATTAAAGAAAAACACAACACCTTGGATTCTTGGAGTGCCTGTCATAGCTCAGCGGTAACAAACCCGACTAGTATCCATGAGGATGTGGCTTCGATCCCTGGCCTCCCTCAGTGGGTTAAGGATCCGGTATTGCTGTGAGCCGTGGTGTAGGTCGCAGACACCGCTGGGGTCTGGTGTTTGTGGCTGTGGTGTAGGCCGGCAGCTGCAGCCCTGATTCGACCTCTAGCCTGGGAGCTTCCATAGGCCGCAGACGTGGCCCTAAAAAGACCAAACCAAACTGTCTTGGAGTCTCCCTCTGGGATCCATGCACAGCTGAAAGGATGCCGTCACTGGTTAGATGGACAGGTGCCTGGCAGCAAGCAACAGCAGTTTTAAAACTGCTTTCATTTTTTTGTAAGGTCCAATTTAAACACACGAAACAAAGTAATATTTCTGAATGGGACAGTTTTGCCCGGAAAGGTCAAATATTAGCAACTCAAGCATGTCTTCATCATTGATTTCTTTATAAACTGATTTTTTTCCCTTCAGTACAAAACACGACAAAGAAAGTAGATTCATTATAATCCTAATAAATCATACAGAATATAATCATATGTTATATCATCATTAATGAATCTACTTTGTAAAATATATTTATATACTATATTATAATATAATACATGTATATCTTCAATATAAAAGCCAGTAATTAAACATAAAATTCTGTATGGAAATAATTGTGGGTAAGCAGGAAGACTTGCCATGGATTTGGTTTAAGGGTTAACACAGCTGTCACAGTGCGGACATCAGAAACCTACATGCCCCTTGCACTGTGTGTCTCTTTGCTTAAATTGCTTCTATTTCAGTCCTGCACGGTAGCGCCCAATTATTCTGTCCCTTTAGAGCAAGCTATTAGAGCTCAGCTTTTGCCAGTAACTTTAATATCTCTTCTTAATAGCAGTGGATCTGAAACCTTTCTTCGGGCTCAAGCACTTTAATCACTGAAATATTTTGCAAGTGCAGGCAAGGCTGTATGCCCAGACTTCAAGACCTAAAGAATCTTCTTGGCAACTTGCCTAGAACCCCAAAGCCATCTGTCATTTGCATATAAATGAACGTTATGAAATTAAAAATAAACCTGTGGCGGTAATATTTACTTGTCCGCCTTTGGTGCTTGCCCTGGGAGGAGAGGTAGCAGGCTGGGTGCATTCATTTGCAGTGAAAGTCTAGGGTTGAGCCGTGTTTTCGCTGCATCTGCAGGCAGCAGCACATAATTGCAGGTGGTGTTTTTATAGGCAAAGACAATAATACTCAAGAAAAAGCTAGCAAGGCGCTCATAAACCCCAGAGTGTTATATTACAGCCATGGGCTCGGTCCTTGGGAATTATTCTATGATTCCTACGAAGGAGCACAGATGCTATGAACCTGGTGCAGAAATCAGGATAGGTGAGGTGATGCTGCCGTAACAAGTGATCCTGAATCTCAAGGATGCTGGCAGGGCTGTATTTCTTGCTCACACTGTTTCCATCACAGGTCCTGGCTGCAGGCTTTCTTCCATCCTCTTTCCTCCAGATCCCAGGCTGACTCATGTCGCTCTGGCCAAACTTCATGTTCCTTGGAAAGAGAAATAGAGTTCCCTTGGCAGGAAGGGCGTCACAAGTCACACGACCAAGCTTGAAGACAGGGGAACTGTCATACAGTGGAATGAAGCAGAGTTTTCCCACGGGATGGTGCGAGAAACCTCTGCAGACAACAGTCTGGGTTACCAAACCTGGGGCTCTCATGCCCACAGGTCTCCGCAATCTGCTTTCTAAAGATAACTCCTTGGGCGTTCCTGCAGTGGCGCATTAGGTTAATGATCTGGCTTTTCTTTGTGGAGGCGCTGGTTTGATCCCCAGCCCAGTGCAGTGGGTTAAGGCCCTGGCATTGTTGCAGCTGTGGCATAGGGTTGCAGCTCCAGCTCAGGTTCGATCCCTGGCCCAGGAAGTTCCATATGCCCTGGGAGTGGCCAAAAAAGAGAGAGAGAAAAAAAAGAGGCAAATCCTTACATAAAGAAAGGCTGATGTATTGCTGGAGCTTTCCTCCTCACTTCTGACAGCTTCGTCTTTCTGTGATGATGACTCTTTTGGCCAAACTGGGATAGGCTGATTTTCTGAAGTGACCAACATCCATCTGTCATTTTTAGGGCCCTCCTAAGCACCCTGGCCATCTCGTCTCCACATTTCTCACTGCGCAGGAGCATTAGCGGTCATCCCTGGAAGATGCTGGGGAGCACGTGAGCCCCGTGGGGGAGCCCCTGGGGTCCACACACACACACACACGTCCCTCCAGCTAATATCTGCAGTGTCTGGACAGACCCAAACTTTCAGTCGGCTCCTGCTACACAAACATCTACCTGAAGCACTTCCACCTTCTCTGTTAATTTCCAGCTTCCCTCACTGGGAGTGAAATACCCTCGTCCAGCAGCCAGACCATGGCTGCTCTGTTTCTCTGCTTTGTTTTCCTGGGACTCTAAAAATTTTTCTTTGCAAATAGAACCCTGGAAGTCCAGCCTTGGTGTTCCCGTGTTCCAAAAGCGAGGGTGTAGACGAAGCCCTACCCATGGTGAATGTGTCTCTAAAAGTCAGTCTATTGACCTTGGTGGACTGTGTCTTTCCTTTAAATAACAACTGCGCACCGTCTCACAATCCAAACTGACCCAGGCCTTCTTGGTTTCTGTGAAACTGACCCATAATTGCTTTTCAAAAGTTCAGAAATAATATATCCAGATTTTGTGGGAGTTCCTCTCATGGCTTCCGGTGGAAACAAACCTGACTGGTATCCGTGAGGAGGCAGGTTCGATCCCTGGCCTCACTCAGTGGGTTAAGGATCTGGCATTGCCGTGAGCTGTGGTGTAGGTCACAGATGCGGCTCGGATCTGGTGTGGCTGTGGCTGTGGTGTAGGCCGGCGGCTGCAGCTCCGATTCGACCCCTAGCCCAGGAACGTCCATAGGCTGCAGGTGCGGCCCTAAAAAGCGCATTTTGTGATAACATATCCTTATACTTACTGTTGAGAAAATACACCGTTAACAGTGCGCTGGATCCCAAAATCTGTCTCCAGGAGTGTCATTCATGGCTGCAGAGAAGTTAGACTTTGACTCTTGTTCTGCAAGGTCTCAGTGGCAGTGATCCAAGCCACGTCTGCGACGCCGAGCTGAAAATTGCATTTATATGAACTGCTTGGAATTGCCAGTCTTTAGACCTGCTCTGTCAGCTCAGTGATGACGGAGCCAATTGGTCAGACCCTAGGCTATGTCTCTTTCACTCTTCACCATGAACTCTGCTTTTCCCATCCTCTGCTGTCCTGCAGGACTGCTCTCACCCATACCTGGCCTCCGTGTGCCGTGTCTCTCTCCACCCAGGCTCCATCCACCCCCTGCATCACACTTTGGTGGCCCCTTAGCACTTACCCCCGATGGCACATGCTCCTGGGTACCATCACAGGCCCAGCGTCTTCCCCACAGTTCCACTTACACGCAGCATCTCCGCCAAGCCAATCTGCTTAAAAATTCCTCAGCCCCTCGCTCCCTGAGGCCCCTGGAACGTGATGGTTCATACGCTTGACATTCTCTTGTTTCTTTGCCCCGTCTTTTCTCTCCATCCACAGAATTCCTATTCGTCTTTTTAAAACCAGGTCTAGAGACCTCTACTTTGAGAAGTGTTTCTTGACCTCTCACCGATAGAATTTTTCCCCCCCTTAACCTACAGATACCATCATATTCAAAACCTTCTGCAAAGTTTCTCTTCAAGGATAGGTCTTCCTTGTATTACATGTCAGTCTGTCGGTGGTTCTGCAATATTGTTTGGGAATGGGACAAACGAAGGAAGGAAAACAAGTCTGAGTTCACGGCCGCTACGATGCAGGGGCTGCGTAACTTAACGTCCACCAGTATTTTAATCCTTCCCATGTTACGATCCCAATTTAAAAACTGGCAGATGGAGATTCAGAGAGTTGAAATGACTCGACCGAATTTCCATTGACCCCGGATGTACCCACCTGGGGTTCTTCTCGTACATCCCACCATCTCTGGGGAGACACAGGCTTCTCTACATCCCACCGTCTCTGGGGAGACACAGGCTTCCCTACATCCCACCGTCTCTGGGGAGGCACAGGCTTCCCTACATCCCACCGTCTCTGGGGAGGCACAGGCTTCCCTACATCCCACCGTCTCTGGGGAGGCACAGGCTTCCCTACATCCCACCGTCTCTGGAGAGGCACAGGCTTCCCTACAT
Organism: Phacochoerus africanus; assembly: GCF_016906955.1. Lineage (NCBI taxonomy): Eukaryota > Metazoa > Chordata > Mammalia > Artiodactyla > Suidae > Phacochoerus > Phacochoerus africanus. The sequence goes on from NC_062544.1 coordinate 5,318,414, forward strand.
CCCACCATCTCTGGGTAGATACAGGCTTCCATTCAGAGACCCTCGAAGCAAGTGTTTGACTCTCATGATGTCGATGCTTTTCATTTAAGAACACACGGCTACTTATTCATCTTTATATACGTTGTTCTTTTACTTTCAAAATATCTAAGAAAGCCCACTGTGTGCCCACCTCTGGTACCCCAGGGTGATGGTGGAGTCACCAACCTGATATCCAAACAGAGTCGTGTCCGTTGCTGATCACCTCCAGAAAATCGGATTTTTGGAAGAAGCGTATTTCAGGTCCGGTGGCTGTAGAAATTTTCCATTGCATACCACTGTATACCTGCCTTTGAGCTTCCAGTATCTAATTATGAAGTAACTCGTTGCAGAAGGGGTAGAGAGTCTTCCTGAGGTCCTCGATGCCTTTGAAAGACATCCCGTGACTGCACTTTGTCTAGACATATGCCTAGTACCTTTTGATACCTTTCTCGTTTATGTCTTTGAGAATCTCACTGTCTACGTTTGCTGCATATCCTTAATTTTACGACCTGAGCAATATGTTAGCAGAAATAATGAAATCGGTGCACAGTTGCACCATTTCATTAAAATGTTACTATCAGGAACTTAATGAGAATCCTGTAATACGTGGAGCCAGAGTGTGACAGAGTTATTGATGGGCAGGGACAATGCATTTGTCACAGTTGCTCCCAGGAATAGGCTCCTGATGAGACTTAGGCTGTTTCTCATGAAATCAGCTCAAGTCCTGGTATAAATCTCTTTAAATACACCGACTTGTTAAGAAAGGGAAAAAGCAATCTTTTCTTCTTAATTCACATTTTAATTACGTTGTTTTTAAATATCCCTCTGGAAATCAGAGTCTGGAATCCGAATCTTTCCTCAGTGAAAAGTGGTTTTGTGATGGTTGACAGACCGTCTTCCAGCAGCTTCCCACTGCCAGGATTAACCAGTGCGCTTCTGGATGCAAAACGTCGCGTTTTGCTTCCCGAGGGAATAAAACCACGCAAATAGCATTTTTAAGAGTGTTAGCAGACGTTGGATCTGCTCTGCTTCACATGCTTGGAAGCCTTGGATGTCATATCATGTCGTCTCCGAAGAAAGATTTCTTTTCTTTTCTTTTTTGGCCTTGCCTGTGGCATGTGGCAGTTCCCGGGCCAGGGATTGAGCCTGCACCACAGCAGCAACCCAACCCGCTGCTGTGACCATGCTGGATCCTTGACCCACTGCGCCACAGGAGAACTCCTAGGAACTACTTAAACATAACACATTTTATAAATGTCCTGTGGTAGCTGTGCCCAGTCGCCAGAAGCCCCTTTTTGGTTTGATCATTCATATCAGACATAGAAGGACGTGTTCTGACATACGTTCTCGTGGATAGTTCATCATTTTTTATTTTTCAACATAAATTTAACAACATGGATTGCCCTTCTTATTAACTTTGAGGAGAGTGCAGAAGCGAAAAAGTTCTGAAGGACGTTATCTAATTTTCCTTTTAGTAGTCCACTCCGAGTGAAGGTTTAGAAGCCGTGCGTAGCATATTTTGATACTTCAACTCAAATACATTATTTATTGTTACTCTTTTTTAATGTGCTGAAATGTTATGGCCCACCTTCATCTCATTCCAGAAGGGGTCCCAGGCAGTGCTGGTCAAGTCTCAAGGCCTTTAATAAGCCACTTGGGAGTAGCTGTCTCCTTGGGGTCAAGTTGGAAGGCTGGGGAAGAACATCCCAAATAAATGGGCCTTGTTAGAGACAAGCCACCCCCACAACCTGTGCTCCCCTGAAGACTCAGCTGAACTTGATCGAGGCAAAACTTGCAACAGGAAGATGTGCCATTTTAAGTGTGCCTTTCAATGAGTTCTGACAAATTGATTATCCGATGTGGATACTAACAGGCAAGACAGAACATTCTCCCCACCTGAGTCCCTGGATCCTCGCCGAAATGCAGTAGGGTTCTCTCGTCATTTCTTTGAAGGGCACATGTTCCTTGGGCTTAGGCATCTTGTGTTAAGAAAGTTCTGGATCTCACTGTCAGGCCTTCCAGAAAGGAAAAAGAAAGAAGAAGGGGTCCAGCTGTAAATGGAGCGCTTCTGATCTCCATGTGGTCTTCAAATAACCCTGGACTCAGTTGGGGCCGTAGACCTCATTTCAAGAAGCACCGTAAGGACAGGTAGCGCATCCTTTTAATAGCTGAGGGGAGCGTGGCGAGCCAGACCTCAGGACCAGGGCGTGAGAGCGGCTGAGGGTGGACCAGGGGTTGTCCGGCAGGGCCCTCTGCGACCCAGGGGCATCTCTGTTAAGGGGACTGGTGGGCGCCTCTGCCCAGCTCCATGCACCCCCTCTATCGGTTCAGCGCACTGCTAACAAAGTATTCACCCACTTACCTTGCTAGGTGCACGGACATGGGGGCACAAGAGTGCCCCCCCATTTCTTTCTCAAAATGTAAGAGAAAATGTGGGGAAATCGTAGGTATGATAAACCACAACAAGTGATGGGGCTTCGCTACTGTTAGTATGAAAATCCCACTCTGATGGGTCCTTGCTACTGTGAATTTGAAAATCCCTCTATGGCGCAAACCATCTAAGAAACACGGAAGGCTTAGGGTTTGGCAAATAAAAACAAGCCATCCATGCATCCTGGGTCTGTAAAAAGAACATGAGATTAAAAGGTCAGATTTAAATACAGAAACCAATAAATGCGAATTTGTTTATTTTCTCAGTGCTGAAACTAGCTAAGCCAAGGCTCTTTATAGAAAAGGAAATAAATGATCATCACATTTTGAATATGCTTTAATTTACATTTTCTCTCCTTTTAAATTAAAAATAAATACATACAGGAGCTTCCATCGAGGCTCAGTGGTTCACGAATCCGACTAGGAACCTTGAGGTTGCGGGTTCGATCCCTGGCCTCGCTCAGTGGGTTGAGGATCCGGCATTGCCGTGAGCTGTGGTGTAGGTCGCAGACGTGGCTCAGATCCCGTGTTGCTGTGGCTGTGGCGTGGGCCGGCGGCTACAGCTCTGATGAGACCCCTAGCCTGGGAACCTCCATATGCCGAGGGAGCGGCCCTAGAAAGGGCAAAAAGACAATACATACATACATACATACATGTAGAAAAAGGATTTGCCTTGATTTTTCAATGAAAGTGTTAATAATTAATCTGAGCCCTTTTGTCCTGCCTGAGAGAACTGGAGCGTTTTCCAGTAGCATTCTGAGGATGGAACATATTTTTGCATTTTAACTGTGATGAAGACAATATGCTTTTCTTAATAAAGCAGTAGTTCTTTGGGGACAGGAAGTGCATATTTGATTATAATTACAATCGCCAAATGTTTACTTGCTATAACGAAGGATCTGGGTGGGATTTGGTTAACACATGTTCATTTCTATACCACAGTTCTTTTAAAAAAAATGTTATGTGCAAAGCTCTTGGTAAGCCCACAAAGACTTCAGATCTGCTTCTCTGAGGCCTAAAAGTCTGCCAGCTGGGTGGCCAGACCGAGCTCTTTCATCGCAGAGTTTCTACAAGTCCCAGAAGAGAGAGCCCTGGGTCAAGACCGTCTTTGTTCTGCGGCTCAAGGCTTCCGGCAGGTGTCAGACTCTGGCTGGACAGTCAGGCCCAGAGCAGAGGTTTCCGACAGATTTTCTGGGTTCTCAGACATTTTCTGGAGTTCTGAGAAACATTTTTGTATGTAATCAGACATTTCAACAGTGTTCATTAGATCTTCAAAGGGGTCGGTGACTGTCCCCAAAATGCGCGGAGACCAGGGCTATGGTAGAAAACCATCCTGTTTTTATTTCCCAACCTGGTCCCCGCTCTGCTTCCCATGCATCATGCCACTTGCTCCTCCTCCAAGATGCTGTGGTGGGAGAACGTGGCGCTTTTCCTTACACTCGGTTCATCCTCAGGTGGCAAGTCAGGCTTCTTTGCAGGTGCCCAGGTGTGCGTTGTATGCACCTGTGTGCCTTTCTGTACTTGAACAGTTTTACGGGGCACATCTATGAAGCCATGTGTCCAGGTCGTTACGGTGTGATGGCCCTGTCAAATCCTTCCAAAGCCTGGGATTGTGGGGGGCGTCTCTGCCTTGAAAGCGTGTTGTACAGGGGATGGAGAAGCCCTCAGGAACAGCCTTGTCAATCAGCAAATATTTGTTGCCTGCCTATTACATATCTGAATGTTTGCCTTCAAGACCAGTTCAATTAGAAGTTACAAAAATTCAAGTAGCCTGTGCTATTCAGCTTGTTTGAGCTTTGGGCTGGGAGTGCGTCTTTTTTTGGGCAAATTGTTCAGACCTTTTGCTTTTAAATTGGTAATCATTGATCTGCTGTGTAGTTTCAATTGCTTAAACTCAAATAGAAAACACACGCCTTTTTTGGAACTTTGTTGTGGATATTGATTTCAATGTGATTTTATGTGCATGGACAAAAAAATATTTCAAATTTATATAGGAAGTAAATTTAAAAGATGTTCTTAACATACTTTTTAAGCATGTGTAATTTATTTCAGGAATATTGTATTCCTATCACTTTTTGCCAGTATCTACATTATATATAATAGATTATAGATATGATATATATATATATGGTTATCATATATGTATGTGGTTGTACAATTTTCATGTACCTGTTTATAGTGGGACTTAGTTTTAAGTACCAATTCAGTTCAGGAGAATAAAGCTCTCCATGCTTTTACACACACACACACACACACACACACACACACACAGAGTTCTCAAGAAATAAAATTGGCAACAAATTTCAAGTGAGTGCAACCAACCCTTTGGATTGTGTTGGTCTCATGGCTTAGATGTGAACTGTCCAATATGGTAGCCCACAAGCCACATGTGGCTATTCGCCATTAAACTGAAATTACATATGATAAAATTTCAGTTCCTAACTACCGCATTCCCTATGCTTACAGTCATTCGTGGCTGGTAGCTCCATACTGCTCAGCTCAGATAAAGAACATGAGTTATTTAACCAGCTTCCTAAAGCTGTGCATTTAGATAAACCATTCAGTGAGTATTGGTAGACAAGCTACAAAACTCATCTCTAGAAATAAAAAGAGTGCCCGTGGTGGCTCAGCGGGTTAAGAACTCACCGTTGTCTCTGTGAGGATGCGGGTTCGATCCCTGATATCTCTCAACCTGTTAAAGATCCAGCGTTGCCACAGGCTGCAGCGTAGGTCCCAGATGAGGCTTGGCTCCCGCGTTGCTGTGGCCGTGGTGTAGGAATCAGCTGCAGCTCTGATTCAACCTCTCGCCTGGGAATTGCCATATGCCACAAGTGAAAAAAAGAAATACAATATTTAAAACTCCCTAGCAACATGGAACTTATGTTCTAGAAAATCAACAATTAACAAAATAAAAATGAATGCATGAATGATTGGAGGAAGGAATACATAATAACTATGTGGAGACATTTACATTAAAATAGCCTTTAGTAGGTGCGCGTTGTTTGAGCCATTGTTAGGGTCCTAACGTGTGTTCCGGGGGGACCAGCCTCTGTTTGAGCCTGTGACAACGTCCATGGTGCAGAAGATTTGAACATTCTGTGCTTCAGTTCTTCAATCTTTTCCTTTATGGCTCTTGCTTTTGTGGGAACTTTAGACCCAAAAAGCGCGAACTAAAAAGGGAAGATTGGTAATTTTAGAACATTACAATTTAAAATTTCATTTGTGCTAAGACACCACTAAAAAAAGCGAAGAAACAATTGGGAGTAGGAGATGTTTGCAATGATTTCTTCTGATCAAAGTTTTCTCTCCTCGACTCCACCCCCATCGACCTGACTTCGACATACCGCTGCCTATTTACCTGTGGGAGGTGCGATATTTAATTATTATAAATCGTTATAAATAGAATGCTGTATTAAAATTGGGTTTTCACTAGAAAAAAAAAGTTTTCTTTCCTATAAATCATGAAGCCAAAAATGCATATATATATGGGAAGTATGTGCAGTGTATTTTTCAGTGATTTTTTTTGTAAATGACAAAAAACAAAAAAAAAAAAAACCCAGAGGAGTGATAGTCCATGTCCCTCATAGAGGAATGCAAATTATTAACACATTGATTGCATATGAAGGAATGAGAGCTGGTACGTGGCTGTTAATAGTGAAAATTGAATAATTACTTTAGAATAACATTATGCCTTTTTTTTTTTTTTTTTGCTTTTTAGAGCAGCAACTGTGAGGTATGGAAGTTTCCAGGCTAGGAGTCAGATCAGAGCTGCAGCTGCCAGCGTACACCACAGCCACAGCAATGCCGAATCCATACCCCACTGAGCGAAGCCGGCATCAAACCTGCACCTGCATCCTGCTGGATGCTAGTTCCTCAGTTCATTTCCGCTGTGCCGTGAAGGGAACTCCAACATATGCTCACCTTTGAACAGGAGTGCTACTAGTCTGATTCTCCTGGAGATACTCTAGTGAGTGTCCCCAAGGAGACAGCTTCCAGAATATCCATCTGAGCATCATGTATAATAATAAACAATGGAAACCAATTAATAATGTGTCCATAGACAGGAAAATGAAAACAAAATAGCGTGTGATGTGTTTAGAGACGAGACTCTTAATCAGAGGTTAATAAAGTGAACAGGGTTTGGATGTTCTAGCAGAGACAATCCCTCCAGAATATCAGACTGAGTAGACAAGTAGCACATTGCTGAATCCTGGGGTCATGGAGATGCCAATGTGTTTAAACATACAGAACAATGCTGTGTTTTGTTCCTGGCACCATTCAGAGGTGGGAGAAGTACAGGACAAGACAGGACGCCCATGATCCCTGGGAAGAGAACGGAAGCGTGCTTCTTGGTAATTCCTTACTCATTTTTATTGATGTGGATGGCAGGTTCACAGGTATTTATTGTATGATTTTTTTTTCTGTACTTTTCTGCCTTTTAACTGTTTTCATTTTTCCAAGGCAGTTACAAGGGAGACACCCAAATTTTCGCACCTAAGGGCAGAAAACGCCACTCTAAAAAGCCTTCATTGCCTATTCCACCCCAGAGTCACTGCCTGAGTTGCTTTTTGTGGATTCATCCTCTCTGCACAAGTGTGACATCCAGATGTCATTTTGAGCATCACCTTTTGAAATGCATGGCCTTGAAACCTTCTGAATAAGCCTGTGTTGAGGGTATTCAGGCTTGCCTCTTGTGGAGAACTAGAATGGGAAAAAGTCTGCCTGAATTCACTAATGGTTTTTGAATATTTAACATTTATCATTTGTTTCATCCTTTGTTTTGCAACATGTGGGAGCAGTTTGTTCCCATGATTGATTTTTTGGTTGGTCTTCCCATTGGTTTTTAACAGTGCATGGAGGAAGGTCAAGGTTATGATTAAGCGTGGCTTAAAAACACGTACTTGGAATTTCGGAAGCTAGACGCGATTAAGTAAATTTTTTTCTTGCCTTCTCAGTGACTCAGAACAAGCATTTGAAAATACAAGGTACAATGTGATTTTTTTTTTTAATGGGAAGGCAAATGATAAATCTTTCTTTGCAGAACTAATTGAATGTATAGACAATTTAGTCCCCAGATTTACGCCGTTTTTAAACATGGTTGTTGTAACATACTGGGAAATGTCCACAGGTCAGAAAGTGTATGTGTGAAATGCATCTTGCAGCCCCCAGGACTCATGGCTTGGTTCCTTCTTGGAGGAAGCTACCTACTGTTCCACGACCCCATAACAGCCACCTTTATGTCTTGCTGGTGTCCCTTTAGCCCCACTGAATTATTCAGTTGCTCCCAAGTGCAACTGTTTTTTCTCTGCAAAACTAGGCCTCCACACCCAGGAATATTGTATTGCACAGCTAGCAAGGTATTTGTGTGCTGTTTTTCCAGTGCATCAGTAAAATCCTGTAATTTTGATTATATATAGGCTTTGTACACTTTTTGTTAACGTTGAATATTTTATATCTTCCTTAATTCTCTGAAGGGGTTTTTAATTTTTTAGTTATATGTTTTAACTATTTTTCATATCTAGCAAAAACTATCAATTTTAACATTTGTAGCTTCTAGCAAGCCAACACATGGCACACTTAATAATCCTGGTTTTGTTCTTTGCCACATGAATAACTATGTTTATGAATAATAATTTATAATTATATCACAATTAATATAATGTCAATGCTTATATCTCTTATTTATTCATTTGCACGCAAGCAAAGTCTTTATTAAAGGAAAGCAAATAGCTTCCAGGGCTGCTGAGAGGTGGGAAGACGAGCCCCTCCCCCCCAGATCTCTTATTTATTTTTATTTAGTGAAGTTAAACTCCTGGAAAAGCATTACGTAGAACTGGGGAAAGCACACCTCCTTGTGTCATCTGATTTTCATGAAAAAGCCTGTGTGGTCTGCTTTCAGCCTGGTCCTTGCGGAGTTTCATCTGTTGTGATAATTGATGGCTTCGTGCCATTGCTGTGCTTGATGCTGAGCAGAAAATGTGTTAGTCTTTGCTACTTTACTTAAATAGTTTATATAAGTAGTTCTTTTGGCTCATCCCTCTCCAGAACACACACACACACACACACACACACACACACACACACACACGGTGGGGGGGAGGGAGGGAGAAGAGGGCTTTAAGTAGTAGATAAACAAAACTAATGACATGAATTGAAAACAAGTCTCAAAAAGTAAAGCCTGTTAGTTTAAAATCCAAGAACCTCAAGGCTTTCAATGTTTATAAAACGATTCTTTTTTCTTACCTTCTGAGTGTATTTATGATCGATTTTCCTGTACCCATCCTAAAAACGCATGAATACGGCATTGGGTCTGTTTTGTGTTTTTCCAAACTGCCTTACGGCCCAACACCAGATTTTCAGTTCAACTGAGGAGACTCCGGAGGCCTCCTTCAGCATGGTGTTTCCTTGTATTTTTATTTTCTCTTTTTCCATTCTGGGTCTCAGATTTAGTCCGTGTGTTTGGCGGTCCTGCAGGTTGTTTGAAATGCATCGTATTGGTCTTGTTCTCTTTCCTGACATTTTGGGAGACAGATTTAATCTTTGATTTTACCCTATTTGGAATCTATTCACAATTTCGGTGATCTGTGATATTTACTTTTTACAAAGTAAAGTTAAAAGGAATTAGCAAATCCTACCACTTAAACAGGAACCAATACAAACTCGCTAAATATTTATCAGTGCCCTTCCATAAACGTCGCCTGCATTTATGACTGATGGAAATCCCCCATTCCCCACCGGTTTCCAGGGTCCAGTGACACAGAGTTCATAGAAGGTAAATAAAAAATAAAATATGCAGGTGAGGGTGAGGATGCCCCCTGAGAGAGGGCCCCTTCATTTTCTCCAGCATCCCGCAGCCCAGAGGAGAGGCCACCTGTGTGTCCTTAGGCTCAGGGTACTTCCTCATGCACCCCCGCTCCAAAGTCACAGTCCAGTTGTTGAAATCTCCTGCTTGATTTTTAAAATCAAAATATGGAGACTGGGAGTTCCCATTATGGCTCAGTGGGTTAAGAACTAGCTAGTATCCATGAGGATTGCGGTTCCATCCCTGGCCTCGCTCAGTGGGTTAAGTATCCAGCATTGCCACAAGCTGAGGTGTAGGTCACAGATGCGGCTCAGATCCTGTGTTACTGTGGTGTAGGCTGACAGGTGCAGCTCCAATTCAACCCCTAGCCTGGGAACCTCCATAGGCTGCAGGTATGGCCCTAAAAGTTAAAAAAAAAAAAAAAATACAGAGTGCCCGAGTTGCAGTGCTGTTGATGGTATATTCATAGTTGTCTTAATAGATGGAGGCTTTTCAAAGCCGTGCCCATAAAACAGAATGACTCTTCTATATAAAACTTCATACAAACCAGACAAAAATAGCATCTTCCAGAGCTGATGAGAACACCAGCATGCCTTGTGTCTGGTGAGGAGGCCTCTCAGGTTGCGTGAAAAACACCAGGCAGGAATACTCTGGGTGAGACCTGGGCACTTGGCAGCTTCTTAGGGAACCCAGAGCCGCCTTCCGGAGCACCTGGCTTTCCATTTTCCATTATCTCCTAAACTGTATTGCACATAATTGTCTCCTCATCCTAAAGTGTGGGGAGCTTGTGTGTATCCACAGCGCCTTCTTCTTTGCTTATGGTCAGTGAATTCTGGTTGGATGAGCGAATAATCGGGCGGGCTGGGTATTGGGATTGATTTACGCAAAGACTCCTCTTGCTTTTATCATAAGTTTCATCCCAACACAGCCCCTAGAGCACGAAGAAGATTGGGGTTTTTTTGTTTGGTTTGTTTTGTTTGCTTTTTAGGGCCGCACCCACAGCCTATGGAGGTTCCCAGGCTAAGGGTCGAATCAGAGCTACAGCTGCCGGCCTACGCCACAGCCACGGCAACGCCAGATCCAAGCTATGTCTGTAACCCACACCACACACAGCTCACGGCAACGGCGGATCCTTAACCCGCTGAGCAAGGCCAGGGATCCAACCCACAGCCTCGTGGTTCCTCGTCGGATTTGTTTCCGCTGCGCCACGATGCGAACTCCTTTTTTTTTTCTTTTTTAAGGAAACATTCATACCTATCTTGAGGGTGCTCACAGCCATAATCCTACTTGGTTTTAAAAGGAATTAAGTAGATGATTTTTAAAAGATAAATTCTGTCCAAGACAGCCTCCGTGAGCTTCATCAAGATGTTCTTTCTCCACCTGAACACGGTGGCTTTAATTACTCGAGACTTTTTTTTCCACACACCGTTTCCTAAGTTTCTCTGTTGATCTGATGCACTTTCTGAGCCAGAAAGCATCCTGGCAACACGGCATAAGGACGCATTTCCAGACGAGGTTCAGGAGATGACAGCTTTCAGATTCACTTCTCCTTCCAACGGGGGAGGTATTACAATATGAGTAATATACCTACAAAGCAAGTCAAGGAATCGGCCGTAACTTAAGTGGGAACAGTACAGGTAGCACGCCCACAGGACTGCCAGCATCTCCGACACTGTGTTCATTCTTCTATGTACAGTAACCCGTGTCCTTCTCCGAGCAGACCTGGGAGGCACCAGGAGGGCAGCCGCCTTGCCCCAAACCATCCAGCTGGCAGGTGGTGGAGCTGGAACTCCAGCCCGTGTAGCGTGTTCAGAACCTGTTGTCTGCATGGTGGCTTCTGGGGGCCGCTCTTTGCTCATGGTCACTGATTTTCTGCCGTGGTGGACTGCGTTCCTGCCCCAGGAGATGTTCACCATGTCTGCATGCCTGCCAGGGGCCCTGGGCTCTGGGGGAAGGTACATAGGTCACTTAGAGTTCATGCATCTCTGCCACCCCACAAAGTTCACATAAACCCCAGCGGAGATTGCCCCCAGAGGAAAAGGGAGGTTTCGTTCTGTTCTTGAAGCGTCGCCAAAACAAACCCTGGAGGGGTGCAGGACTGTGACACACAGACCTTCAGCAAGCGTGAACTGATACAGCAAATGAGGGAGACTTTGAGATGGTGCAGGATCAAATAAAAGGCTGTGTTCTAGTGGGAACGTTGCCACGTGAAAATCGCCACTGTCTGGATCTTCCAGTTAGCAAAGAGAAATGCTGATACAGGTGGAAGTGAACTTGCTCATAACAAGGCCAAATCCCCAGAGACAGACAGACAGACAGACAGACAGACAGACACACACACACACACACACACACACACACACACACACACGTGCACGCGCACACGCACACGCACACGCACACACACACGGCTTTATTAGCTCACAGGTCAGCAGGTGTGCTGACTCCCCACTGGCTGACTTGCTGGACTGAGTGGAAAAGTCACGCCTTTCCTCTTGTCTGGTTCCTTTATGGCTGTTCTGTTGACATCTCTGTGTTAATTGGGAATCCACTTGGTAGGATTCAGGACTCTTTCAAAGGACATATAAATGCAATGCTGGGCAACTCATGAAGGTATTTATCAAAAGTGCTTTTGGTTTCTTTTCAAAACTAGGGACATCAATGCGGAATTGAGGCGTTTTCATCAGGCTTATCTTTTTTATGTGCTAAAATAACTTCTGGACTCCCTGGGTGCTACAATTCTGTGTAGCACCCACTTTATTTCATATTAATAGGGAGATGAATAGTACCCGTGTAAAAGCTATTTTAAGCCTCTCATTTTCTCCGGCACCTCACAAGTTTTGAAAAGAGAAACATCTTCACTTCCAAAACATGAAAGTCTTGCTTATGCAGTTGTTTGAACTACAAAGTATATTTGATTTACAGGGGTCACCTGGATACACAGAAAATAGGCCAGCATCTCCTAAATGACTTGACCTCCCCAAGTCCTCCACGATGCTCCCCACAGGAAAAGGGTCTTGTGTCCATGCAGGTGGCCACGCGCTGTCTGGGTCCTGTGAGACGCCACTGCTGTGGACGTTGGATGGCTCCGGGAGTGTGTCCTGAGCCGTCCAGTTTTCCCAGATGTACGAAGTCACTGTTTCCGTCTGACACTTCTGAACACCCTCGGGTCTCAGAACAAGGCTTTTTGAAATCTAACTTGGCTTTCTTCAAATAAAAGAAAAAAATGATCTGGAGAGTTCTTATGTTTCTAGTAATGAGCCAAAAGTATTCTGCCAAGAGGGTTTTTCGCCTGGAGTAAGGGAAGCCTGCGTACACGTGTTCACGAGGGAAGGAGAATTTGGGTTCAGCAAGAAAGGCAGCGGAGATGGGTCAGGGCATCCTAAAGGCAGCCGTAAAGAGGCACTGACGATGCTGCTTCCCACCAGCGGTGAGAGGAAAGAGTACTGATCTTAGGAGCCACAGAACACACCCCCCCCCAGTCTATTTAATTCTTACTCTATGAGCCTATGGACACGAGCTCCACTTTGCAAACAGAGCTGCAGCACCCTGGAGCCTCCGCGAGTCCTGGGAAGGTACTGGATGGATGGGCAGTTCCCCTAGTCACACTGTGGACCTCAGATTCATCAATGGCGAAAAGGAAACTGGTCACTGCAGGACCTTGTCTCATCTTCTAGGATTTGACCAGTGATGTTGCAAAGTATCCCTCTTTGAAAGTTTCTCAGTAGTATAATATTTTTGGTCTTAGAAATTATTTTCTTTTCCTTTTTTTTTTCTTTTTTGTCTTTTTGGGGCCACACCTATGGCATATGGAAGTTCCCAGGCTAGGGGTCGAATCGGAGCTGTAGCCGGTTGCCTACACTGCAGCCACAGCCACGCCAGATCCGTGCCGTGTCTGTGACCTACACCACAGCTCATGGCAACGCCGGATCCTTAACTCAGTAAGCAAGGCCAAGGATCGAACCCGTGTCCTCGTGGATACTAGTCGGGTTTGTTAACTGCTGAGCCACGATGGGAAATGATATTCAAGTGGCTAAGTCTGCAGTAACTTTTCCTTAGCATTTATTTTGAGGATGTGTGGATCAGTCTTATTAATTCTTGCAAAAATTTATCTTTAAATAATTTTACGTAGATTACATGAACGATTCTAATGCTTAGCCAGTGTTTAAACTTTGGAGATTCTTTCCGGTCTGGGTCCATCTGTTGCCATAGTGCTAGTCATATAGGTAATAGCTTCTCTACTTTTTGGATGATAATTTACATAAAATTCTGATTGTGTGTAAAAGGGTTTATACTCAGCATTTTTATTGCTCCGGTCTTTGATTTTTAAACATTTTTCTACTCTATTGTCTTTGGACTTTGGGCGTAATTGGTTGTTGCTCTTTATGTGCCTCTGAATTATTGCCTTAGAACAAGTAGAATTGTTGCAGAAAACACTTCCTGGTCTCTCTTGTTTCAAACACAACAAATTTGTCTGCAGTTGATGTTGGCGTTTCCTTATTTTTTTTTTTCCTAACGTGATAGGTAATAACTGATACCATAGGAAACTGTATCCTTTTTTACTTTAATTATTAATGAAAGTGAATTTTTTTCAAGGGTCGTTTACGTCTTTATAGTTCAAATTGTGTCAACCTAGAACTTCTTGCCTTTTAGGAACGTGCTCCCCGTTCTTCATGCAGTTTATTTATTTATGTATTTATTTATTTATTATAATGATTTTTATTTTTTCCATTAGAGCTGGTTTACAGTGTTCTGCCAATTTTCTACTGTACAGCAAAGTGACCCCATCACACATACTTTCTTTTTCTCATTACCCTCCATCATGTTCCATCATAAGTGACTAGATATAGTTCCCAGTGCTATACAGCAGGATCTGATTGCTTATCCATTCCAAAGGCAATCGTTTGCATCTATTAACCCCCTATTCCCAGTCCACCCACTCCCTTCCCCACCCCCTTGGCAACCACAAGTCTTTTCTCCAAGTCCATGAGTTTCTTTTCTGTGGAAGGGTTTATTTGTGCCATGTATTATGTTCCAGATATAAGTGAAATCATATGGTCTTTCACTTTCTGACTTCGTTCACTTAGTATGAGAGTCTTTAGTTCCATCCATGTTGCTGCAAATGCGTTTGTCTTTTTATGGCTGAGTCGTAGTCTAGTTTATAAATTCCACATCTTCCTTATCCAGTCATCTGTTAATGGACATTTAGATTTTTTTCCCTGTCTTGGCTATTGTGAACAGTGCTGCATTGAACATACGGGTGCATGTATCCTTTTCAAGGAAAGTTTTGTCTGGATAGATGCCCAAGAGTGGGATTGCTGGGTAGTTCGATGTTTAATTTTCGGAGGTACTGTTTGTTTATTTTGGCCAAGCCTAGGGCATGTGGAAATTCCCGGACAAGGCATCGAACCTGTACCATAGCAGTGACCTGAGCAGTGACAACACCAGATCCTTAGCCCTTTGAGCCACAAGGAGACTACCCTTCATGCAGTTTAGATATTCAGTCTCACCCAGCAGATTTATCTTTGGTGTTTCCTAGCTCCTCCTTTAATCTTTGTTTTGTTGAGTTTCATTGTACTGAAGGATTGACTATTTATGTAATTGTTTCATTTCTGTCTTTAGTCAAACCACATTTTCTTCTTTAGTGAGTACCTACCACTGTCATTCACAGAAACAAAGAAAACTCTGACCTGGACCCGCCTCGAATGTGTAAACCTCTGTCAAAGGCAGAACCGCCTTCTCCCTTTTTTCTACCTGTTCCATTCTAATCGATTCGGTTCCTTTAAGAGGACAACATTCTGGATTTTGTGTTTAATGTTTTGTGGTCTGATTTTTTAAAGCATTTCACTTCGTGTCCATTTAGCACTTAATGTGGTATGTGATGAGCACTCAGAAAGTCACGTTTTCCTTTTCTTAATCCACATTCTCCCAGCACCATTGATTGCATAACCAGTTCATCTCATCTCCACATTATTACAGCAATCTCACTTTATAATGTATTGACCTACTTTATAATATATTAACTTCAATATATATATATTAAAGTTATAATATATATAACTTTATAATATATATATTACATATTATATGTATAATGTATTAATACAATATATTCTGTAACTCAAGCTCTGAACTTTGACTCTGTAACCTCTCCCTTTAATCGCAGGTATAACTCTTCATTAAGCCCGGAGTAAGATAATTTAAAAGAAAGGTAAATAAGAATAAATGGTGATATCCTTATGGCTGGTTCAGTAATTAGCATGTTAAGAGCCCTTTCTTTGTTTAAGGCTTCTTTCCTAGGCTGCAGAAATCAGAGCAGCCGAGTGCCTGGTCTCATTTCCCGGGGTTGTGCCATGGCCTATGGTGGAATTTCTCATCGGAAATGAAAACAGATTCCAAGATGGGTAGTGTCGATGCTCGGCCATGGCTTTTGCTTCTACCAATGGTGAGACGTCCTCGCCAGAAAGGCCTGTGTTTGATGCTGCTGCCAGGGCTGGAGTGTTTTCCTTCTTGGACGTGCAATAGAGGACTTCAGAGAGTTCTAATTAAATCACGGGATATTCACCAGCTTTCTTCACAGCCCCATTCATGATCGAGGAAAACTTTTACTTAATTCGATCCAACAACTAACAACTGTTCCAGAAAACATCAGATTTTTTTGTAGCTGTGTATCTTCCTTGTGTGTGTGAAGAATATATATTTTTCTTATTTTTACAGCCATGATCTAATGGACCAGGCATGAGGCTAAGTGAACATCTATAGACTTCCCACCTTTCAAGTTAAATTAGGATAATAAAACTTGCAGTGTCTCCTCTTTGGCTGGCTATCACATAGGCTAATGATTATGATAGAGCTTTGACTGTAACGTGCTACTCCAGCATAAGCTGGGTCTCCCTAGTGGCTCTAGACCAGTGTGCATCACACAGGGACCATATGGTCTCCTGGGGAGGTGGACATGGGACCTGGCCATCCCAAGTTCAATGTGCTGAGTGCCAGGTAGCACGGAAGACAGAGCTCCTCAAGGCTTAGGTGGATGAGGGAAGCTCCAGAGAAGAGGGCACCACAGAGTCGAGTCTGGAAGGCCAAGGTCACCACACACACACAAGTGCTGTCATCTGATGTGCTCCTTGAACCTACATCTGCTGCAAGTGGTTTGACCTGCCTTGAGGATGTGGGTGAGATCTTAGAGATGATGCTTGAAAAGATCTCGGGCCTTATCATTAAAAACATATGTAATCTATAACAAATAAATCAGCCTTCAGTAGATAGGTGCTAAAGATGCCATTAATTCTAAACAATGGAAGGCCAGGACCCAAGAGTCCTGGAAAACATACCTAGTCTACCACCCAAAAGCTCCACAGCTCCTGCCCAGGTGTGTAGCGAGGCTTCTGCAGTTGCCTGGTGACTTCACTTAGTGGACTCTAATATTTCTCCTTTCCTTCATCACCAAGTTGTTTGGAATAGACAGTATTCGAAGCTTGGTCTTCAAATCCCATTTATCTATGTAACTTCCCGCCTAATTGCTATTGAACTGCGGACTCTGAGTTTGGTTCTGTAGGTAACAAGCTCATAGTTGAAACAGTGAACCGTTCAGGTTTAAGAAGAAAGGGATGGTTGGTTGTCTGCCTTTGGAGAAACAAAGAAGATTGACACCAGTGACCAAGGCGAGGCTACTGAGAGTTGAGTCTCAATTTGATTTAGCCTTTTGCTGTTTGAGTCCCCACTCCCAGAAGTTTGGGAAAGTTCATTGTTGTTTCAAGATGAAAATGTTCCAATAGGCAAAGATTAATAGGACCATTAATAACTTGGAAATGTATGGGATCTTGCATGTCTTCCAAACCAATCTTAGTGATTTTTTTAAAGAGGAAATGGATCAATTCAGTGACTTGATTAAGGTCACACAACCTTTTCATCCTTATGGATAAAACTGTCTGGCTTCTGCTTAACTATTTCATTCAAGCTTTTCCCTAAAGGTCAAATGCCAAACCAGAGTGAACTGGCGATTCATTGAGAATCTGTGACTATAGTGTCTGGAAACCATGTATTTTTTTTTGAGGGGGAGGGGGCAAAACACAAACACAGATAAATATGGTTCAAACCTGGTTGGTTCCATGACTTTTGGAGTAGAACAACTGAATTGTGGGTTACGTATCATCATGAGAAACTTAAATGGGCCAGCTGAAATATTTTAGTGTTCTGTAGTTACCACTGTAATGTATATAGCTTCACATAACATTTCTTTGCCGTAGTATTTGATGTAGCCATTGCAATTTAACCTTCTGCAAGACAAGGAAACACACGGCAGAAGGAGCCTAATTCACTACGTCGTGAGCAGGTGAACCAGTGCTTTCTTAGCTCTGAAACACGAATAGAAACAGTCGAAGGGGCAGAGGTGGGAGGAGCAAAAATAAGGATGAGATGAAGAGAAAATGCGGAAGAAAGTGATAATAATAGCGAATCATTAAATAGCCGTGCAAGCTAAAGAGCAGCCAAAGCAGGACAAATAGCAACAATAAAACTTCTTACTGGGAATAGAAAGTAAAACACAAAGGAATATATATATATATATTACATATACATATAAAATACATGTATATATATTACATGTACATATAAAATATGTATCTTAAACCTCCATCTGGTAGAATTTCACCCTTTCTCCTAGACTGTGGCTTCTTGAAACTTTCTTCTAAATTTCGATCTCTTGGTCATAACTTAAATATTATATTATCTCAACTTAGTTTCCTAGGAATAATACTATGATGTTATTTTTCTTATGTTGAAAAAAATGTGTGACATCAGACAGCAGACCTCTGGCCTTGACTGTTGTAAATGTTCTTTCATTGTTAGGCCCTCAGCCTTCAGTCTTAGGGGGTCGCAGGAACGCTCTTTGGGTTCATGCGTTGATTGCCAATGCTGCAGAAATGTTCTTAACTGATGTGTCACCAGAGATTTATTACAAAACTCAGGAGCAATAACTTCCCCCTTGGAACGTATGTACTCTGTGAAACCATATATTTTTTTTGGGGGGGGAGGAGGCAAAATAAAAACACAGACAAATATGGTTCAAACGTTCTGTATTTTCTTTTACGGAAAAGAAATACATTCCATATTTTCTTTTACAGAATCTAAAGCTCAGGTTCCCTCAAAGGAAAAGGATATTGCTCAGGGACCTGAGCCGCTGCAGCAACAACGCTGCGTCCTTAGCCCACCAAGCCACAAGGGAACTCTCAATGACTCTTCTTCTTGTTGGTTTTTTTTACCAAATGAGAACAAACCCAATTTTTGAATTGATTTCTAAAGTTTGGAGAAAACATTTGTGTTGCAGGAGCTGCATGAAATAGCCATTTGAGTTTCGAACCATTGGTTCCTATCTCACTCAAGAGTACATAATACAGGAGTCCCTAGTGTGGTTCAGTGGAAATGAATCTGACTAGCATCCATGAGGACACGAGTTCAATCCCTGGCCTTGCTCAGTGGGTGAAGGATCCGGTATTGCCATGAGTGGTGGTCTGGGTCGCAGACGTGGCTCAGATCCCAAGTTGATGTGGCTGTGGTGTAGGCTGGTAGCTATAGCTCCAATTTGACCCCTAGCCTGGGAACTCCCATATGCTGTGGGTGTCGCCCTAAAAAGACAAAAAAAAAAAAAAAAAAGAGCACATAATACAAAGTATATTTTTCATAATGAGTAGAGATGAACATTATAAATAACCTTTTTAGGTTTCTGTCATCCCTA
The DNA here is from genome assembly GCF_016906955.1 of Phacochoerus africanus. NCBI lineage: Eukaryota > Metazoa > Chordata > Mammalia > Artiodactyla > Suidae > Phacochoerus > Phacochoerus africanus. The sequence continues at coordinate 5,337,400 of NC_062544.1, forward strand.
GTCTTTCTCTTTAAGGAAGTTGTCCTGGAGCTTTTCCTGGGAACTGTGGCCCAAAACTCGGAGGTGAGGTGAGCCTTGGATGAAAGTTCAAAGGAGGTACCCCTTTCAGAGAAAAATTTAAGATAGCTTTCTTTTAAACAAGAAGACAAACACAGCGAGATGACATGAAAAACAAAGCAAAGTTTGGCACATTGTCGACAGTTAAAAAAAAAAAAAAATACAAGCCTCTTATCAATTAGAGAAATAACATTAACCTGAAATCACAAGTGTCATTCTCAAAGGAGATACTAGTTTAAACTTCAAATGAAAAAGTTATTATTATTATTCAGTTGTAAAATACCCATTTCATTCTGCCCCGTGTCATATTTCTTTCCTAAGACTTTCTGTTATTGCACATTTATTTCCAAAGTGTTTGCCATTACTTCTCGGAGGTTGGTTATAATATAACTGTTTTCAAGACGTGGATAATTTTAACATGTGTGGTGTCTCAGAATTAGTATTTGCTGACTTTTAACTTGTGAGTTGAGATTTTCCTGGACCTTAAGAATTTGGCATTTTGAGTGTTCTAGGATTCTAGGTCTTGTTTAATTCCTAAGGTGAATGCTGTTTGTTTCCGCAAGGAATTGACCAGGTTAGTTGTGGGCTGCTGGGTTTGAAAGTTTTATGTGGCTCTGCTCCTGTATTAAAGGTTGTCTTTATCAGTGTCATGGGCTGAATTGTGCCACCCCCTCCCCCTGCCAAATTCATGATGTTGATGTTCTAACCCCCGGTGCCTCAGAACGTGACTCTTTGTAGACGTAGGGTCTTTAAAGAGGTATCTGAGGTTAGCAGAGGCCCTTCGATTGGGCCCTAATGCAATATAGCCCGAGCCCGTATTCTCATAAGAAGAGGCTGTTGGGGCGCAGACGCACAGAGAGGAGAAGATATGAAGACCTCAGAAGAAGCCCATCTACAAGCTCAGGAGAGAGGTCTCAGAAAAATCCAACCCTGTGCACGCCTTAATCTCAGACGTCCAGCCTCCAGAACTGAGAAAACACATCCGGTGCATCACCCAGTCTGTCGTAGTTACGTTGGCAGCCCGAGTGAGTCACGTGTTTAGATTGGATATTATTTGGTCATTTTTGAAGACCTTTGAGGCTTGGTTTTTTTTTTTTTTTGCTTTTTAGGGCCGCACCTGTGGCACATGGAAGTTCCCAGGCTAGGGGTCAAATCAGAGCTGCAGCTGCCGGCCTACCCCACAGCCACAGCAATGCCAGATCCAAGCCACGTCTGTGACCTACACCACAGCTCATGTCAATGCCGGATCCTTAACCCACTGAGCAGGGCCAGGGATCAAACCCACATCCTCATGAATCCTAGTTGGGTTCGTTAACCACTGAGCCACGAAGGGAACTCCTGAGGCTTGGATTCTTTAAAATTCACCTTGTTAAACTAGTGACATGACATTATAATAAAGGCACAAAGAAACATGCAAATGCGTGTTCACATAGGTGCAAGAAATGATTGAATGTATCTTCTGGGAAGGGTCATGGGGGGGAGTGTATGGGGGTTGTTCTTAAGGTAGTGAAAATAATCGCCCCTTTTCCATATTGCGGGGGAAGTGGATATATGGTTCCAAAAAGAAAGACATGAGGGAAAAGACTTTAATATTTGACTTGCATGAGTTTTTAATTTCTTTACTTGGAAATTATTCTAAACAATACTATAAATCATATGAAAAACTGGAAAGACATTTGCAGCCTCTGTGGTCCAGAGCTGATGTCCTTAGTGGATAAAGGAAAGTTTTCTTTTTCTTTTTTTCTTTTTTTGCCTTTTCTAGGGCCACACTCACAGCATATGGAGATTCCCAGGCTAGGGGTCCAATCAGAGCTGTCGCCACCAGCCTACCCCACAGCCAGATCCGAGCCACGTCTGCGACCTACACCACAGCTCAGGGCAACGCTGGATCCTTAACCCACTGAGCAAGGCCAGGGATCGAACTCGAAACCTCATGGTCCTAGTCGGATTCGTTAACCACTGAGCCACGACGGGAACTCCAAGGAATGTTTTCAAATGACTTCAAAAAACAGTAATAGTCTGGGGAATGCAGGACATGTGGATTATGGAGATGGAGCATTTCTCTCTTGCTCTCACACCTACACACACACACACAAATAGCCAACAGGTGTGAATATCATATTCACAATGTTTAAATTAAAGCAGCTGCAAGCAAAGTGGCAAAGCTTCCAGATATATGTAAAACCCGGGCCTATGCAAATATGGGCCCATGACCTTTAAATTGGATCCCATGTTGGTAGAGCCGTCTGTTAAAATGCAGCAATGACCTTCACAGTCGACTGCCCTTTGACCTACCAGTGATGCTTGTCGTCCTGTATCCTAAGGAAACACCAGTGAATGTATGTAAAAATGTAGCTTCCAGGAATGTTCATCGCAGGCTATTTTAGAATGGCAAAAAAAGTAGAAAGAATGAAATTGTCTCACAGCAGGAGACAGGTTAAATAAGCTTTGTTAACGTTTGACTATAATATAAAGATTTTGCAGATTAACAATGGGGAATATTTATTTACATGATTAGGTGGAAAAAAAACAAGAGTCTAACTTCTGAGATTATTACAGTTTTTATGAAAGAAAATATCTGCGTATGAATACAAACTGCGGGAAGGACGTTCATCAAAATACTGAAAAGGATTATTTAGGATCCGGAGGTATTTGGGTTATAGGTATTTTTAAAATATTTTCCTCTAGACTATCTATTTTCCATGCTTTAAAATAAACATATAATACATATAGTACTGTTTTGAAAAACTCATGATGGCTTATTTAAACATAAAAAAGTTGTTCCAGAAGCAGTCATGCTATGTATGGGTTCTTTGACTTTACAAAGGTAATTTAGAATTTCTGAACTGTGAAGTATCTTTATAGTCTTTTTTTTTTGGTATTTTTGTTTTTTTGGGGCCACACCCGCAGCATATGGAGGTTCCCAGGCTAGGAGTCCAGTCGGAGCTGTAGCCGCTGACCTACACCAGAGGCGCAGCAACGCCAGATCTGAGTCGTGTCTGCAACCTACACCACAGCTCACGGCAACACCGGATCCTTAACCCCCTGAGTGAGGCCAGGGATCGAACCCCTGTCCTCATGGATGCTATTCGGGTTTGCTACCCTCTGAGCCATCATGGGAACACCATGCAGTCATTTTGTTGTAGTTCATGTCTCATGTCTCGCTCTTATTTCATTGATTTAACTGAAGATCAGCTTTTATCTTAAAAATGCTTAAACCTTAGGACGTCCAGAGTCAGAATGATAGCTCTTCTGTTCCTGTGCCTACCTTTGATAAAGCCATTCCTTTTCCCTTTACTCTTTTGGAATGGGACTGAAACTGCCTATCCAATTATGGATCAGGGAATGAAATTTCCACGGCATTTTTACCATCAAATACGTGTCATGGGCCATCTTAACCAAAATGTTCTCTTTGCAAGCCAAAGCTTTAAAAAGTCGAGTGTACTATAAATAAGCAAATCTATTGGAAAACCCAACTGATATTTTTAAAATGAATTACCTCCAACATGACGCTGCTGTTTTTCAAGCATTCAGAAGTACCGACCTGTTCCCGAGGGGGTGTGTGTCTGTGTCTGTGTCTGTGTGTGTCTGTTTATTTTTCACAAGTGGGTCTATTCGTTTTCTATTTACTAAAGCAACAAGGAAGCATTATGACCGGTGGAATATGCTGAAATGGATCCTATGGGGACTGTGTCCTGGGTTTAGGTTTCACCACCAGAAGCCTGCGAGTCTGAGCTGCCTCTGCTCCCCTCCTCCAGCCCCCATTGAAGTGGAGCCAAAAGTGCTTTTTTCTGCCTCACTCTGCTGCACACAGGCCCTCCCAGGAGGCGGGTGGCAGTAACAGAGCTGTCACAGGGCTGCCACAGATGGTTCTGTGCTAAATCTGCAGCTGAGAGGATGCCTCCTGGGTGGGGGGGGGCGGGGGGAAGGGGTGACGAGGTGGCTGGGAACCGCTCATGTCACTCCAGAGACTCTCCCTGCGGCTTAGTGGGCAGAGGCCGTTTTTAATTACAGGTGGCGGAGGCGCCCCATGCCTCCCTCTTGCATCTGCGTTTCAGGTCTGGATTTGGAATCCACACGACAGTGGATTTGGGTGAATCGGGGTTACAGAAAAGAAGGAATCTTCTCATGGTCGCTTGCGTAAGAGCTTGTAATCTAAGCCAAGATTTCCAAGGCTCTTGGGTAAATAAAAATCAGAGCTGCCCTTTTCGACGCTTGTGGTGTGCAGACACAACAAAGCCGTAGTTGTAAACATAGCATTTTGTTTGAAATGCACAAAATGGCACTGTTCCCGCCATGGAGAATATGAAACTGAGACCGATCATTTCACACACTTGCTAATGACCACACAGCTTGTAAATGAAGACAGACATTGAACCATTGTATTCCCCCACCACCACACTCACACACCCACACACACCCATAGACACCATTGCTAAAGGCTCTTGTAACTAGGAGATTTATTCTAAGCACACCCCCAAATTCTAAACATATTTCGTTTGACAAGTAGAGTCAGCAAACCCATTTAAAGTTGGCAGACTATTTGGGGGGAAAGCCACGTGCAAGTGTGGTTTACCTAAATAGATTTGTCTTTGCTGAAGATGTAACTTGTTAATATCATGTCACCTCTCAGTGTGTATCTTCCTTAAGGAAGAGAGTATGAGAAAAAGAATGTATATATGTATGATTGGGTCACTATGCTGTAGAGCAGAGATGGGCATAACACCGCCCATCAACTATACTTCAATTAGAAAGAAGGAAGTTTCAGTATCTCAAGATGCTCCGTTCCTTTCTGATGAATTTGTATGGTAGTCTATTCTTTCTTCCTTGAGTTCACAATAGAGATGCCGGTAATCTCTCTGTTTTCCATGGAGTGGCTTAAGTTCTTAGGCATTAGTCTCTGCTAGCCAGAGAAATGAGACTGTTAAGAATTCTAGGGTGGCCAAGAAAAGCCAGTCTGAGGAGGTCACATTGCAGGGCAGACCTGGAGGCTGAGAATGGTTATATTGCATGAAAGTAAATGAGCATTTCCATTTTAAGTGCATATCAGATACAGGGCCAAAGAGAGCATGGTAGTCTTTAAATCATGTCTAGGAAGCTGCGTTGTTCTGTAGAAGACATTAAACTAGATTCACCCCATATTTGGAATATTTCAAAGCAATTATACCTTCCATCACATTTGCAATGAAACACACATGTATGTGATTTTGTCATGCACGTCACTGGTGTAGAGGCTTTTTCTAGAAGGAAAGGTTGTCCATGGTTTGCCCCAAGGGACGAAGTAAGATGCTGAGGAATCGGTGAATTTGTCACAGTGCTGGTGGAGCCAAGGGTGGTGAAAATTGTTGAGTCCTGTGCAGTCGTGGCAGAGAGAACACCTGGAGAAACATCCCAGAAATGCATCTCGTGGTATTCTCACTACCCTGTAGGTGTGCTCTTCTCCCCGTGATTTACACATTTTTTCTCTTTTTACAATGGCACCTGCAACATATGGAGGTTCCCAGGCTAGGGGTCGAATCGGAGCCACAGCTGCCAGCCTACACCAGAGCCACAGCAATGCCAGATCCGAACCGCATCTGCAACCTACACCACAGCTCAGGGCAACGCTGGATCTTTCAGCCACTGAATGAGTCCAGAGAGCAAGCTCACATCCTCCCAGACACCATGTGGGCTTCTTAACCAACTGAACCACAGTGGGGACGCCTCTACTTTCTTATAGCTGCCAGTATATGATAATATTAAAGTGATAAATAATAAATTAAAAGAAAACTTAGAAAATTTAAGAGATGCAGTGTGTCTCTGGAAGAGGAATTAAAAAAAGAGAGAAGCTTTGAGAATTTGTGCCCTGACTCTAGAGAACCAGAGGAAAGAAAAGTTGTTTGGGTAAAAGCACTTACATTTTGATTGCTGACAAGAGGAAGAGGAACGTGAAATTCTGGGGATCTGCAGAGGGAAAGGGCCAGTGAGAAGCAGCTGTCACAGCGGGGTCGGGGGGCAACAGGAACACATCTGCAAATGTCTCTCAAAGGCACTTTCCTTCGTTTTCAGAAAAGACATCACACTCTCAGCAGCACTCACTCAAAAAAGCCTCCAGCATGTACACACGACTGTGTATACATTAGCTCATCAACAAGGACCATCAACTGTACAGCACAGGGAACTCTGCACAATACTCCGTCAAAATCTACATGGGAAGAGGATCTGAAAAAGGATGGCTGTGTGTATATGTGTCACTGATTCACTTGGCGCTGCACCTGAAACTGACACGACATTGTAAATCAAGTATATCCCAGTATAATATAAAAATTAAATTAAATTGGAAAACTAATTCCAATAAGCTGAAGACTCCTAGCTGTGTGTCACCTGTGATTCTGGGCAGTTTGTATCAACATAATTTGCATCGATCAAAGGTACATGAGATACGAATGCTTCTCCTGTTGATTGGTAAAGGGAATAATATTTTTACTTTTCTTTTTCAATTTTTTCAGTTTTTTTTTTTTTCCAATCATTCTACTGGATGATTGCTGTTTTGTTTCTTGGCACTGAGTGCATCTGGGATCACCTCGTGAATGTTCTGGAGAGGCCACCTTCTGAAGCGCGAACCCGTGCTCTGAGATGGTGCCAGTGGCGAAAATGAAAGAGAAGTCTGGAAGGCACCTTTTTCTTTAGAAAGTTATATAAATACAGCACTGAGGTTTTCCTAACATCATCTGCTCTTTATTGCCACCTTGCCTTACCCCGAAATTTCTTTGGCGTGTTCCTACTTGCTGCCTGGATATTTTCAAAAAAGAGAAATTATTCTGCTTAGCAAGTTATTTCTGTTTGTTTTTGTTTTGTCTTGGTGTGGTTATTCGGGGATTTTTGCAATGAATCGTGTTGTCTGTTTATCTGCCTTCTTGGAAGTAACTAAACGTTTTAGAATTGAAGAATTGAAGAACAGAAGCTTTTCAGAACTTGCTCTTACCTGACGCTACAGCATGAACAGTCTCAATGCCCGGGGACAGCACTCCACCTCCAGTTTCGTATTTGAACAGTCCATGGCTCAGCCCTCTGTGCTCGCCTTCCTTCTCCTCCTCCTTCCTTGTGCCCCTCTGTGCTCCCAGCAGCGTGGGGCTCCAGAAACTTGTGGTGGAGGATGCTAAGGTCCAGGACAGTCTATGTCCATGTGTGTCTGTCCTGGTGGGCTGGTTGGAGGCGTGGAACTGAAGACAGTTGTGACTAAGGACTCCTCATAAGTAGCCCAGACATAATTCCTACCAACTGAGAGATGCATTGTCTTTGCTCTACCAATATCCCCCTGAAATGGTAAGCCTTAGGAAAGTAACTTAAACTCTGTGCCTCAGTCTTTCTCAACTTTGCAATGGAATAATAGAGTTTTACTTTCCTGGAGAGTCGAGTAGCTCCTCTCAAGCCAAACATCCCCAAGATAACCCTCCACCCTCTGGGTAAACTATAAAACAAAACTTCCTGAAGTCACTGGGGAGTGCGGAAAAGAAGCAGCATCAGACAGGAGTCAGCGCTCGGAAGCAAAGGGATAGCACCTGATGAATTTTCTGGTTGCGGGTGTTAGGAAAGACCAGTCAGTCTCGGAGGAATGGATGAAATGCAGGAGGAATCCTGAAGTTTCCCAGAACTGTACCCCCAGGAAAGGAATTCACTGACCCAGCGGTCACTAGAAGAGGAGGAAGGGAAAGGCTAAGAAGGACAGAGCCACAGAGGAAGCGTCCCCAATACCAAATATCAACTCTCTGTACCAACCCCAGACTGATTCTCGAAATCAGCATGAACAGGACAGATCCCTGGGATGCAGCTGAAGACACAGGAGCCGAACAGAGACTGCAGCAGCTGCCGCTCAGGGCAGGGACACTGGGCTCTCATGTTGCATTAGGTGGAAAACTTAGGGCTGTGTCTTGTAATCGCTAATACAGTCACCCGCATAGCAACGCAGAGATAGAGCTCGGAAGCCAATAGACGAAATGAAATGGAATCTAAAATATTCATTTGACCCAAAGGAAAGAAGAAGGAACAGATGAACATGAGACAGATGGGACAAACCAAACAAGCAGCAACATAGTAGACCTAAACCCAGCCCTGTTAATAATTATGTTACAACGGAGTTCCTGCCATGGCACAGTGGGTTCGGAAACTGACTGCCGCAGCTCAGGTGGATATGGAGGTGCAGGTTTGACCCCTGCCCAGTGAAGTGGGTTAAAGGATCCAGCATGGCTGCAGCTGCGGCATAGGTCGCAGCCACACCTCCATTCAATCCCCGGCCTGGGAATTTACCTATGCTGCAGGTGCAGCCATTAAAAAAAAAAGTTAAAATGAATGGAATGAATACAGTGGTTAATCAGAATAGGTAAAAAGCAATACCCCGTTACAAGAGAACCACTGTTCTCTTATTTCCAAGAGACCCACTTTAAATATAAAGACATACAGGCTAAAGGCTTTGGAAGATACACTGTTGTTGCAAGTACTTAAGACTGGAGTGGTCACATTAATATCACACGCAAGAACCAGAGAATTACCAGACGTGCCACAGTGATGTGGTGGTGCCTTTACTGGGAAGGCGTTAACGATCATGAGGAAGTATGTGTGATAGATGGTTGAAAATAGAATCAAAAGAGTAACAAATCCTCTTAGAATGAATTGGTGATGATGAGTGGGGGAAGTAACACCAATCTTACAGAAACCATTACAAAAAAATAGAGGTGTAAAGAATACCTCTCAACTCATTTTCTGAGGCCAGCCTAAGCCAGATGCCAAAATCGAGTAAAAAATATTCAAAATAAAGAAAACCCCTGACCCATATTCTTAAGGAACTGAGATGTAAAATCCTCCCTAAAATCTCAGCAAGTTAAATCTACCAGTACATACCAGAGATAATATTTGGCCACACTGGGTTTATTCCAAGAATGTAGGGTGCATTTAATGTGAAAATGAATCAATTTGGTCCACAAGGCTTATGGAATAAAGGAGAACAGCTATATGAAAATTCAAATAAATGGACAAGGCAGTTGGCAAATGCAGTACCCTTCTATGATATAAACTCTTCACCTTTAAGATGGGGAACACTTTCGAACTGACCAAAGGCATAGATGAAAAACGTTCAGCTTACGTCTTACTCAGCCAGCAACTACCGAAGACTCTCCCTTTACGATCTGGAACAGGGCACCTCTGTGCAGTGGTTTACTGCGGGCCTTAAAGAGAAAGGAGGCAAGAAAAAGACTAAGAGGAGACATAGAAAGTAACAAGTCTAACAGTCTCTTTTCACAGGATCAACTATTTACATGGAAAATCCTAAGAAATCTATTATACAACCAGTAGAGTGAATACATGAATATAGCCACATTGAGGGGTACAAAGCCAAACCCCAAAATCAATTGTATTTTTACATACTGGCAGGAAAAAAATCAAAAAAGAAAAGTAAAAACATTATTCCTTACAGTTATGTAAAAAAGCATTTAATAAGAAATTTTTTAAAAGGCAAGCAAGAGCTCTACATTTAAAATTAGAGTTGCTAAAAGACATTTTTTCTAATTTAAAAAAATTAATATTCCTTTAATACTCTTTTCCATTATGCTTATTACAGGATATTGAATATAGTTCCCTGTGCTGTATAGTAGGTCCTTGTTGATGCATTCTATATGTAATAGTTTGCGTCTGATAACCCCAAACTCCCAGTCCAGCCCTCCCCACGCCCCCTTCTTCTATGGCAACCGCAAGGCTGTTCTCTCTGTCTGTGCGTCTGTTTCTGTTTGAAAGATAAGTTCATGTGTGTCGTGTTTTAGATTCCACATGAAAGGATATCGTATGGTATTTGTCTTTCTCTGAAAGACATTTTTAGAAGACCAAAGTCAGGGGAGAAATATGCTGTGTTCATGGCTTGGAAGCTTTGAAATTGTTGAAACATAAACCGCCTCAAGATTATTGCATATAATCAATCAATTCCGGTTGTAAGTCCAACAGACTTTTTGTAGAAGTTTATAAACTGATTACAAAATTTATATTGAAACGCAAGGGACTTTGGAGAGTCAAAGTAACCTTATAAAAGTAGAGCAAAGGTAAGGTGCTTACCTTGGTTGGTTTTAGCATTCGAGACAGTGGTGCTGCCATAAAGGTCAGCCAGTAGGTCAGCAGAGGAAGTTCATGGACAGACCCAGCAAATACACTCATTGGATTTTGGACAGCGATGCAAATGTCATCTCGTGGGTAAATGAGCATCTTTTCAAAATGGTGCTGAAACAACTGGATATACGTGCAAAAGACAAAACCCCCAACACCTCTATCTCTATCTCTCACCATATAAAGAAATTAAATCCAGGTGAATCATCTAATCGTAGCTAAACAAAACAACTAAACTATAACGCTTCTAGGGGAAACCATGAAAGACCATTTTTGTTGGGGCCAAAAAAACAGGGACTTTCTTATGCAGGAAACAGAAAATGACAACCTGAAAAGAATAGTTTTCTCATCAAAAACACCATTTAAAACGTGAATAGGGAAGCCAAAGATAGAAAAACATATCGCACAATATAGATCTGACAAAAAACTTTCTATCCGCAATATGCAAAGAACTTCGGCAATTCAATAATATGAAGAAAAAGAACCTAATTAAAAATGGGACAAAAGATAGGATCACACATGTCGCAAATGTGGATGTATAGAAGCTCTCTAAGCACGCGAACAGGGCCTCAGATGTATTAGTCGGCAGGGAAATACACATTGAAATCACAATGAAAACAGCACGAGCCACAAGCTAAAGTGACGGAACATAAAAGAATGACACCACCAGTTACGGTAAGGTTGCCAGAGGTGTCGCACCGACTTCCGCGCTACTGTCATGAGGGCTTCTGATTCTGTTTCTCAGGGAGTGAAAATATACCATTCATTTGTTTTTCTCTAAAAGCGCAACTTCTAAGTACTGTAGAATAGAAAAATAGATGCCAAGGCAGGCCTGATGTAGTAACTAAGGAAATGCAGACATCATTATGAAAAGCAAATACGGAACTCAATTCCTTGTTAGGCAGGAAGAAGCCTGCCCTCAACGTCAGCCACCTTAGTTTATTGTTTTCCCTGGCTCAAGACTGAGAGGGCTATGACTATATTTGGAGGGAAAATAGTGCACAGATTTATTTGTCTCATTTCCTTTTTTGTGCCAAACCAGCACTGCAAATTTGAACTGATCCATGGCCAATTGATAGAGGAAGTTTAGGGTTTGAGAAAAGAATTCCACTAAATTTTGGTGGTGGTGGTGGTTTGTTTTTTGTTCGTTTGTTTGTTTTGTTTTGTTTTGTTTTTTGCCACACTCATGGCCTATGGAAGTTCCTGGGCCAGGGATTAAATCTGAGCCACAGCTGCAATCTGTGCCATAGCTTTGGCAATGCCAGATCCTTAACCCTCTGTGCCACAGTGGGAACTCCTCCGATTACTTACTGATGTGGAAATTCAAGCTGGAAATGTATTTTTAAAAAGCAGCCCGTGTTAAAGACTCGGAGGAGTTTACAGGCCTGCTCATTTGGTCAGTTTCTCTCACCCTCATCCTTACGTAACCCTCCTTGGCTGTTTCCCAGGGTCTCCTCCTCGCAGGCAAACGTCTGTCCTGGCCCATTCTAAGTCAACTCGTGAATTCTGACAAATGTGGCACAGGGAAAATCTACAGTTAATTAAATTTCATTATGTCTGCCATGGGGCTTCATTTCGGCATGGGAGCCAAACTAACCTAATGAGCATCTGACAGTGACCTTGAGGGCTGTGCTTCCCAGGGGACAGGTTCAGGTAGAGGACTGGCCGTCTCTCCTTTGCTCAGACATGTCTGTGATAATCAGCAGACGGTCAGAGAAAGGCCTGCCGCCAGGTAGCCTGCTCAGTCTGCAGACTGCAGGAGGTGTCTGTTAGCCCAGCACACAGGCGAGTGAAACGTCATCTTGAAAGGATGGCAGTGGGCGAGGGAAGGAAGATGAATGAAGCTGGTACGTGGAAGGAGGTGGAGAATATGAATCTGTGTCTGTGGCCTTGTCTATATCTGCATCTACATTTGTCTATTGTGGAGGTAGAAGATAGGAGATCAGATAGACAGATGGCTAGGTAGTTAGGTAGATGGATAGATGACAGGTAGATAGTGGGTAGCTAGATGATGATAGAAAATGGACAGAAGTAGACAGAAATCCCTTCATCCCCAGATTGATAGGGGAAGAGTTTGAGGCTCAGATAGGAAGGACCACGCAGAATTAAATGATCAATGGCAGATGGAGTTCAGATCCAAACCCTTGTCTGCGAAGGCATAAGGCCCTTGCTTTCAGCCCCAACATGACATCATTCGCAGGACTGACTTCATCTCATCCCTTGGGACTCAAAGCGCCTGCTCCAGGAAGGCTCTGCTGCCTCCTTCCTGCCCCAGGTCAGGACGCCTCCGCCCCCGACTGCCCAGAAATTTGCTTGTAACTGCCCTTGGCAGCCCCAGGCAGTATCTTGAGTTTGATCTCTCCATTTGGCGTCTTCTCTACTGGGTTGGGAGGCACTTAAATGACACACGCTGTTTTCTTTATTAATTTAAGAGTTTTAGTCTCGATTTGATTTTTACTTTCCTTGAAGTCAAAAGCATTGAATCTTATTATAACTGTGATGTACATGGTAAAAAAAAAAAAAAAATCAAAGCACAGGAAAAACCGAAGTCTGTCACTCCTGAGTCCAGTCTCCCTGACCAGAGTTCCGCCTCCCTGTACCTTCCTGGGAATGGCTGGCATTCACTTTAGAATTCCCTGAGTCTCAGAGTTCCCACTGTGGTACAGCATGTTAAGGACCTAGCATTGCTGCAGCAGTGGCATAGGCCACAGCTCTGGCTTGGATTCAGTCCCTGGCCCAGGATCTTCCATGTGCTGCTGGTATGGCCAAAATAGAAAAGAGAAAAAGCAAAACAAAATAGAATCCCCTGAGTCTCATGTGGCGCTGCGGACCTGGAGGGTGGGAGCTGACAAAAACCAGCCTGGACAACTTCATGAATGAGGCCCCTTCTCTTAAATTAAAAACAGATGTAGAATCAGTATTTAGAAGGACAATAATTTAAAAATATGATTTCATTATATGTTATGGATGAGTGAGGGAGAGATGTGGAGAAGAAAGAGCAAATTAAAAGGGAATATAAACACAGGAGCATAGGCATCCCCTGGTGGTGCAGCAGGTTAAGGATCCAATTTTGTCACTATTAGGCCACAGGTTCAATCCCTGGCCCAGGAACTTCCGCATGGCTTAGGCACAGCCAAAAAATAAAAATAAACACGGGAACATAGAGGAGGATATAAACACATTTAGAGGAAGGAGTTATTAGGGGTTAAGCTGCCAGGAGTCCGGAACTACTCTTTCTCTTTCCATCCTCCCACTAAAGGGGCCGTGACAGCACAGTAGTTTTATTAAATTACTATGGCAATACTAGCCAATGCAATTAGTCAAGAGAAAGAAAAAAAAAACATGTAAAAATTAGGAGGAAAGTTGAACTTCATTATTATTGTGTAATGTCTATTATTGCTGTTGCAAATAATATGTTGTTATCAGAAAAACCCAAGAGAATCGAGGAAAAAATGATTAGACGCAAGAAAAGAAGTTATTGAGGCTTTCCTTATTTCAGTAACCCTCCAAAAATTGTAGCAGAAGAAAGGATTCTACTGGAGATATCTAAAAGTGTACAATACTCCAGAATAAATTAATAATAAAAATAAAGAGACATAGAAGAAAACTAAAGTACTTCGCTGAGAAATTTTTAAAAATCCGAATAAATAAGGAATGGGGGGCATGCCATGATATTGGGTGAAAACAGTAAATATTATTTAACAAGGTCAGCTGTTACCAAATTCCTTTATGATACCATGCAGTTAGGATCCCAGTGAACATTTTTTTGATAATCGTGTTAATCGGCTCAGCTGTCCTAACAAAATACCTTCAACTGTGTGGCTTAAATGGCAGAAATTTATTTTTTCACTGTTCCAGAGGCTAGAAGTTCGAGATTAGGATGCTAGCATGGTCAGGGGTTGGTTTTTCCTTTATCATGAGAGCTCTTCTTGAGGGCTTGGAGAGATGCCGGAGGTCTTGGCATCTCTTCTTATGAGAGCACCAATCCCATCAAACCAGGACTCAGACTGCTTGACTTCCCAGTGGCTCCACCTCCAGTACCATCCCATCGAGCGTAGACCATTCCAATAGGAATTCAGGGGCAAGGGGACCCAAACATTCAGTCCATCACAGTAATTTGATTAGATAACCATGTATTGGATTTAGAAAAATAAATGAGGAATAATTTCCAGTGAAATTTACCTTTTCATTTATGGGTTCAATACACAGATCAATGAAATATTATCATGGTTGACAAATGTTTTCTGCAAAGGCCCAGACAATCTTATTTTTGGTGTTGGGAGCCAAACTGTCCATCTCTGTGATAGCACAAAAGTGACCATAGATAAAATACGAACAACTGAGCATGCTGTGCTCCGGTAAAACTTTATTACACTGAAATTTGAAATGTGTATAATTTTCATGTGTCATGAGATACTGGTTTTTCCCCCTCAATTGTTTAAAAATGCAAAAGTAAGTCTTAGCTCAAGAGCAAGCTGTAAAACACAAACTGCTCACCTGATTGGGCCCATGGGCCATAGTTTGACAACCCCTGGAACAGAAAAAAAGAACACAGAAACAGATACTAAGACACACAAGGGGAGTTCCCATCTCGGCTCAGCGGTTAACAAATCTGACTAGCACCCATGAGGACGCAGGTTCGATCCCTGGCCTTGCTCAGTGGGTTCAGGATCCAGCGATGCCGTGAGCTGTGGTGTAGGTCGCAGACACGGCTTGGATCCTGGGTTGCTGTGGCTGTGGCGCAGGCCGGCGGCTACAGCTCTGATTAGACCCCTTGCCTGGGAACTCCATATGCTGCAAGTGCGGCCCCAAAAAAGCAAAAAAAAAAAAAAAAAAAAAAGACGCACAAGGAATTAAGACGATATAAAGGCAGCATCACCCACCAGGGACAATGATAAAGATTATTCAGCAAAGTGGGTGAGAAACTGGCTACATAATTGGGGTCAACAGTGTATCAAACCTTTACCTTCCAACAGCAACCACAATAAATCCCAAATGAACAGAGAAGTGCGAACAAATAAATAATGAAGGAAAACTTAGTGACTCTCTCGTTTTGTAGGGAGGACGTCATTTCTGAGCCTACAGGGGACTCACTCCCTCTAGACCCAAACTTCTGCCCCATCTTCCCGGGTGTTTTTCTCAGGTGTCCTCCGGCAGCTGAATGGAGCCTCTGAAAAAGGTTCCCCTCGGGTTCTTCCGGTGGGGGCGGAAACCATATGATGCAACCCCACCTGAGGCTCCAGGCCCCTTCTTACCCTGTCGCTTGGAGGAAGCACCGTGGAAGCCTTTCTTAACCCCAAATATGTTCAGGCCATCCAAGGAAGTAAAGCAGGAGCCAAGCCAGGTTAAATGGGTACTTTCAGGACTGATTCCAGAGGCCCCTTGGGTATAGCCCTGTTCCCTCCTACCTGCATGTAGAGGCATCAGACGCTGTTGGCTCATGGACTGTGTGGCGGATACGATGGGCCTGGCTGCTCGGGAGGCTGAAATCCCATGTCCGAGTGAGTCTTTAGACTCCATCTTCTAAAACCAGAATCAAAGCTGACAAGAGCTATTGGAAATGAGATAAAAGGAAATGAGTCATTTGAGGGAGTCACTGCTTGAACCCAGTACAAAGGACAGCAAAAGGCGATGATGTAAGAAGAGGTAGAGGAAGGTAAATGGAGGGCAAAGGATAGGAGAGTAGAGATTATTCATTGATACTGGAAATCTTTTAGTCGCGCCATTTAATTTCCTTGACTCAGAAAATGCCAGAAGCAGGTTTTGACAGATGTACCAGTGAACAGGATAAACTGAGGGCAGACTGCAGCCAAATTAGATTGTATTGAAACTTTGGCTCTCTTTGAAAAGTTCTGTTTTTAAAAATAGTTGTATAGACCAGTAAGCAAGAATCCCTTATGTTCTCTTTATTCAAAGGCATGCTTTAAAAATTGGGGGTTTTGGAGTTGCCATTTTGGCTCAGTGGGTTAAGAACCTGCCTAGGATCCAAGAGGATGTGGGTTCGATCCCTGGCCTTGCTCAGTGGGTTAAGGATCTGGCGTTGCTGCGAGCTGTGGTGTCGGTCGTAGATGTGGCTTGGATCCTGCATTGTTGTGGCTGTGGTGTAGGCCGGCAGCTGCGGCCCTAAAAAGATTAAAAAAAAAAAAAATGTGGATTTTGTGTTTGTTTGCATTTGGGAAAAAATGAATTGTTCATTTGGGACCACATAAAGGAAGCAAGATTTTTTTCTTTGAAGATTGTTTAATAATTTAAGAAAGTGTTACTTGTCTTTCATCATCAGAAAAGGGGAAATATTGTACAGAATATTTGACAGGGCCATGGTATATTTTAATAATGGTGCTGAAAGATATGAATGCTATGGTGTGGATAAAGTTGGCCCACAGAAACCTTCCATATAAATACAGTTACGTTTAACATATGTGAAAAGGAGTGTAATATGTTTTCGTTTCTGGGCATTTAGAAGGTTGGGTTATTAACTTATCTCAATTATGTATTATGTATATTTATACATGCAGTACTCTTATTAGGCTTATTACCATAAACTATTTCAGTTTTTCTTTCCTGTTTTACCATTGGTAACACAAATGGCATTCCAGCCAAAGAAAAATTGGTTATTATTTGCATCTGTGGTCTTTTTTTTAAAGGGAATTCAGTTTGACCGTAGTAGAGTAGTAGAGTAGGAGGTAAATTTCCTTTCTTTTTTTCTTTTTTTTACAAAAAGTTTTTCCTTTAATATTCTCACATCCTGTTTACTGGGAAACAACTAAAATGTTATGTAAGCAGTCCAGTAGATACATTTTAACTGCGGGTCTTTCAGATGATATCGTTTTTCTTCCAAATCTGCACACATTTGTGTGATGTTTCAAAAGCAGATCGTTAGTAGATCTTGGAGGAGACGCTCCAGATGACCCAGATCCAAATGCAGCAGCAGCGGTTACCCTTTCACATTCTTCATGAGATTATATATGGAAGGAAAATATTTACTGTAGCATCTTTTGCTGGTTCTCTAGTTAGATTTGTTGGCCACTCCTGCTGCATCTTGGTCAAGTAAGTCTCCCTGCTATTCTTTGAAGGCCGTGAACGTGACAGAAATCTCTAAATGTTGCCCTTGGAGTAAGATTTCTGCAGAACACTAAACAATTGTGAAGGTTTCCAACACAAGGCAGCGCCAGGACTGGCCTGGTAGTAAAAGTTTGGGGTGAAGACATGTTCTGCTCTTTCTGGGGCAGGAGGTACATTTTCAGAGGCTCATCTTCTCAGCTTTCGATTGTGCTTTCTGGCCATTTGAATTGCCTTGTCTTTGATGTGGCCTTTTTTTTTTTTTTTTTTTTGCTATTTCTTTGGGCCGCTTCTGCGGCATATGGAGGTTCACAGGCTAGGGGTCGAATCGGAGCTGTAGCCCCCGGCCTACGCCAGAGCCACAGCAACGCGCAATCCGAACCGCGTCTGCAACCTACACCACAGCTCACGGCAATGCCAGATCGTTAACCCACTGAGCAAGGGCAGGGACCGAACCCGCAACCTCATGGTTCCTAGTCGGATTCGTTAACCACTGTGCCATGACGGGAACTCCTGATGTGGCTTTTTACGTCTTTCCCTCTACAGTGGTTTTCAATTTGTAACAGATATATATGTTATATATTAATAATTATATATTGATATATATAATTATATATATTTTATGCTTAATTATAATGTTCCTGTTAAAGAATATTAATCTATTTTATTTTTAATATGTGTTGCCAGTTTGTCCACCTAAGCCTATCATTGGTCTATTAATATTAACACTTAATAGATTTAATAACCTGTTAAAATAGATTTTATTTTATTTTTAATCCGTGTTGCAAGTTTGTCCACCTAAGCCTATCATTGGTCTTCGTTTATAGCGGCTTTTACGGTGAGCCTTCACATTTTAGGCACTCCCTAGAGGACGTTACGCTTAGTGAAATAAGTCAGGCAGGAAAAGACAAACACTGTATATTATTACTTATATGTGGAATCTACAGAGTAAAACAAACGAATATAACAAAATGGATTCAACAGAGAGAGAGAGCGGACTAGTGTTTACCAGCGTGGGGAGGGAAGGCGGGGGCGAGATAGGGGCAGGGGATCACGAGGTACAAACTCCTATTTATAAAAGAAATAAACAAGGACATATTGCACAACACAGGGAATACAGCCAGTGGTATAAAAATATCAAATCGCATGTGGTAAACCTAAAATGAATATGGTGCTTTAAGGCACCTGTATTTTAAATGTTTTATAATTAGACCCGCAAACCTGGCCCTTTTCCTGTATCGTCGCTAGGTTTCCATCTTATTTAGAAAAGCTTTTCCCATTTCCAATAGTTTGTAAAGGGTCTCCTGAATATTTATGAATGTATTTTTGTGTTTTAATTCAAAT
Organism: Phacochoerus africanus; assembly: GCF_016906955.1. Taxonomy (NCBI): domain Eukaryota; kingdom Metazoa; phylum Chordata; class Mammalia; order Artiodactyla; family Suidae; genus Phacochoerus; species Phacochoerus africanus. The sequence continues at coordinate 5,355,985 of NC_062544.1, forward strand.
ATCATCCATCTGGAAATCATTTTAAACATTACGAGGAAAGACTCTGGCAGTGTTTTCTTCCAAATGGAAGTGGATATCTTTGGATCAGTTAAAAATAAGATTCTGTCGTGAAAACGGTTATTAATATTTAGTAAACTCATTAAAGAATATAGGTCCGCCCCTGTATTAAAAGAAAGCACCATTTCATTGAAAGACGGAAAATGAAATCGGAAGAAATGGCAGCAGGGCCTGTGCTCCCGAGGGGAAGGCATGGAGATCCAGCTGTGTCCATCCCTCCTCTGCTTAACATGCAATCCCAAACTCATAATCATCTCTTCCTGGGACTGGAAAAAAAATGATAAAAGTTAGAGAAAAATGAAAGATCTTGAGAACCTCTAAAAAGTCATAAAATAAGTAAAAGAGCAAGGGAGAGTTTGCTTACCGGTTCATATAACTCTGTGAAGTCAGAATTGGAACTGCACAGAAACTAGCAGGTCAATAAACTGAACAGAGATTGCACAAAAAAAAAAAAAAAAAGGAGTTCCCGTCGTGGCGCAGTGGTTAACGAATCCGACTAGGAACCATGAGGTTGCGGGTTCGGTCCCTGCCCCTGCTCAGTGGGTTAACGATCCGGCGTTGCCGTGAGCTGTGGTGTAGGTTGCAGACGCGGCTCGGATCCCTCGTTGCTGTGGCTCTGGTGTAGGCCGATGGCTACAGCTCCGATTCGACCCCTAGCCTGGGAACCTCCATATGCCGCGAAAGCGGCCCAAGAAATAACAAATAGACAAAAAAAAAAAAAAAAGGGAAAAAGTTAAAGGAACATGTTAAATCAGAGATTTTTTGAAATGAAGCAAATTTGAGCAAAAATTCTAGGCTGCATCTGGGACCAGGTTAATGTAAGAACATCCTATATTAATTATGTAGGACACTAAACACACCCCCCAACAGAAGTACCCCTATAAAATAGTATCAAAGTGTAACTTACTTCTTTGGAAAAGTGAACTTAAAGAAGAGACGTCTTCCTGGCAAGTTTTGATTTTCCATGTTGTGAGATAAAATGCATAGCTTGAGATTACATGTTACTCACGTTTCCTAGTTAGATGGTACTGGCTCTAAACCTTTTTAATCTGAGAGAGAAAATACCGGTTTATTGGGATGCATTTGAGATGGGTTTGGGCACCAGCAGCAGCTCGCTCCCCTTGGGGATAAGCATCCTTTTTCATTTATTACATCCTAGGGCGGCATTCATCTTGACCTTGACTGTTACTCATAAAATCAGTCACTTGTTAGTCTTACACAAAAGAGAGTCAGTTTTATCAGCATTGTCTCCCTACTGTAAGAGGAGAGCCTTTTTTCCATAAAATACAGGAATTATCTGTGTTTGTTATGGCAGTGTTAACAGTTCCAGAGCAGACCATGGTTCTGAGAGGGGGTAGAGTTGGGACTTAATTTCATGGACCATGAACCTAATAGATCTAGAAGCAACACCAGGACCAAGAGGCAGAGAGATGCCTTGAGACAGAGGGCTAAAGGCTTCCTGGTTGTCCAGAATCCTTTGATGCCTGCTGTCAGATGAGGACTTCTTGATTTTTATTGCTCTGAAGAAGATGAAAAATTTGCATTAAAAACCATGAGGTTCATCAGTGAAACATGTGCTTGAGTGTCCAAAACTCTCACTGAGAGGTATTAGATCCATCCATAAGGTTGACATTTTTGATTTTAAGAAAAGGTCAGTGTAAGAGTCATTTTCTCCAGTAATATACTGTGACAGATATTCCACAGATAATTCTCCTTCGCAAGCCCTTTTGAAGTCTTACCAAAAGTTACTTTTCATGTGTAAAATTTTCCAAGATTAACCACTTAAGTATTCAGGCCAAGTAAGTTTCTTGTCTCGTGAGCACAATAAAAACTGTTTTAGCATAACGTGTGAAACTGTCTCATAAGTGGGGATTACAGCTCGAGATAGTGAACTTGTCTTGCTTGGGGGTTAATAAGCTGTTGGGCTGGCCTTTGTCAGGGTTGCCTGCACACTGAGAAGGCCGTGCGTTAGCAAAGTACGGGTTTGCGTCTTTCTGTGCTGGCCCTGGGGGGTATATCCATTTCTCTCTTCCTCCATAGGACTTTGTTTCAAGGAGAGGGAAAGAGAGGATGAGACGAGTAAAGTGGGGGAAGAAAGCTATCAAAACTCACTTAAAAAGAAGAGGGTGAGAAGTTCCTGTTGTGGCTCAGTGGGTTAAGAACCTGACCTCGTGTCCACAAGGATGTGGGTTCGATCCCTGGCCTCTTGCATTGGGTTAAGGATCTGGCGTTGCCATGAGCGGCAGCATAGGCTGGAGATGCAGCTCAGATCTGGCGTTGCTGTGGCTGTGATGTAGGCTGGCAGCTGCAGCTCTGATTTGACCCCTGGACTGGGAGCTTCCATATGCTGCAAGTGCAGCCCTAAAAAGACCAAATATATATATATATATATATATATATGTAGGAAAAAAAGAGAAGGATGGAATTGTTCTACTTATGGAAAAATGACACCCAAACAGATGCACATCCATTCAAGATACCCATTCAACATGGATTCATTGGTTTCAGGCACTTTTCCTAGAAGCTGGGGAAGGCAGTGGGCGCTAATAATAAAATCTCTGCCTTTATGCATTGGTATTCTTAGCAGAAGATGAGCGACAATAAGCAAACCTGTTAAAATCTATATGTGTGTCTGTCTGTCTGTATGTGTGTGTGTATATATATATGGCAGAGTGTGATCATTGAACAGAAAAAATAAAGCAGAAAAAGAGGTTTGACTTTTGTCGAGCTGGGGGTGGAGGTATCGTTGGAATAAGCTGGTCACAGAAGGCTTCACTGATAAAATGTCATTTGAGTGAGATCAAGAGATGCAGACATGGGGTGAAGAAAGTTCTAGGGGCAGGGGAGCCAGGGTGCGGGAGCAGAGAACCAAAGCAATGTGCATGGCCGGCGGCGTGGGTGGACCTCGTAGGCGGGGCAGGCAATGTCAAGGTCACTGACTTTGTTGTCAGGTGATTGGAGAAGACTTCACAGCATCCTGAGTGAGTGCATGACAGGCATGGTCTAACTTTCGTTCCATCAGAGGTAGTGGTTGCTCTGCTGAGAGGTGGGGAGAAGGACAGAGTCCTGAGACTGGGCGGGAGGCCAATGCAGCGGTGATAACCCTGGTGGCTTAGAGCTGGGCACCAGCAGATGGAAGTAGGATGAAGTTGGAGGTGGCCTTTGTGGGATATTTGCCGAAAGTTGACCAATCTAGATAATCCATCAGTCAGATGTGCAGAATGAGACAACTGGAGGCTGCATGTAGGACTCCAAGGTTTGGGCCAAATGGATGTTTGGCCAACCTTTGGAAGTAAAGCAAGAGAAGAAACCGACAGCCCACGTGGCACCGGGAGTGGTCTCAGTGGGGGAGGGGCATCGGGGGAGGAGCCTTGTGGGGGAGGAGCCTTGTTGGGCGGAGCCTCGGGGGGAGGAGCCACATAGGGCAGGAGCCTCGTGAGGGAGGAGACTTTCTAGTTTATAGAAGCATAAGCATAATTTTGCTCCATTGTGCAGCCCTTTGCCTGTAAGCAGCCAGGAGCTCTTGTGCTGGCCTCCGTCACAGCACTTCCCTTCTTGGCACCCCGCCGCTCATAATTAATTATTGTCGATTAAGCGTTGGCACCTTCGTTGCTCTTGTCCCCAGGCAGAGTGTAAGTCTGCAGGAGGGTGTTTGTCTGTCTTATTCTCAGTGAAATGTTTGATGAATAAATGACCCGGGGAGCAACGCTTCACCAGGAGGCTGGATTTTCTATGTTTGGGAAGGCTTCGCGTCAAAGGAACTTCTCAAAAATGATTAAAGAAAACAATCCAAAGCCGTTATGGAAAGAGAAGGCTCCTTTCCCCTTTCTGGTCAACGTCAGCGGCCTGATTTTGCAGCAGGAGGGCAGACCGCCTGAGGAGGAAGGCGCCTCACGGCCACTTTGTATGGACAGAATCCAGAGCCTGCTAAACGCTGTCTGTTCGAGCCCTAACTGCTTCTCTTAGCCCATTATGGAGACGTTGGTGCATATTTCTAATTTGGTTTGCCTCTTTTTCTCCTTGCTTTTAATCTCTTTTCCGTGTCCTTCAAGGTAAAGTGGTTTACAAGGGATAGTGGCTTTTTTTATTATGTAATTACAGTTGTCTCCTGATTATGTGCACATGGTAGGTAGCAAGCTCCCAATACCTGCTCATACTCTAGTGCAAACTCTTAGAAAAAAATTAGGAGTTAGTTTAAAAAAAACAGTGTTTTTACTAAAGAGTTGACTATTTTTATTAAGTGGAACACTCCTTATTGACCGTTGTCATTGCTGATTTTCAAGCATCTCCTGTTTTAACAGTTATATTTTATTTTTTAGGGAGCTGTCTCCCACAACTCTTTGTTAATGTGATTTATGTTCGTCTCCCAAACCTCAGAAATATGTAGGAGCATTTAAATTGGCTTTTTCCAAACATACATGAAGTGCTGTCAGTTCCCGGCTTTGTGTAAAAATGCTGTGAACCCCTAGCAGAGTTACGCTCTTGCCTCACACATACCTTCCTGTTGGAGGTGAGAATGCCTCTTTAATAGTCACAGACAAAGGTACAAGGCTTTGACGTCTCTTGAGCCCTAAGTATCTCTAAGTTACAAATGACTTAATTTTTTTTCAGAAATAGTCTTTCGTTTAAATTGTTAATGAAGGAGTTGCCATTGTGGTGCAGCAGGAATGAATCAGACTAGTATCCATGACTAGCCTCGCTCAGTGGGTCAGTGATCTGGCACTGCCGTGAGCTCTGGTGTAGGTCGCAGACGTGGCTCAGATCCTGCAATGCTGTGGCTGTGGCATAGGACAGCAGATGCAACTCTGATTTGACCCCTAGCCTGGGAGCTTCCATATGCCTTGGATGTGGCCTTAAAAAGAATAAAATTAAATAAATAAAATAAAATAAAATAATAATAAAATATTAATGAAGAACATTTGCTATGAGCAGTGTCTGTGAAGACTATGCATATCCAGACGTGGGTTTTGTTTTGCTTTTTATTTAAAATAAGTTTTTTCGTTGAATTATTGCTGATTTACAATATTATGTTCATTTTGGGCACACAGCAGAGATGATTTAGTATTTTTGCAGGTTTTATTCCATGATAGGTTATGATTATATTGGGTATAATTCCCTGTGCTATATAGGAAAATCGTGTTTCTTATCTCTTTTTTGTGTAGTAGTTTATAGCTGTTCATCTCAGACCCCTAATCTGCCTCTCCCCTCTTTCCTTTGCCCTTTGGTAACCACAAGTTTGTTTTCTATGTCTGTGAATCTCACAAAGGACTTAATTTTTTAAATCTTACCAAATTCTTGAAATTTACCATACCAGAAATTTTACATGGTGAAATTTTTAAAATAATTCTTTCCTAGTGTTCTCAGGATCTGATGACCATATTCCCTCCAGAGGCCCTTCCCAGCAGGATGCCTCTGCAAGGGGCCCAGTCCTGCTTGGGAGGCCCCCCCTTCTTCAGGCTCAGGGGGTAGGGGTGGGGGTGAAAGAGTGACCCCTGTGTCCGCCAGCACCACCGAACTTGACTGACTTCCTTTCGCATCCATGTGCCTTCCCCATATGGGGTGAAATATGTATATATATATATACACACATATATACATGTGTGTGTATATACATTTATTGTATATTATAATTTTATATTTATTATATAAATATGGCACTTATTAAATAAACATATATTATTATATGTTGTAATTTTTAATGCACTATGTATTATATTTATTATATGTTAATTATATATATTTATAATTATAATATATAACAAATGTATGTATTATAACTATAATATATAATAAATATTTACTGTTTACATTTCTTTTAAATTGTTAATGAAGGAGTTCCCATTGTGGCACAGCAGAAACAAATCCGACTCATATCATTGGATACACACACACACGCACACACACACACACACATATATATATAGTATATAGTATAATATAATTGCAATAATTATTATATATTATTATATAATATATTAACATATATTTATTTATATTTAAATAGGATATATATCTATAGAGAGATATATGTCCAGAAAATCCTCAGTAGATCTTATTCTGCAGTCATAGCTTCCTTTACTTATTCTTCAGTATGTTTATATGTAAAGGATATTTATATAACGTTTCCATATTTTTCTTCCCTTCCATCCTCCCATGGTTGGTAAGCTGTATCTCATAGTTCCTTTCTGCAAGAAGTCGAGAGGAGTTTGTTAAATGTCCATTGGTCCCATAACCTGAGGCGCACGATGACAGCCTTGCCAAAGGCCACTTTTCCAGGATGATCAAATGCCCGCCCACATTCGCTTCAGCCCGTGGCTGGAGCATCAGAACCCCAGGCACCAGGAACCTCCAAGCCCGTGCTCAGGAGCAGCCCCCGGGGCCTCACTCGTAGCGTGGCTGGTGTTGACGTCCGTGGTCCGTTTTCCTGAGAGGTTAGTTTCCCGAAACGGACCAAAGGGACCGTCTCGGAGCTACCTGAGAACATGCGAACGACCATGACACACCCCAAATGTTTTCCTAAAAGTGAGTTCTGTGATTTCTGCGTCCGAGGCCAATGAGTGGACTGGCTAGGCGGGCTGGCAGGCTCTGCGGTCCGTCCCCTGGGGTTTCAGGGGTTCGGGGTTCAAGTGGCCTCCCTTCTCTTATCACTCTGTCTCTATTAAATGGGGAGTAAGAGCCATTAAATGAATTCATAACGAGGTGGTACTTGAAACAGTGCCTGGCTGAGCATATCTCAGCTGCTGTGGCTGCTGCTGCTGCTGTTATTATTATTGTTGTTGTTATTGTTAACTAGCACTCACAGAATTAACTGGCATAAACTGCCTATCCCCTGTGTTATGGCCTCTACGGACTCAGTGAATTGGACGCATGCTTTTTTTTTTTTTATAAACCAATTCTCATTTTGTTTCAAACAGGCATTAAGGAGGGCTACATACAAATAATACGCTTAATAATAGTAAGTTAAGTCCATTTCACATAAGCAAGGAAAGTGAAGGAAAAACGAGTGCCTGGGAGAGCAGCTCTGGAGCTGGTTGTTCAGCGCCTGTAAGAGCCACGCCCAGAAGACTCGTCTCGGGTCAGAGCTGCATGAGGAGCAATACCCGGAATCTCTATCTTTGAACTAACTGACGGGCAAAGAAACAATCTTAGGCTTTTGCTGGTTCCTCCCTTCCTCCGTCAGTTGCTGTTTCTGGTGTCTGCCTGAAGGCAAGGAGAAGAGGCAGGGGCCGGGGTGAGGCTGGGGCTGCGGTTTGGCCTTGATTCAAAGCCAACGCTCGAGCAGCTTCTGGGGATGCTGCACAGAGCCCTCTTTGAGAAGCTCGTGCCCTCGGACTGTAGCCGCGGAGGCCCCGTCACAGTCCAGAGGCTTCACAGCTGTGGTGAGGCGCTCTCAGGCCATCAGCAGTGCCAGTCCTGGTGCCTGCTGCCTCCTGGACTCAGCCCTCCTAAATTCAGACTTGTTTTCCTCTGGAGCAAGGAAACAGGAATGAAACATCAAATAGGAATATGTAGCTGGAATACACTATCCATCCATCCATCCACCCATCCATCTATTCCCACTGACCCAATCAGCCATCATATATGGAACACTTTGTCTGCCTTGCATTATGCTTGGCGCTGGAAAAGTCATGGCTCTTAACTGCAAAGTCTAATGACAGACTATCCTCAGAAGCAGGTAAAATCCTGCCCCAGGACAAGCCCACCATTGATTCAGCGCAAGACATGCACAGAGCAGTAAAGTACAGAAGAGGCCACGTAACCCGGCTAGGGTGTGATGGGGGCTCAAAAACGTTCCTCCTCCAGTGACACCTGGGCTGAGTCCTGGAGTCACCTCCTCGTCGACCAGGCTAAACACTAGAAAGGAGAAAGCAAGCACAGATCAGGGACAGAGACCAAAGGCTAGTGGCCAGAACCTGGGGGACAGGGGGCCTCACCTCAAGAAGCAAGGCGACTCCAGGGTGGGGCAGAGTGGCAGTGGGCTTCCAGAGGCAGCGTGAGGCCCAGCATCAAGGATGTCCTCTGCTACTTTAAAGAAACTCACACCTGATCTGTTAAGCTAGTGATTCTTTTTTGTGTTTGTTTTAATGGATTGACAAAGGCTAGTTTTTGTTTTTTTTTGGGTTTGTTTGTTTTTTTGCCTTTTAGGGACACATTCGCAGCATATGGAAATTCCCAGGCAGGGGTCAAATTGGAGATGCAGCTGCTGGCCTACACCACAGCCACAGCAATGCTGGATCCAAGCAGCATCTGCGACCTACACCACAGCTCACGGCAACACTGGATCCCCAACCCACTGAGCAAGGCCAGGGATTGAACTCACATCCTCGTGGATACTAGTTGAGTTTGTAACTGCTGAACTACAAGGGGAACTCCCCTAAGCTGGTGATTCTTAAAGGATGGTTCATGGACCACTAGCAAAATAAGCACCTTGGAAGTCTGTTAAAATGCAGATTCATGAGCCACATTCCAAACTGAGGAGAGTTTCCTGGAGGCGTGTGCTAGAAGTTTGTGTTTTAAAGGTGCATCCTTGGTCTTTCTTACGTGAGTGAAGTTTGCAGACAAAGCTGCTGGTCATGGACACATTGAGCAGAGGGCTGCCCAGTGTTGGCAGTGGGGATTGAGTAGTGCCCCCAGAGACACGGGATCAGCCTTCTCTTTCCTCCCCCTTGAGCTCAGGTGACTTTCTCAGGTGAGCAGAAGAGAGGTGTGTGCCATTCCCAGAGGAGCCTCTGTGCCATCATCTTCTCTCTGCTTCAGTAACTGTGGATGCCCACGTTGAAATGGGGCCCATGTTAGCCTGTGTCCTCACCCCTCTGCTGACCCCCGGTGGACTTCAAGCTTGAGGCAGAAATGGGCGTTGCATGTGTGGGCCGCTGAGATCTGGGAGGGCCCGCAGCCCCAGCATCCCCCACCTGTGCTGGCGGAACAGGTGTCTAGAACTCACGTGTATCACTTCAGTGACTTCTGCCAGGTACGCTTGAATAGGGACACCCGAGGTGGAGAGGCCAGCCGGAGTTGGTGGCAAGAGCCCTGGGTTGATTGAGGAACAGAGCCGAAGGGGGATGGAAGGGAAGGGGGCATGGACTCAAGAGATATTTAACAGATAACGCTGTCAGAGCTTAGTGAGTGTCAGATGTGTGGGGACAGACACATCACGGTGAGTGGTGTCCTGTTGCCAGTTTGGGTGATCCGGTTGTGGGTGGTGACACCGAGCCTATGGAGAAGACAGAAGGAAGATAACTTTAGGGACAGAAGATGGGCAGCTCCTTTGGGCCAGATCTTGGCATGTGCCCGAAGGTCTGCTGGGTGGGGATGTGTGCCAGGCAGCTCGCTGTGACTGCCTGAATTCTGAAAGGGGAGGCTGGGCTGGAGACACAGGTTCATCGGGGAGGTTGGGGTGCAGGGGATTGGGTCAACCCTGGGAGCTGGTGTGGTCCCTTTGTGTGACTCTTGTGAGACTGAACAGAGACTGTGGAGAGCGCCAAGATGCCCGGAGCTTGGCGAGGGGGGAATCTGGAGGAATGGGTGGGGACAGAGAAGATAATCAAAAAGGGACAGAACTATTACTGATCAAACAGAAACAGAAGACATCAGTGCTAATCCTGCCTTTTTAAAAAAGATCTCTTTGTATATAAAGAACTTCTGGAATCTTTCTGAGTTGAGTACATGGATCTGAAAAGTGAAAAAAAAAAGGGGGGGGGAAGCATGGAAAGGTAATTCCAAACAGGTTCCCATGCCACGCTCCTGAAGATGCTGATTCTGTGTGGGATGGCTTCAAGTTCCATAAAAGCTTCTCCAGGAATCTTCGATGCACACCCCAGTTCAGGACTCACTGCCTTTTCAGGAAGCTTGGTAGAGATAAAAAGAGCAGGGCTGGGCAGGAGCTAGAGAAATCCACTAAGCATTCCCTTTAGTGACAGAGTCAGGGGAGGAGACGGAAGGGCTGGCGGCTGCAGTGAGGGCCCAGAGGGAGCCCCAGGGGGGAGTTCTGGGTCCCGGTGGAGAGGACGTCCTGGAACTGGAGGACACTGTTGGCTGGTGAAACCCATGTAGGTGAGGGCGTGGATGTAAACGGGAGCTGCGGGGTCATAGGTGGGAGAAGTCGCGGAGGCCCTCTGTTTGCTCCTTGAGGTAGAGAGCAGTCTTGGGGAGCCTGAAGCCAGGGCTCAGTGGGAGAAAGAAAGTGTCAGAGGCTTGGGATGGTCTTGGAGGAAGATGGCAGTGGCAGCAAGGCTGTATTGAGGTGACCTTCTGGCAGTGCCCACGGTGTGCTGAGACTGGAGGCCGTGAGTGTGTGGTGGCTCAGTCTTCCATCCATGGGGAGTCCTCTTGGAGTGTGGGCTTGGCCCCCGGGTGGATAAGGCAGCTGGTGTCAGTCCGTGACTCATGACTGGCTAGGCACAGAGGATGTGGTTACATGGCGACTGGCAGGAGTGGGGCAAGCTCGCATCACCTGTGGTCCATTCCCAGCTGTCTGAAGAAGGAAGCATTGCCAGCGAGTGTAACTGATAGATGAGCAGAAAAGGCCGGGCCAGCATGAGGTCCCCAGGATGTGTCAAGATGAGCCTGGAGGAAGCCGGAAGGGAACAAGGGATAGGTAGTGCGTTTGATATTTCTGGGATGGATAGAGTCACATAATCAGAAAGTTCAAGGTCATGGGCGTGGTGATTGGGGTGGAGGCCACTGGTCCAGCATCGCATGAATGAGAATTGCTGGAGAGGTTATGTCTGTGAGCATCGAGATGCCAAGATCGAGTTGTTACCAGTGGGGACCTGAAGCCAGGTCCCAAAGGCTTCCATGAATGATGACAGAATGGAGACCCAGGGCAGCTGGCTCGGCCCCACCTTCCCAACATGAAGGATGAAGCCATGTGGTCAAAGCCTTTGCCCAGAACCTAAGACAAAAGCCCCTTCACTGTCCCCTCAGCTCCTGATCCGGTTGATTTTTCTTTTGACAGTGTTTTTAGGTCGACTTAATATCAAGTCATTAATAGCGTAATTATAGACTAATTCCACGATGAGTTAAGAAACGGAGGAGCTGGGAAAAGTCTCACAGTTCAGGGTCCATCCACCTTACCGACATCTTGGGCCTCTGTGCTGAGCAAAACTCAGATGAGATACAGCAGAACATCTGGGCTCCAAGGCGTGACGTTGGAAGGTGACACGTGCACAGACGCTGGAGGTTCACCCGAGCCCAGCTCTCACCCTCAGTCCCATGATGCTTCTAAGCAGAGCCTTGGAGGACAGGCTCAGCTTGGGGCTGGAGAATAAAGGAAGCTCCCATCGCGCCACTTTGTGCTGCAGGAGAAGGACTCATTTGGCAAGACGGCCATCAGCGCTGGGCTCCAGAGGGACACGTCACCCCAGTTTTCGTCATTCCTCCCTTGGCCCTGTTCCCAGAACCCTGATCTTCCTTTGCGGGTTTTGTGCCTTCACTGTGTTGCCCTCCTCTTTGCTCAGCAGTGAAGTACATCGTGTGTATCCGAGTGTGAGCGTCCTGGGGGCCGCAACGAGTGACTACAAACTGGGTGGCCCGGGTGCTCTGGACCCCCTCAAAGCCCAGGGGCCAGAAGTCCAGACTCAAGCTGTGAGCAGGGCTGCTCTGCCTTGAAAGCTCTGGGGGAGGGGGGAGCGGGGAGGGGGAAGGAGGTGGGGGGAGGGGACTTCCTTCCCTCCTCGAGCTTCCAGTGGCCCAGCTCTTCCAGGCCCTTGGCCACGGCCCTCCAGCCTCTGCCTCATCTTCCCTGTTTCTCGTGCTCTTGTCAGGATACTTATCTCTAGATTTATGGCTCACCCTAATCCAGAACGAGTGGATTACATCTGCAAAGATTTAAGTTTTTTCAAGTAGCATCATAGCCACAGGTTCTGTGTAAATGTGTCTTTTTTTTTAGGAGGGGGTACCATTCAACCCCCCCACAAATTAAAAAAATGGGGAGTTCCTATTGAGGCTTAATGGGTTAAGAACCCAACTAGTGTCCATGAGGACTCAGGTTCGATCCCTGGCCACACTCAGTGGGTTAATGATCTGGCGTCGCCATGAGCTGCATTGTAGGTGACAGACGTGGCTTGGATCTGGCATTGATGTGGCTGTGGTACAGGCCGGCAGCGGCAGCTCCAATTCGACTCCTAGCCTGGGAACTTCCATGTGCCACAGCTGTGGCCCTGAAAAGCCAAAAAAAAAAAAAAAAGTGGTACTTGAACAAAATCTGTACTGATGTTTTCTTTTAGTGAGTTTATTCTACCATTGTGACTGGATCGTCAGCTCCTCGAGGGAAAGAAGGTGTCGTGTCTTCCCACAGCTCTTTCTTACTCCCTCCACCTGTTACGATCCAGGATATCTTCTCAGTTTCAGCAGCTTTGTCTCCTCTCAACTTGCAGACCCTTATACGTGGAGCAGACCCATCCCTACCTTTGAGGACGTAGCTCAAGTCCTACCTTCAAGAAGTCTTTAGGTGGTCCCGTATGTCCCCACGAAGAGGTTAATTTTCTCAGATTGGTCTGAATTCCTTCTCTTACGGGTTTGCCAGCCTGTTTACAGTGTGTTCCACACGTAGCTTTTATGTGTGGTCTCAACTTATTCATTTGCTTTACACCAAACACACTGGGAGAACTGCATGTGACAGAAGTTTATGCTACAGCTCAGGCAAGGCTGTGTTTGCTGACTCACTAGGCTGTCCCAGCCATATGAGTCAGCCTTAGGTTTGGCTGCAAGATGCAGAAGATCTGACTACCAAGGCTTAAACAAATGCGAATTTAGTTGCCTCAAAAGAAAAAAAAAAAAAGTCCCAAAGCTAGAAGGCTATGGACTTTGGTCCAGCAGGTGAATGAAATCAGGACTGATGTCTCCGTGAGTAAGTACACTGGCTTTTCTCTCAGTCACATGGAGGCTGCTGCAGATCCAGCCATTTCATCTACCTTCAAAACAAGTTGATGGAGCAAGAAAGTGAAAGTGTGCTATGAATCGCATCTGCTCCTTTTTATTATATCAAAAGCTGACCCAGAGGCCAACTTTTCTCAAGCCAGCTTCACTCACGCGTGGGTCCGTTGGCACTCCCAGTTACACTAGAAGCAAAAGTGCGGATTTCCAGACTCTCTAGTGGGAGGTACTCCGTGGGGGTGGGAGAGGTCCTGACCAGCTGGACAGCAGAGTTTGCTGCTCCCTCAAAGGGCTTGTGTCACCCAGCCTGTCCTGGTTCCAGCAAGTCCTTACCACACCGAATAGCGTTGTCGTCTCATCTGACGCCAGGATTGATAAGAACAGCTATTAAGTTAGTAGGCAGTAATTAACTCCAAAGAACATAAATTATCAGGCTGCAGGGGTTTGTTCCCTTTAAATATACAGGTGAATGCTGTTTTGAACGTGGAGCTGTGGTCACCTCTGCTGACAAAGCTCCAGTGCTGTCATTGTGACGCTGCTGTGACACCTGGGGAAGCCTGCTGTTTAGGTGGGGGATGTGCTGAGTCTCTGAGCCTTCCCACAGGTGTTCTGTCACTGGTGTTGCTATAGTGTGTGAAAGAGGACCTCCCATGTTCCGATGTGGCCCCTGCCTTTATTACAGGGGACAGTTCACTCCGAATTGTATCCTTATAGGCTCTGATGTCCTCCCGTGGCTCTGTATCCAATGGTGTTGTGGGGTGAATGTGAAGGAGAAATCTTTTTCACGGTATATGCAGATAATATTTACCTGTATTAATTAATCAGGAGTTCCCGTCGTGGCGCAGTGGTTAACGAATCCGAATAGGAACCATGAGGTTGAGGGTTCGGTCCCTGCCCCTGCTCAGTGGGTTAACGATCCGGCGTTGCTGTGAGCTGTGGTGTAGGTCGCAGACGCGGCTCGGATCCCGTGTTGCTGTGGCTCTGGTGTAGGCCGGTGGCTACAGCTCCGATTCGACCCCTAGCCTGGGAACCTCCATATGCCACGGGAGCGGCCCAAAGAAATAGCAAAAAGACAAAAAAAAAAAAAATTAATCAGTCATCCATTAATGCAAAATCTGATAAAATTGAATCAAATTTATTGTTATGATTTACGGAGACAGTTGTACATTAAAATCTAAATGTACTCAATGATCTTTGAAATGCACCATTTTTATTAGCAAGGGCTCCGCCTGGGAGCATTTTTGTAGCTCTGACGCTCCGTGCCCTTATTAATCCAAACTTTATCAGATTTGCTCGTCCAAACACTATCAGACCCGAGATGCTGACTTGCTCCAGGAAAGGTACAGGAGGATGACATAGAACCTCAGAGAAGGCTCATTTTTTTGGCCATGCCCACAGCTTGTGGGATTTCCCAAGCTGGGGCTCAAGGACACGGCACCGCTGGGGCCTGAGCCACTGCAGGGATCATGCCAGATCTTTAACTACTAAGCCGCCAGGAAACTCCTCGGAAGGCAAATTTATTAACTAGTGCTAACTCGAGGATTTCTGTTTTTCATTTTTCTTAGAAACTACCAAGTGTTTGGTATCTATTTTGACAACAAAGCATATGCATTCACAGTAGTAGGAGCCCCATAATCTGGAGAGAGAGCATTTAAAACTATTTCTTTAGAAGTTATTGGGAAACCCGTCCTCCCTAAAATATTTCTTTGATGCCACACTGTATGTAGGGTCTTCCATCCCTACCCCTGGCTCGAGTGCACCTGACTTCACGGGTCCTCTGAAACCCCACTGTCTGTTCAGTTGTGTCTAAGGCTGACCTGGGCTCACCTCTCTCCCTCTCTCTCTCTTTTTTTTTTTTTTTTTTGCTTTTAAGGGCTGCACCTGCGGCATATGGATGTTCCCAGGTTAGGGGTTGAATCGGAGCTGCCGCCAAAGGCTACACTACAGCCAAGGCAACACCAAATCGGAGCCGCAGTGTGGCAATGCTGGACCCTTAGCCCACTGATCGAGGCCAGGGATCGAACCCATATCCTCACAGACACCAGGTCCGGTTCTTAATCTGCTGAGCCACAGTGGGAACTCCTCATCGCTTGTTCATCTCTTTCTGTCTCTTTCCCCCCCCTGCACGGATCACTTCCCCCCAGCTTTATCCAGGGTTCTCTTCTAGTCCCCTTACTGCGGTCTTCGTCTCTCTCCCTCCTCAGCACAGGAGCCCATCTAAAGGAGTGGAAGGAAATCTTTGCTGGGATGGTAATCCTTACACCACACCTCCCGTCTTTAGTTGGAATAGCAAAGCTCCCCTCCTGTGGGGGACCCATCCTCATTAGCATCAGCCAGTATTCAGTCCTTTGCTAAATTCTCCGCTCTTCTCTCCACTGCAACTGTTTCCTTGTCCGGGCAGAATCCGGGCTTAGTCCCTAATTTTCATCTGACATGAGTGCCTCTGATGGAGGCGCCCAGCTTGTTCCCTTGGGGAGACCTACGTTTAACAAAAATAGTAACCGGCTGACTCGAGGATGGGCTCTGGGCAAGATCTGCAGCTTTTTGGAGTGCTGGGCGACTCTGATGCACAGCCTGCTTCAGAACCACCGCGGTGCAGCGAGCCCTGGGGAGGAAAGCTGTATCTTAACCTTTCTGAGGACTGACAACAAAATCAGGAGATGTTTTGACATCAGAAGGTGGCGGCGCTTCCCACTGACAGCATGCTTTAAAACCCAAGCCTCCGGTTCCCTAAGCAGAGCGCCGGCTGCGCCTGAAATTTGCATTTGTATATTATGGGCATGTTTTCATTAGACGCATTAGAGTTGTAAGAGGTGCTACAGACAGGGACAGAACGGGGTGTCATTTATGTCCCTTACCAGATGGGAAAGAGGCAGGGTTGAGAAGGGTGCATTTTAACCTGTGGCTCATGGCATCATAAATAAACGGGTCTTCCTTTGAAGGATGATGTCATCAGACAAATGTGTCTCCTGGGGAAGCCTGTCCACACAGGCGTCTGTGTGCCTGGGGGCAACGCCTTCTTGACTTCTTGACGGGGAGTGGCCCTGGGTCTGGAGCGCTCCGAAGTGTGACCTTGGTAGTCATCCAAATGTGACCAAACTTGGGAGGCTGACTTGCTTTAGGGAAAGAATGATATTGAAACCCAGCATGCTAATTCGTGAATTTATCGTGAGAAATACACTTCTCGGGTAGACCATTTGGTTGTAGAAAATAGATAGCTAGGTAGGTAGGTAGGTATCTCTCTCCCCTACTGTCTCTGTAGCAAGAAGCCGCGTTGTCAGAAGCAGTTGAGTTAATACAAACTGTTGCCTTTGAGGGCGGAGGGGCAGGTGCTATTACAGGAAAGAGCAGGGTGCAGGGCTGGTGGATCACAGGGGGCCCTCACTGAGTGTGCTCCGAGCAGACCTGTCATGGAAACCAGGTGTATGAAGACCCCACACAGAAAGAGGGCCTGGATGGGGCTTTCACAGGCAGAGGGAGCTGTGGGTGCCAAGGTCATGATCCTGGATAGAAGGTCACGTTGGAAGGTCCCAAAGGAGGGCACGAGGCCTCAAGTGAGTTTCAACATCCAGCTATGAATGGAAACTGAATATGCACACGGGGCAAGGGGTGCAGAGGGCAGGGTAGACATGAAAGTGGACATGCCGACTCTTCTAGAGCTAGGCTTCCGAAGGACAATCTGGGTTGGAGGTTTACTTTTGGGAATTGGTGCTGTTTAGGTCATGTTGAAGAAGCTACCCGGTGTATGGATAACCCTGCCAGAGAGAAACTGGGGAGACTTGAAGAGGAAGGGACCTTGCCAGAGCCCTGGAGAGGGCAGTATTTGAGTCAGAGAAGGTGGAGTCAGCAGGGTGTCCAGACCCCAGGGAGCCTGGGGACAAGAGCAGGGAAAGACCAGGGCTCCTGGTGGGAGAAAAGGATCAGCTCTGCTGAGGATGCTGCTCAGAAATTATGGTGAAGGGAGTTGAAGGGTTTGACACAGTTGAAGGTAACCAGTGACTTTGACAAGAGTCATTACCGTGGCTTCTTGGGGTGGCTGCATAGTTTGTATTGAAATGCGGAGAGTCAGGGGCAAAGAAGTAGAAGGAGCTTTAAATAGACAAGCCTTTGAGGTTTGGCTAGAAAGGAAAATGAGAAATAAAGAAGGCAGGGCTGTGTGTGTTTAGGGAGGGCCCTGCTTGGTTGGGAGCAGCCTTGCTCGCTGCTGGGAACAGTTCAAAGAGGGAGCGATGGGTGCCAGCTATAGTCGGGAATGAATGGAAGCCTGGAACCCCTGTTGCCTGGAGACCATTGATAATCACGGGGATGGTCCCGTCTGTGTGAGTTCCTTATGCATCAGAGTTAAAAAGAGTTCTTCTTGCACGTGGTGGAATGTGGTGGTCAAATTTCATCTAAAGAAGGAAATTTCTAAGTGCGTATTCTAAAATCAAACCGTTCCCTTCATTCTAATGCTACTCCCATGTGGTTCTGATGCCAGGCACGGTTTTTTCTCATCAGCATCTTTCAGTGCCGTGATTGCCTGTAGACATCCTGAAGGTGTGAAAACCATTTCCTTTAGCGAGCAGAGCATTTCTGTGTCTCTCATGGCGAGAAACAGCCTCAGGACCACCTGGTCACAGGAAGATCTGCCTCGCCTGCCTCTTCATTCCAGGGTCGCGATACTTTTTCAGATGTTCTATTTGTCTTTCAGACACATATTGAGAAACTTCTTTGCTGTGTATATTTCACTTCACATTCCAAATAGCTTCCAAATCATTTGTAAAAGCATTAAATTGTTTCTCACATAGCTAAAACCAATTCCGAGGTGGTCAGTATTGCTCGAAACAGTTGATGCCTGATTTATATGTGACACGACATAAAGGGAACTTCGTTAGTTGTGAACGAAGATTTCTACTCCTTATTATTATCCTTAAAAAGGACTAGTGCCTCTAGGAGTTCTGGCTGTGGCACAGCAGGTTCGGTATCTGGCTTTGTCTCTGGGCAGCACAGGTGCGATCCCTGGCCAAGCACGGTGGGTTCAAAGGACCCAGTGTTGCCACACCTGTGGCATAGGCCTCACCAGGAACTTCCATATGCCGTGGCTGTGGCCCCCCCCCCCCAAAAAAAATTCGTGCTTCTGAACTCCTCATCTAATAACTTTCCTTTTGATTTTCAGCAGGCAGGTGTGTTGGGTAGTATGTCCACTGGAAAATAGAACGGGGTATTTTTTAATGTTTTATACTCTTTGGAATTCTAGCAGGCTTGGATGGATTTCTTTCATTCCTGGCCTGCAGTACGTCCTTACACCCCCGGGAAGCATGGTCATTCATCACAGAAGTGTTAGGCTTGGAAAACACTGGAGATATTTAAAATATATCAGGATGGTCCCCAGTGAGGGTTGGGGTTTTAACTCTTATTTTCTTGATAGTCTGGAACAAGTGTGCGTGAAGTCTGCCATCTGGAAGTCTTGGTAAATTGTCATTTCATGAGACCGTGCCTCTTTTGCCTGTGCCATTTATCTGGGGTGAGCCCTTGACTGAAACTGGATCCCCGGTATATTTGACGGCTGCATCTGGTCACCCAGGAAGACTAACAGGCTGGGGGAGGATGTAGCTGCCAAGATTAATGACACACATAAGATCTTAACCCGGAAGGTTAAACCTATTGCTACTTCAGGCTGCATCTTCCAAAAAATCTGCACAATAATACTTTCAGGTCGGGTTTATTTAGGAGAAATGAACACCTCCTTGTAAGCTGCCAGCAGATGATCACACCTATTTTTGGTCTAATCAAGTGTTGATTTTTGGTCTAATCAGAGTTGATTAAGGAGAAAATTGGTAGCACACCCATGACGATTTGAATAACCCTTTTTTATTCTACATTATGAATATGTTCTTGTTATTGAAACTGGATGTCATGAGTGATGTGGTTTCCAAACCATGAGCTAAGGCACCCCTGGGGCACCCCAGGATATTGGAACTTTTCAGGGGGAACCGAGCCACCCTGGACATCTGCCAGACACGGTACGAACTCACTCAAGGTCGTTTATGGTTTCAACATGAGGTGGCAATGCCTTCCTTTGGTTGTCAAGCTGAGTGTTTGGCAGATGTCATGACCAAAAAAAAAAAGAACAAAACAAAACAGAACAACAGTGGCTTGGGCAAATCAAGACAGAGCAGGAAGTGTGAGGGGTGCTCTTACACAGGGCTCCACAAGCACACTGACTGTGAGGGCCCACCGGCAGTCACGTCGGAAGTGGCTCTTCGGATGAAGCAGGAGTTCCCGCCGTGGCCCAGTGGGTTAAGTAAGAACCTGACGGCAGTGGCTTGGGTTGCTGCAGCGGTGCAGGTTTGATCCCTGCACCGCTGCAGGGATCCGATGTTGCTGAAGCTGTGTATAGGTCACGCCTGCAGCTTGGATTCAATCCCTGGCCCAGGAACTTCCGTATGCCTCGGGTGCAGCCCTTAAAAAAAAAAAAAAAAAGAACGAAATAAAAATGCAACATGTTATTTCAATGTATATGTTGGATGTTTTTCCCTACAACTAGCAAGCTGTCAGGGCATAAGACTTAAGTTGTTGGGACCTTGCTACTTCATCATCCGCAATTCTGTGAGACATTTCCTTTGGCCTCAGAGCGCTAAAACAATATTCATGAGATACTAAGGGCTTTGTGAAGCCAGAAAATTTGGGAGTCTCTGCATTAGTGGTTTTATTTTTTCCAAGTCACAGTTTTTAATAATGTTATAGGAGTGTGCCCAGGTTATCAGCAGCTTCCCTCCACCTCAGGCATCCGTATGTCTGGAAGCTAATAGGATCCTTAATGGTGAGATGAGCAGCAATCACCAGAGTCTCACCTGCGCGGCACGAAGATGCCTGCTTTGCATCACCTGGTTTTGTTTGCTTATTTCGTTGATATTTATTATTGGTTTGTTTTATTACACTTACTTCAGTGATGTTGCTTTCTTGGGTGGCGAGAGCATAACACTTAGTTGATTAAATCCTCAATAAATGCTTATCGAACCGATCAAGTAATTTAATGACTCTTTTATGGCCATTTGTATTAAACCATCAGCAGCCTTATGTGGCATTTCTGCAAAAGAGCTACCAGCCCCAATGTCTAAGGAATGCAGGGCTAACCTTTAGGTGAGTTTTCTGGTAATTTATAAATAACCTGTCTTTATTTATTTATTTATTTATTTTTGTCTTTTTGGGGCTGTACCTGAGGCATATGGAGATTCCCGGGCTAGGAGTCGAATCGGAGCTGTAGCTGCGGGCCTACACCACAGCCACAGCACTACAGGATCCGAGCCGTGTCTGCACCACACACCACAGCTCATGGCAACGCTGGATCCTTAACCCACTCAGTGAGGCCAGGGATCGAACCTACGTCCTCGTAAATGCCAGTCAGCTTCGTTTCCGCTGAGCCACCACGGGAACTCCAGTAACCTGTCTTTAAAACTCAGTAGTATGTTGGGGGTTGGGGGCTTGGGTGAAAAGGCGCAAACTTCCAGTTACAAAATAAGGAAGTACTGGGGATGTGATGTAACAGGATAAATACAATCAACACTACACGGCTCTATGTTATATATGAACGCTGTTAAGAGAGTAATTTTTTTTTTTCTTTTTACGTCCACACCTGCAGTATGTGCAAGTTCCCAGGCTAAAGGATCAACTCAGAGCTGCCTCTGTGACCTGCCCCACAGCTTTTGCCTCAATACCGGGATCCTTAACGCCCTGAGGGAGGCCAGGATCCAACCTGCATCCTCATGGACATTATGTCCGGTTCTTAACCCCCTGAGCCACAAGGGGAACTCCTAGAGAGTAAATCTTAAACGTTCTTATTACAAGAAAAAAACCGTTCCCTGTAATTTTTTACCTATATGAGATGATGGATATTCACTCAGTGTATAGTGATAATCACTTCATGATGTGTGTGTATCAGTCATTACGCTCCATCCCTTAAACTTACACAGGGCTGTGTGTCAGGTATATCTCAATAAAACTGGAAGGAAAAAAAAAAAAAAACGCCATGTTCACAAAGTGCCAGAGAGACACCTCAGTGGCACGGTATTGTGGGCTGACTCGTGCCCCCAAAATGCTTATGTTGAAGCCCCCAACCTTGAAGACTTTAGAATGTGGCATTTGGAGACGGGGCATTGGAGAGGTGATTAAGCTAAAATGAGACCATGAGGCTGGTGTCCTTATGAGCAGGAGAGATTAGACCCATGCAGAGACCCCAGGGGCACATACGCTTGCAGAGAGACAGGCCACCCGAGGTGACAGCTGGAAGGCGGACACGTGCAGGCCAGGTGAGAGGTCCCAGGAGAAAACGACCCCACCCACCTCTTGACCTTGGACTTCACAACTGTAAAAATCAAACAGCAAGACCCAGTTTCTGCTGTTGAAGCCACAGGGTCTGTAGTATTTTGTTCCAGAAGCTCAAGCAGATTGATGCATGTGTCTAGCAAAGCCTGTTCCTTTTGCTTGGGGTCCTTGAACGGTGCTGACGAGGAGAGCTGCTCAGTCACGGCCCTTTGAAAGAACCCACGATGCCTCTGGGTGATTTGGGTGGAACTCATGTCTGTTCTTGGGTTGAAATTGCCCAGAAGTCAGAGTCTGGTGCCAGTGGTCAAAATTGTCTCTGGGGAGTTCCCGTTGTGGCTCAGCGGGTTACGAACCCGACGAGTATCCATGAGGATGCAGGTTCGATCCCTGGCCTCGCTCAGTGGGTGAAGGATCCAGCATTGCCGTGAGCTGTGGTGTCGGTCACAGATGCGGCTCCGATTCTGCATGGCTGTGGCTGTGGTGTAGGCCGGCAGCTGTCGCTCCGATTCGACCCCTAGCCTGGAAACTTCCATATGCCACAGGTGCGTCCCTAAAAAGTAGAAAAAAATTGTCTCTGCCTTCCTACAGCGCACTCCTCAGGAAAATGCACAGTAGGAGAGGAGAGAAGTTAGAGAAAAAAATTCAGTCCATCCTCTGGGGAGATACTACTTTTGAGTACATTTCAGCCTTTCATTCTATTAAAAGGAAAGCAGCTGCCAGGCATCCCCTTCCATAATTAATATCATTAATGAAACGTCTAGCTTAGTTTGTAATAGGAATTTTTTTTTACATTCCATTTCGCAAAAGGTTTCAGTTATGCACCCAAGCCATTACTTATCTTTTTAAATCACAGCAAGACTTTGTGGAATGTCTTTTGATGTCTCTAAAAACGGCAAAATTCAAAGTAGACATTGAGAATCATGGCATTCGTCATTTTTCTTCGGTATTTGGAGTCTGTGCCTGTTCGCACAGGGTTCTGCAATCCATGACTTTTCTAAGATGCACTTACTGGAGTTCACATTGTGGCTCAGAGGGTTAAGGACCCAGTATTGTCTCCGTGAAGATGCTGGTTCAATCCCGGGCCTCACTCAGTAGCTTAGGGATCTGGCATTGCCGCAAGCCGCAGCAGAGATCACAGGCGCAGCTCAGATTTGGTGTTACCCTGGGTGTGGTGTCGGCCACAGCTGCAGCTCCAATTCCACTGCTAGCCCGGGAACTTCCATATGCTGCAGGTATGGCCATTAAAAAAAAAAAAAAGAAGAAGAAGAAGAAGAAGAAAAATGAGAACAAAAAAACAAAGGCACTTACTAATGTCATGTTTCAGTTCATGCCCAGGACTGGCCATGCCATCCCTGTGTTGTCATGGCTCCACCCCGGGCGCATTTGTCCCCCTGCTTGTCACGTCACGTTTCATGTCTGCATTTAGGTCCATTTACCTGCATAACTTGTCCTCTTCTTCATTCATGATTCATACATTGCTCTTGGTTTGCTGAATTCTAACTCATCTCCTTTTGGGTGGATTATAAATCAGTCACAAGTAGGTCCTAATGCAGGTTGCAGTGGGGTAGCAATGCAGATGTGCCCCGTGTACCCAGAGAAGGCATGCGTCCTCATACGCTGTTAGTTGCGGGGCGGGGCATACCTGTGTCACGTGAAATGTGTATCATTTCATCGTAAACTAAGCTGCGCAGGTTGGAGTGTCTGGTAGCCTGGTGTTTGTTACCTGAATCTGAGCACCTGTTGGCTCTTAAATCTTTTAATGAATGGGTGTGGATCAGATGTGTCACCTATAAAATGTGAAAAGAGAACTCTGTAGAGTGTTTAAATAAAGCTAAATTTCATTGATCCAGATTAAGTAGAGAGATTATCTGTCTAAATTAATGGGAAGTCTGAAGGGTGTTCAGAGATCTTTTTTTATTTTTAATGCTGCTGAAATCACCAGGATTAAGCAAATTTTATATTGCTTAGTGCAGATCCTTAGGTGAGTTGATTCAAGACGAATAAAATTGGGGTTTGAATTGGTATATAATAATATGTGTTTAAAGTTTTTGAAACATTGAGACATAACACCTAAAATGCGTTCTCCTATCATGTATGCTATCACGTAGGGAAGAGAGGGTTCAGGAAGACACAGAAACAGCATTTATTAAACTCCTTGGACAATCCAGCCCCGGGGCCTCCTGGGTTTCTGAAAGAGTGGGACCTCTTTGGAATAATCAACCTTCATGCAACTGTCTGGACTCACAAAGGCGGAGGAGACAGAATGGCTTCTGTCGGGTATCTGTAAAGATATGTGCCGAGACGAGCTCAGCAGGATGGGGCTGAAGAACGGGCACTGTGAAACTTAAGAAAAAAGTTACATAAAACAAGACACGGAGACATTTATCTTAAGTAAAGGTGGGAACCGGGGGACTCAAGGTCCCAGGGACCAAGAGCCCAGCCTCCAGAAACCACACTGCTTTTATTGTGCTCTTGAGGATTACGTCAAGTGAGGAGGGGGGTATAGGTGGAGGATATAGGGTTTTTTTTTAAATTATTTTATAAGTTCTTTTATTCTTTTAAAAGTCACTTAGCTGGCAGATGGTTAAGCTTTTACTCTGACCTTTAGGCATTTAACAATCATTAGCATTTGAGTGAGCTATCTGTGCACAGCATTTCAAAGAATCCTCCCTGTGCTTCCGCAAAAGGCGTGCCTAGGTTTGCACTTGGTTCTCTGTGCTGATGCATATTCTGCTAAGGACCGCTCATAAACCACTTGGCCATGAGGTTTCTCTTTCTCTTATTCTTTAGAGGACATATCATGCTTGTGTAAACGGCGTGCCAATCTGCACAGGTCCTGCGTGCCTAGACCAACGCATCATGTCCTCATTCAGCTGACCCTGTGAATAACTTACGCCTTTAGGTCTTTGTTCTTAAGCTTAAGTCATTTACCAGCACCGTGGCTGTTTCCCAAGCAGGAAGATGGGGTAAAGTAAAGTAGGACAGGATGGAGTTTTCAGCAAAGAAAACAGAAGCAACGAGGCTAGGAAAAGATTGTAGAAACGTGTCTCGCGACAAAGTTCAGTTCGTCATTGGTTGACAAAATGTCAGATGTAATCATTCAGGGCCAGCAGGCTGGGGGTGGGGGTGGGGATGTGTCAGCGAGTTTGGACCAGACAGAGACTAACTCTAACAACAGGACTTGGTTTTGGTTTTGGTTTTGGTTTTTTTGTCTTTTGTCTTTTTAGGACCGCACCTGCAGCACATGGAGGTTCCCAGGCTGCGGTCTACAGCTGCCAGCCTCCACCACAGCCATAGCAATGCCAGATCCTAGCCACTCCTGCAACCTACACCACAGCTCATGGCAACGCCAGATCCTCAACCCACTGAGCGAGACCAGGGATCGAACCTGCAACCTCACGTTTCCTAGACTGATTCGTTTCCGCTGTACCATGATGGGAAATCCTAGTAGTAGGACCTTGTAATAATCACAGGTGAATTCCCGGTTGGGCTTGGAGTTCTGTGAAACAGAGAGCATGGGGAGAAACACATCTGCCAGCGGTGCTTTGCTGAAATGGCCTGCAGATTAAGTCCACAGCAGAAGGGATGTGACTGGCCCCATTTTGGGGGCAGGAGGAGTGAGCTGTGAGTTATGAGATAGCATCTCCCTCCTTTCTGTACCCGTTATTTCTTTGGTCTTCTCTCTTCCCCTGGTGGAGAGGAACTCAGCCCCGGAAGCTAAGATCCTTCTGTGTCCTTGGGGTCAGAGAGCTGGATGAGAAAACAAATGTGCAAGGGCACCGTGTCCGGCAGAAGGCAGAAGGAGCCGTGGATCTCGGAGGCCGGGGCCTTGTGCGTTCCTCCTCCACGGAGCTCTAGATGTTGAAATACTCTGGCTTTGTCTCTTTTTTGTGATTCTAAACTGTTCATCAGGGCAGCCTCTTCCCATCAATTTCAGATCTACCATCACTGAACTGAGAAGCCCAAGTCTGTTTCCTCATAGTGAACTCCAGTTTCCCATCCAGGAAAGATACATTCTCAGTGACTTGACATGCGGTGGGGGGAACGTTCTATCAAGATGTTGAGTGTCTCCTAGGCCTGTCTCTTCCCACTGGCTTGCAACGATCTGGTGGAGCAATTGTGAGAGGAACAAGTGACTCTCAACGTCCCCCCTGCCCCCCCAGCTCACCTTTTATCCAGCTGTGATCCTGGACTCAAGCGCTAAGTGTACGATTCTTTAGCCCTTCAGCCAAAATATAGCTGGAAAAATAGCATGATGTATGCAATTCAAAAAGACTTAACAATAACAGATGTAATATAAAAGAGAATATTAGAAATAAGCCCAACCAACAGTCCTACCTAGTTCTAATGGCCGTTTCCATAGGAAATCAAATTGCACTTGACTCCCGATTTTCCGTCTTAGTCTAACAAACCAAAGCTCTAATAACACCCATTGTTCAGGTGGTTGGTCTTTCAGTTTTCTTTATAACTTTGTCTTAGCTCAGGCTGCCACAGCAAAACACCATAGGCGGGGTGGTGCAATTGGTAGGTATTTATTTCTCACATTTTCTAGAGGCTGGGAAGTTCAAGATCATGGTGCCTGCTGATTCAGTTCCGATGAGGACCCCCTTCTTGTGCAATGAGAGACAGAGGAGGGGGGAGAAGGGGAGGGATGGAGGGAGCAAGGGGCGGGGGGGGGGGAGACTTCCTTTCTTTATAAGGACGCTGATCCGGTTATGGGGCCCCAGCCTCCTGACCTCATCTAAGCCTCATTACTTCCCAAGGGCCCTACCCCTTAATACCATCACATTGCAAGTTTAGGCTTCAGTACATGCATCTGGGAAGGACACACATTCAGCCCATGATACCTTCTGTCTCTACTCCTCATTGGGAGGAATTTTAAAGTAGAAGATTCCAACCCATGGCCTGAGCATCCTTGGATGTTATTATCCAAAGCACAGTGCTTCTATACTAAAGACTGATCAAAAGTGGAAATCCTAGGCCAGGGCATAGGGCAAATTTACGTTCTGGGGGTGGCAGGAAATATGAGGGGATGCGGTTGGGATTTTCTGCAGCCCAGTTGGAGTGAGCTCAGGGAAGGAAAGTTCTGCCTGATCATTTTCTCTCCCAAGCAAGAGGATTGTTTTATTTAAGTCAGATCTGATGCTTATGAGATGCAGGGAGCTTGCTGAATATTCATTTGCAGCTCTGTGCATCAAGTTCTTAGAATCCCTTTTATTTTCCTTTGACTTATAATTGGTGTTTTTGCATATTTATGATCTGCGTTGTTTTAAGCGGAAGACCTGTTTTCAAGGCTGTAATACCGTTTCTCCTCCAGCCCTGAGCCCTTAGTTCACAGAGAAACCACTGCCTGGAGAGGTGGAGTCTCACTCTCTATCAGAACCTCACCCTCCTGCCGTGCCTGTAGGCCGCCTGTTGACCTCTGTGGATGCCGTAACCCCCAGCATAAGATTAAGAATGAGAAAAAAGTGAACAATTTTAACACTCTGTCCAAGAGTCACGGAGGACCTGCGCGGTCACCGAACCCACGTGATAGTTGCTCAGATGTTTGAAGACAGCAAACTCCCATCCTTAAACGTTCTCCTCCGGGGGAAATAACCCTGCCCAAAACCTTTGCCCAAGTCGTGGGATCCAGTCAGGAGCAGCCTGACTTCCCGTTTCTGTCCTGTGAATACACGCAGACCCACCAGCATCACCAGTTAAATATCCCACGGACACGTGGGCTCAAAAATGCAGACACTTCAAAGGACTTTAAATGATGGAGGCGCTTTACAGCATAAAGTCCAAATGCTTTGCAAGGGAAAATAACATTAGCCGCTTACAAGGCTTACACACATCTCTTTAGAAATTCTTCGCAAATACCTTCCCCGCCCCCAAGTAGAGGGTAGGATTGTGCTGGGAGAACCCAGCCTGAACCCATGTGAACTGGAGCCCTGTGGGAAGGTTCGGGGCAACCCTGGGAGCCTGGCTGGGCCTGCCTTCAAGTCTCTTAGTATTTCCTACCTTTGTTTCTTTGCCTGTAAGATGAAATGAGAAAAGTATCCATCCTCCTGGCTGGTTAACTCCCGGGGCTCCTGTAAGGATGAACAAATGGGAAGAGTGTTTGGAAGATGGATGAGGATGGCTGTGCAAGAAATGGAATCAGAGTTGGCTGGTAGAGATCGGCCTTCTCATTGCTCAGGACAGACTGACTGTGTCTCTCCTGAGCATCAGTGAGTGGTGCAGACAGGTCCCCCCACCCCTCACATCAAGCAACGACAGGGAAGCGGGGAGCAGCGGAGATGGCCAGGCGTCTTTGACACCTTTTTGGTCCCGTTTGCACAGATGATGGATTGTGGATCATGCTTGATTTCAAAGCCGGGTTTGAATCATCAGGGCAAACCCTGCCTGAGGTTATTACCTTAAACTCTTTCTTTTCTTCCAAGACATCTCTTGGGAGCCCACGTTTCCTCTTCTGTCTTCTGACAGATGTGAGCGTAGCTAAATGAAGCCATGAGATAAAAGAACACATGAAGACAGTGTGATGTTATAAGATAAATCCAACATGGTAAAAATAGGATTTTTTATTGTGTGTTCCGCTGAACAGTCTTCTAGAAAATAAAAATGCGGTGCTATTGTTTTGGAAAAGAAAATCTGTTTTTTTTCCCCCATTTTTTTAGGGCCACACCCACACCATATGGAGGTTCCCAGGCTAGGGATCTAATTGGAGCTACAGCTGCTGGCCTCCAGCGCAGCCACAGCAGCACCAGAGGCAGATCCCAGCTGTGTCTGCGACCTACACCACAGCTCACAGCAACGCGGGATCCTTCACCTACTGAAGGAGGCCATGGGTTGAACCCGCAACCTAATGGTTCCTCGTTGGATTTGTTTCTGCTGCGCCACAACAGGAACTCCAGAAAAGAAAATCTTAACCACATCACTTCCTTGGGCCCTATGTTTCATACAGAGTCATGCCCTTTTGATAGGAAAATGCATTAGACATTAGTCACATTTGTAAATGTGTGTAGGTATTAAAATACCAAGACTAATTCTGTTAACCTTCGAGTACAGTATTTCAGGATGAAACCAGGTTTCAGAAAAATGCTTGTAATTTGATTGATTTCTCCACTGGAAGAGAAATGCCATATTTTACTTGGCGTTAACACTTTTTTTTTTTTGTGGTCTTTTTATGGCCTCACCTGCTGCCTATGGACGTTCCCAGGCTACAGGTTGAATTGGAACTGCAGCTGCTCGTCTATACCACAGCCACAGCAATGCCAAATCTGAGCCGAGTCTGTGACCTACACCACGGCTTATGGCAATGCTGGATCCTTAACCTACCGAGCGAGGCCAGGGATTGAACCCACATCCTCATGGATACTAGTCAGGTTCTGTACTACTGAGCCACGAAGGGAACGCCAGCATCGAAACTCTTAATCATTTATTTCTTAAGCACTTATTTGCATAGACAAATAAAAATCCATAAATGCATTCTTTCCAATCATACAGCCCCAAAGGGTTCTAAATAAATGTTGTTCAAGGCAAGGCAGTATCCTGACCAGATGGAGGCGCGGATGAATGAATGAGTAAAGAAGTGTTTTCCATATGTTTCCTGACCTTACAAAGTTGAGGGGACACTGGGTCAGGCAGACGTGCTGTAATACAGGTATCCATCCTGCAGGGGGCGGCCAGGAGCCGGGGGGTGGCTTCATTCCATTCTGGTGCTTATAGTTGGCTTTTATTTGGGAGGAATGGACTTCCTAAAATGTTTGCATTTTTGTTGGAAGCATTTCTAAGGAGAAAAAGAAGCAGCTCTCATAGATAATCACAGTTGTTTTTATTATTGTTTCAGCTGCACAGAATAAGGAGAGAGAGAATCCTTTTCACTTCTGGGCAGGCTGGTTTGTGTTGGCGCTTTGTGTTCCTCTGTTCTGTGGGTCACTGTTCTTCAAAGCAAACCCAGCAATGATGAGGTTGGGAGCATCTTGAGCAAAGTAGACGGGCATGTTGCAGATGCAAAGTATGACAGGGCCAAATGAACAGTGCGCTCCGGGCACACTGGAAATCAACTCCATCATCAGAGGAGGACTCGTCCCTAAAGTGGAAGCCAGGAAGTTCACGGGCTTTCCCATAAGCTTGCGGGATTGGCTTCCACAGAGGTGGCGTGTGACCGGATGGTGGTGGGAAGGAAGAGAGCCCAGGCAGTTAGGCGTGCTTAGAAGGAACACTGAAGGCGGGCACCTTGCCCCCAAGCTCTGTGCTGGGGGCACACGCGGATCACGTGCACACCCGCAGCCCACACAGATCACAAGCCTGTGTCACTTGTGTACATCACCTTGCCCACGTCACATGGCATATGCACGTAGCACACAAAACCACGTGTGTATCCTGAGTGTAAATTATATACATGGAGTTCCCGCTGTGGCATAGTGGGCTAAGAATCTGATTGCAGAGGTGCAGGTTTGATCGCCAGCCTGGCACAGTGGGTCAAGGATCCGATGTTGCTCGGATTCAGTCCCTGGCCCGGGAACGTCCATGTGCTGTGAGTGCCACCATAAAGTGAATGATAGTGACAATAATAAAATTACATACAGAGTGCACATATGCATCAGACATATCACACAAGGCACACATGCCATGTGCACATATGCACCACATACATGCATCACATGCACACGTGTGTATCTCATGCATACAAATCACACACACCATGCATATCACATGGATCGTACGTGGCATGTACATACATGTCATGCATATACCTCACACACATCACACCCACCCACAGCAGTAGCTGTCGCTGATATTGGAATCATCAGTGGGGCTGGAGGGAGATAAGACTGGATGTATAAAAGGACGTCTTGCGGGGCTGCTGTGCAGGTGTGGGTGCACTCAGGCCTCCAGCACCCAAGGAACAAGGAGCCTGAACTGCATCTGCATTCCCCCAGGGCATCTGTGTTCCTTCTCAGAAAAGCACTCCTTGTATTGGTCTTCCATGTCTACCGGTCCTCCTTTGCCTCCTCATCCCCAGGGGCATCCCCAGGGCTTTGGGAGGCGAATAGCCACCACCTCTGTGTCCCCGCTGTGTTCAGACCTGTCGAGAACCTGGGTGTCAGGCAGACGGGAGCCCAAGACGCCACCTTGATTGTTGGAATGGGTGTTTGGCGAGACGGCTGAGGTCTGGGCCAGGTGGGTTTGCTCCTCTTCCCTAGAATTACCGCACCTCCCCCAGCCCCCGGCCTGGGGCTCCCCAGGCCCACTGATGGGTAGAGAACAGAGGAGAGGGAAATGACGCCTGCGTTCAGGGTCAAGGACCTCGGAGGGGGTGGAGGAGGGACGAAGCTGCCTGGTGTCCCGATCCTTCTCCCAGGCTCTCTAATCCGGTGAATTCACCCTTCCTTTGGGAGGAGTGACCAGATCGTGCAGAGGGAGGTCCCCTGTGACCTTCTGGGAAGTCCCATCACAGGAACCTTGAAGGCTTAGGAATAAAAATCCCCCCAACAGTGTCTGAGCCCTACTGCTCATGCTCCCAGAGTCACTGGACTGATGTGTGAAGCTGATCTGTGTCAGTGGGCGATGCTTTACAAGGAGCACAAGATTTTTGGAAGCAGATGCCCTGCGTTTGTTGTTGAAGGCATCAGTGCCTGTCTGGGGAGAAGTAAGGTCCTGTGGAGGGGGTGGGGCAGCGGGGCATTTTATCCAGGTGTGGCCGTGCATACACGGCCGGACCCTGCAGGTCTAGCCCTGAACATGTAATCGTCAGTTTATACATCATTACCACGCGTTCTGTGTTAGTCATGTGCCTCGGAAAACCATTGTCATACACGGGATGAGACTATCCATGGAACCTTTCCGCCGAGCAGTTTTGTAGTACGTGTCAAGACCTTTAAAATGTCCATGACTTTCAACTTGGTGTATTTTACTGATTGAGTCCAAGGAAGTGATTAAATATGAAGCCAGAACTTTAGACACAAGGTTGACCATGGCACCATTATGCAAATGCCAAGAATATTAACAAAGGCGGTGCTGGCCAGGATGGATGTAACTGAGTTAAGATATAGTCATAGGGCTGAGTGTCACCAGTCCAAGTCCTGTTTCTAGAGAATTTTTGTGATGTGAAAAATTTCAGATGAAATGTTAAAGTGAAAAAGCAGGAGTTCCCGTGGTGGCGCAGCGGAAACGAATCCGGCTAGGAACCATGAGGTTGTGGGTTCTATCCCTGGCCTTGCTCAGTGTGTTAAGGATCTGGCGTTGCCGTGAGCTGTGGCATAGGTTGCAGATGCGCCTCGGAGCCTGCATTGTTGTGGCTCTGGTGTAGGCGGGCAGCTGTAGCTCTGATTAGACCCCAGCCTGGGAACCTCCATATGCCTTGGGTGCTGCCCTAAAAAAATAAAAGAAAATAAAAAAATAAAAAGCAAAGCACTGCATTCAGAATGAACTTGGTTCCTTTGGAGCAAGATACCGTTCTTGACAAAACAAAACATGGCACCAAGTTTGAGGGCGTAGAAAGACGGGTGGGTAGATAAGGCCGTGTGGACCACAGAGTGTCCTTGGGCAAGGCATTCATAGCTTCTTTTTGGTTTTTCTTTATATATTTATTCTTTTCTCCCCAAATGTTGTGAACATGAATTGTTTGTGTCATCAACAGAAGAACAAGTTATATGGTTTGAAAGCCTATCATATTCCTATATCAACAGTAGGTCGTGCGGAATATCACTTTTCTGGGTTTAGTGAATACAGCTTTGATGTGAGGGCAGCCTGTATCAGTCACCCAGTATCACAGTCATGCTGTGTAACAACTATGACGTCTCAGTGCCACACAACTGTAGACCGTAGGTTGGTGGGTGTCTCTGTTCCATGAGTCACTCATCCTCCTGGGATCCATGGGGTGACCAGGGCATGTTCTTTTCCTGATGAGACATAAGAGTCACCCCAAACCCACCAAACCTTCTAAGCCTGGGCCGGATCTGGCTGCAACCCACACGGCATTAGCTGCTGCAAATCACATGGCTGAGCCCAAAAGACAGAGGCGGGACTGCAAAGGGATCCAAGGAGGGGGTCCAAGGAGGGGATGGAAGCCATAAAGATGACAGCTGTTTCTGTTCAGTCAATAAAAAATGTTCGTTTGGAAACAAATACAGGTCACCTCCGGCAGAGCCATCTCTTTTGAGACTGTTACCCATGTGCATTCAGTTGTGTCAGGAGTGAGGAATGCCCGCCCTACCGAGCGGCTCTTTGTGTCTCCGCAGGTCCTGGCCAACGTGATCATTTTCATCTGTGGGAACCTGGCGGGGGCGTACCACAAGCACCTCATGGAACTTGCTCTGCAGCAGACATATCAGGACACGTGCAATTGCATCAAGTCCCGGATCAAGTTGGAGTTCGAAAAACGCCAGCAGGTAAATGCATGTTCAGCCTTACCTCTGCGTTACTGGTGTCACTGGAGACATTGGTGAAATGATGTTGTCGCTATGGTGATGATGGTGTTGAAATAATGTTAATATCCAGCGTGCAGCCCATTCACGTGTGGGCATCACAAAGAAACCAGGGTAGCTCGCTGATTGCCCCGCCCGCCCAGCTTCGGGCTGTGGGCTGGCTGGATTGAATCTCGCCACCGAGGACAGAAGTGGCATCTTTAGACTCAAACCCAGTGACCCCAGGATCACCCACGTGCTGACAGCCACATCAACCCCCATCAACACGTGGCCTGGGAAATTTAAGCAACCGTAACAGCACTGATGACGGAGAGCTTTCATGAAGACCCTTGCTTTCGGTTAAAGCGTGTTTCTCTGTGAGAGTGTGGCAAGTTGGCCCCAGCTAAAATCTGCTGGTGCCAAGGAGAGCACTTCCCATCGTGCCCGTTTTCCACGTGGGCTGGGATGAAACGATGAAATGGGACGGGAAGGCTGAGCCTCGTCCTTGACGGTGGCGATTTGGGTTGGGAGGGAGCCTCTGGCGGGGAACCGGCTGCTGCGATGTCAGGCGCTGTCCTTCAGTGGTGGCCGTGGGTGACGCGTGGAACACCGATCAGAGAACCACAGGCTGGGACGAAGCCTGCGAAACTGGGACATGGAGATGAGCAGATGTGAGGCAAAGCCTGGTGGTGTCACCGAGGATGGTGGAGAGCGGGTGAAGCAGGTACGCTTTGGAGGGGAAGCCAGAAAGGAGGCCTGAGTTTGGCGTCCTTCACCTCAGGTCATGGCGGAGAACCCACGCGCCTAGTTTTGTTTTCCTTGGGTCTGTGTGTTTACCCACCGGAACCCAGTACCCAGCTAAAAAGGGGATGGTTAGCCTGACTCGCTGTGAGCCCCACACTCACCTTGCTGAGCGCATTCATGAATATTTAACACATTGAAGGTGTGCCATTATTATTCATTAAATTCGTCTGTTTTATACTGTTTCATCAAAACTTGCTGATTGGAGCAAGAAAATGTCCTTTAAATTTTGACAGTAGGCTTTTCTTTGTGTATGGATTGGAGAATAGTGATTGAATTCCTTTTTGAAAACAGGGAGTTCTGTGTATTCATGCAACAAATATTATTCGAGTGCCTAGTTTAGGCAGGTATGAGTCTAGGCACTGGGCTGTGCCTTTCCATATTGCTTTCTCACTGCTATTAGCAAATTTTATGTTTTTTTTTTCTTTTTTAAAAAAGCATTTTGGGAGTTCCTGTTGTGGCTCAGCAGAAACGAATCTGACTAGTATCCATGAGGACGCAGGTTCGATCCCTGGTCTTGCTCAGTGGGTTGAGGATCAGGCGTTGCCATGAGCTGTGGTGCAGGTCGCAAACATGGCTCAGATTTGGTGTTGCTGTGGCTGTGGTGTGGGCCAATGGCTATAGCTCCAATTCGACGCCTAGCCTGGGAACCTCCATATGCCACGGGGGAGGCCCTAAAAAGACAAAATTAAAAAAAAAGCATTTGGTGTTACAACATGTATAGCCAAAGTGTTCAGCAATTAATGTTTAATTCTTTGGTCTCCATGTATAGCAAACTCTGGATTCAAAATTAAGACATACAGGAGTTCCCGTCGTGGCGCAGTGGTTAACGAATCCGACTAGGAACCATGAGGTTGCGGGTTCGGTCCCTGGCCTTGCTCAGTGGGTTACTGATCCGGCGTTGCCGTGAGCTGTGGTGTATGTTGCAGACGTGGCTCGGATCCCGCGTTGCTGTGGCTCTGGCGTAGGCCGGTGGCTACAGCTCCAATTCGACCCCTAGCCTGGGAACCTCCATATGCCACAGGAGCGGCCCAAGAAATGGCAAAAAGACAAAAAAAAAAAAAATTAAGACATACAGACAATGGTTTCCCTAGGGTTTTGATCCAGTGTATCTTCATAATCTATGAAGATAGTCATAGAATGTGATATAACCTATTATAGTAGATCTATGAATCTATTATAATTCAGGAATAGTTCAAATCAGGATTCTAGAAAATTCCATGGTTGTAAAAACAGACAGCACTTAGTGTTCATGATTGCTCTGTGTACAGAGGTCAAATGTTTTAGCAGAGATGGTTTCCTCTTTCAAACCGCAGTGACTGGGTCAGGTTGGTCCTGGCAGTCATATTTAACTCTCTTTTCCATTACTTCAAAATAGCACCAAGGTTCGGGAGAACCTTGAAGTTCCAAGTGGACAGATTATGTAAGCTCATATTTATAGTACCAGCTTTGACAGAGCAGTAAGTCAGCTACTGACCTCATCTGCACTGCCTCCTTCCCTGAAGCGGCCTTGAGCAACCAGGATCAGGTGCCATCCCTTGTCACGGTGCTCTGTGGGGTCCACGGGGTCCGAAAGGCCACACCTGGACCTTATGTCACCCCAGGACTAGACCAGCGAGGTACGTCTCATGCTGGAGACTTCATGGGACCATCTTGGGAGGTATTATAAAGGCATGTATTTACAGGTTTTAGGCAAAGGAGCCAATGACCCTTTTCAAAACAAAGAAAGAGAAAAGAAACACCTTGCAGAAGAAGGAGAACTTAGGCTACAGCTGTTTAATAGAACACAATTTGACACCACACATATTTTGCCACCAAAGTTGGAAGGTAACGCTCAGGATTTCGGGCCGGGGACATAGTACTTGTCTTGTTAGGCCTTTGGAAACTATGTTTCTAGAACTACAGTCAATGTTTGTAGTATTTTTGCAGCCCCACCTGTAATTAAATGAAAATGAAAAATGCTCACACTTAATAACGTCGATAAAGTGTGATCTGATAGAGTTAAGGGGAGGAAGTGGCTGATGGCAACCTGTGCTTTCTTCGTAGGGAAGAGAGGTCTGTGGGACCAGGGGGCCTGGTGTGGCCGCAGACCAAGCTCGGTCGGAGCGTCCCAGGCGTCACTTCCCGTCTGCCCTTTACCACAAACCACTGTTGCTTCGTCCACCGTCACCGTGGCCAACAGTGGTGTCCTTCAGAGTGCTTCATTCAGGGGCGGGGTTGTGTGCTGAGCAGCCCCCCCTTGTTTGTTTCCGCCAACATTTGGATAAAATCAGCAGCCCCATGTTAACGTCGGGTCTGCGTTGCCTCCGAGCGAGCGACTCCCAGAGGCTGAGCGCCGCCGTCTTGAATCCGTCCTGGGCCTCGTTTTCCGGCCTCACCCCCGCTGCCCTTCATCTCTCGGAGGCGAGAGTCAAGCCCATGCGAGCCCAGAAGCCGTCCCTTCTGCAGCCCCATTGGGGGCTGTAAACAGCTGATGGTGCTGGGACGTGACCCGGGAGTCTGACCTCTGGTCAAAATGGGTCCGCTCCATACTTTCTTTGTTTTGCCTTTTGTGGTATTTTTCCCAGATGCAAATGGAATTTGCATGGAATGTCTAGAGAGTAAAAACCATGTTTGAAGAAAGGGGCTACTTGTGCTATAAGATTTGGGGAGCAGGAGTTCCCGTCGTGGCGCAGTGGTTAACGAATCCGACTAGGAACCATGAGATTGCGGGTTCGGTCCCTGCCCTTGCTCAGTGGGTTAACGATCCGGCGTTGCCGTGAGCTGTGGTGGAGGTTGCAGACGTGGCTCGGATCCCGCGTTGCTGTGGCTCTGGCGTAGGCCAGTGGCTACAGCTCCGATTCGACCCCTAGCCTGGGAACCTCCACATGCCGCGGGAGCGGCCCAAGAAATAGCAACAACAACAACAACAACAACAAAAAAAAGACAAAAAAAGATTTGGGGAGCAGAGGGAATGAAAAACGTTAGCAGAGGTCTTTCGCAGAATAGTGGTCTCTCCCCAAAAGAACCCTTCTGCATAAGCCATAAAAATCGGAAAAGCTGGAAAACTAATGCATCGCATTAGCACTGAGGCCACCGTTGGGACCGCAAAGTGGTGAGTTTTGACTTTTGTCTTAAGTCTCACGTCCTGCAGTAAAAACCATTTCTGTGCACCGTCTCAGCGCCATAGGGGCTCTTTATCAAACCTGGGAAAAGAGCGGGTGTTTCTCCCTGGAGTGTGTAATGATCTCTCAGGGATTGATGAGAATTGGATTCCGAGCAAACGAGACTCCTCTCTCGTTAATTGCGTGGGCAGCTGAAATACAGGTTGCCTCTGTAAGGCTCAACACTGGGTTTGCTTTTTTATGAAGAGAAAAGAAACACTCTTCAATGCATAGCTTGTCTTTGTTTCAAAGTAACGTAATTCAGAGAATCCTTACGTGGGCTGCTTCCCTTTGGAACCGTCCTGCGGATTGGGTACAACCCAGCACGCATTGGAGTGGAGAGTGCGGGTCACGTGAGGCCTGGACCCCCCGTTACACCTGGACCTGTACCCTATGTGGGGGGCGAGTGAACCAGTAGGCTTCCTGGCTCTCCTTGGGGGAAAACTTGTGTTTCTTCTCTGTAGATGTCATTGAAGTAAGTAAGTGGGCCTTGGGTGTTGGTTGGGGAGATAATGTCTTTATCCTAATGTGATAACACGTAATGTTGGACATTACGGAACATACTCAACAGGTCATTTGTGATGCTGAGTAAAATGTCGAAGTTGTTGTAGGAGTAGGATGCTAAAATTTGGTCCTTTATCACGAGGGAAAAGGCAAAAAGAAGGAACTGATATTCCTTTGAGTCCTGCGGTTGTCTATGTAATTCTTTTACATATATTAATTCTCTTGCATATACCGTCATATCAGTTTCCTCTTGCTGTTGGAGCAAATGACCACAACTGTGTTGGCTCGAAACAGAACCGGTTCTGGAGATCAGAAGAGTCCAAAATCAGTCTCCTGAGCTGGAGAAGGGATTGGCAGGGTGGCTCCTTCTGGAGGCTTTGAGGGGAGAGTCTATTTATCTATTTATCTTGTCTTTTCAAGCTTCTAGAGCCTGCCTACATTCCTTGGCTGTTAGCCCCTTCCTCCATCCTTAAATTTAGCCATGTAGACTTTTTCAATCTCTCCCCCTCCCTCTCTCTCTTTCCACCCCCTCTCTGATTCTGTTTTTGCATCTTCTTCCCTCTCTCTCACTCACCTTCCTACCTCCCTCACATAAGGATAAACCAGGAAACGTGCCCCCTCTTGAGGTCCTTCATCTAATGACATCTGCAAAGGTCTGGGTTCCCCGTGTTACCATAGCCACAGGTTCTGAGGATTAGAATAGGGTCGTCTCTGCAGCTTTGTTATTCAGTCTGCTATCCTGTCTTCATTTCTTTATCAGCTCTATGACTTAAGTCCTTTTTGCCACTTAAACCTAATCGAGGAATTGTCAAGTCACTTGTCTGGGATCACTCAGCTATTAAATGTCACTTTTTCCTGCTTCTTGGCTTGCTTCTGCCTAGGTTTTTTGGAATGATCTCTGAAGAGAGAGATTTGTCCTGGCCGTAAGAAAGTCTTTAGTTAACCAGGTTGCTTGCTATTACTAGTCGCATAGAAAGCATAAGGCAATATCAGACATCCATCTGAGTTGTTGTTGGGTGACACAGTGCCCCGATCAGCACCGTTTTGTCCATGAAGATGTCATGAAGTCGCACGAGAGCTCACTCGCCCAAGGAGGCGCAGTGTTCAACCTGCCTGTGGCTTGATTTCCATTCTGCAGTGGCGTGGCCGCGAGGCGGACCCGGAGCGGACCACCCGAGTCGAATCTGGTTGTGGTGTCTTTTAGTGTGACCTTGGTCCAATTTCCCAACTTCTCCGTGCCTTCGTTACGCTGATGGAGGTTCTACCTGATCTCTTGCCAAATTTAAGAAGCAATCTTTCCAGCATCCAGAATGGTATCTTGTTAAGAAATTGGTCAGTAGCTGGTCTTTCGTTGAGCTCTCCATTTAGACCCCTGGCCTGGGAACTTCCATAGACCGCAGGTGTAGCCTTAAAGAGAAAAAAAATAAAATAACAGAAACCAGATTCCACCTTGGGCAAGCCATTGCCTGAATCCCTCCCCCTCCAAAATAA
The DNA here is from genome assembly GCF_016906955.1 of Phacochoerus africanus. Lineage (NCBI taxonomy): Eukaryota > Metazoa > Chordata > Mammalia > Artiodactyla > Suidae > Phacochoerus > Phacochoerus africanus. The sequence continues at coordinate 5,394,554 of NC_062544.1, forward strand.
GATCCCGTCTTCCTTGAGGCAAACAGATTGAAAAAAACGTCCCGCTTTGTCTGCTAGGACCTGTCATGGAGAGTTTTCCCAAACACTCTTTTACCAGCCCCATCTCGCCACGTTCAGCTTACTTTTCACCAGCAGAATGGACGGTGTGAGGCCACAGCTCCTGTTCACACTCCAGGACTCATCATTTCCCTGATTGTCGGCGTCTGACGTGGTAGATGAAGTTCAAGGTGAAGCATCTCCCAGGACATGCCTCTTAAGCAAACCGAGTGAGTGTCCAGGTCACCCATAGATTTCAAGCCAGCAAGACTACAGTTCCTGAAGAATGGAAGCAGAGAGTTTTAGCACAGTGTTATCCTTGACCCTGGGCTAGGGTGTGTGCCCAGCATCGGAGCAGAACGTGAGAAACACAAAACATCTTCCCATGGTACGTACAGTGTGGTTCAGATCTGCCGAACCCACTTGCATCCTCAGAGATTATTAATGAAACTCCCCCCGACCTCCACCCCATCCACTTCTTCCTATTTTATCGAATAATCACTTATGCAGTTTTTTTCTTTGATGAAATCATAACGCGTATCGTTCTTGGTTACCGCGTGATGAATTACGTACTTGTCTCTTTATATCACTCCCTCCATGTAGATGACGTCATTTACATAATTTCCCCCCACCCCACCTTTTTCTCAGGGCTCTTTAGTGAAAGGTCAAATACTAGGCAAGATGACACTTACGGGTTGCTTGGAAGTTGAAAAAAGGAAGAGCTGAGATTTCACAGAAGAGTCCTCTCCCCAGTGTTTGCCATTGGAATGCATGGGAATGAAGTTCAAGAACTTGCTTGAACAGTTGGCACCTCACTGTCTCATATGTCACTGCTTAAATTCCCACACAGCTTGGATATTATGTCTCATGGAGAGCTATCAGGGCAGGGTATTTCAGGATGCTACAATGTATGCCGTGATGCAGATATAGGCACTTTTAAACAGGACATGAAAGTCAATTCCAGAAAAAAAAATATATCTGTAGCCCTCAAACCATCAAGCATGAAATATTTTCTGAAGAGTTAGAATAGATGAGATCAGTACATATTTTCAAAGACTGCAGTGAGGGCCGTGCTGTGACTGTGTACTCTGGCTCCTGCAAGGAGAAATCTGTCACCAAGGATTGTGATGATCATTGCACAACTACAGATGTGATAAATTCATTGAATAATAAAAAATAAATAATAATTTCTTCTTAAAAAAAAAAACCCACAATTACAGATTGAAGAGCAAAGGGAAAGAGGAGGAAGATCGTAGGACTCAATCGTAAATCTTTTTTTTTTTTTTTGGAGGTTCCCAGGCTAGGGGTCGAATCAGAGCTGTAGCTGCCAGCCTACGTCACAGCCACAGCAACACCAGATCCGAGCCGTGTGTGTGTCTGTGACCTCCACCACAGCTCACGGCAACGCTGGATCCTTAACGCACTGAGCGAGGGCAGGGATTGAACCTGTGCCCTCGTGGATCCTAGTCAGATTCGTTTCCGCTTTGCTACGGTGGGAACCCCACCGTGGCAAATCTTGATGCTAATGAAGAGCATCGCTGCAGGAGATTGGTGATAGGAGCTCAAAATAGCATTAGCATTCATTCTTTAAACTTTAGACACCCTGTTCTAAAGGGAAAATGTGAAATGGGGTTGCAATAATTAACCAAGCAGATTTTTTTTAATTAAGTGTATGCAACTGCCTATTTATATCCTGACAGTAGAAAAGCGAATTGGGAAGATAAAACCTCCAGAAGTTCCCTCCGCATCAGACCCTTGAGCCAAACCCCCATCGAATGTCTATGCTGAGGAAGCCACGCACCTGTCTTGTCAGAGAAACACCTGGGGAGCATTTATATTGCTGCAGATGATCACCAGGTAATCTTCGTGGATAATACGAGAGAGGCACAGAAAAAAAAAGAAGTTGCAGTCTCAGGGGAACGCCTGGTTTTGATATTTTGGGCCCCTGAAAACTTTCAATTCTTCTTGAAGACAGCCTCCTTGTTACACCCTGCGGCGCAGTGTTTTGATGCTGGCAAGACTGTATGAGGCAAAGAATAATCCAGTGGGAAGACTCAAGCAAGTTCAAGGTCATTCGATGTGAGTCAAATAAACCCAGCAAAAAGAATTCCGAGCTTAGTCTTTCCAATTGCAATATCCGTGCTCCTGGGATTTGCCACATGCAGGAGAAATTGTATGCCTGCTTAAAAATCAGTCAATGTCAATGTCACCTCTTCTGTGATTGCAATCATATTTTTTTTCCTGCAAATGAGATCCCAAATATACCTGTTATGGGGAAAAGAGGCATGTTGGACTCACCAGCATGGGACTGTCAAAATATTAAAGTGATTGATTTGGGGCGTTTAATAGTTTATCACCATGGGCACAGTCACAGATCCATACGCCTTCGGTGGCATTAGAGCTGCACTTGCTAAATCAGGGTCCCACCAATGTCAATGCCAGATTGAATAGTATGACGTCGAAGCTTTAGAATTTTGCTTTTTCTAACAGAGGTATATCGATTTTATTTTATTTTGTATCTGCAATTCTCATCTTTTTCTTTTGTTTTGAGGTGAGTACTGAGATAAGGGTCTTAAAACACCGTCTCATTAGAAAAGAACCTCAAACAAAATCGCATAGTAGATAAAGCCTTAGAGTAAAGATTGGAGAACTGGCCAGTTTAGTTTTGGTTTTGTTTTCTTTAATGGATACAGGTGTTCTTCTTTGGAGTTTTCCCTTTTTAGGTTGTCTGTGTGTCCTCAACGTTTTAGGGAATTTTGATCTTGGGCTTCTCGAGGAGAATCCTTTGATCTATGTATATATTATGGGCCATTTTATGTATGTATGTTTTGGGATATTAAGATTTCTCCCCAAAATCTGCATTTTCCATAAATATGAGGGTATGTAGAACTATGTGATCCACCCAAGAATGAAATACGAAGAATATTAGAGGTAATGACATGCATCTAAACCTGTCCATAAACTAGTAAATTAAAATAGGGTGTTTACGTGTATTCTGCCTTTCAATACAAGGTTATAGAGGCGATGGAAGGCCCTGGTTCTCCTAAGTATCCGAACTTGTATTTCAGAGTTTTACCTTGGGTCATTTGTTATGTGCCAATCAGTTGACTCAGGGGATAGAGTAATTTTTCCGCTGAAGACTCAAGGTCCCTGTTCTCTTTGGGCTTCCCTTCGAATGTCAGGAGATAGAGACATAACTATCTGAAGGCAGACTTTTCACAAGAGGACGCAAGAAGATGATGTGACGAAGCTGCGTGGGGTGGGTAGAATGGCCCATTGGAGAGACCGCTCAGGGGGCCTCTCTGGGGATGTCGAGTTGCAGCAGGAGTCGCAGAAGGATGCAGGCCCATGAAGAGGTGCTGGGAAGTGCTCTAGGCAGGAGTGGGCTTACCAGGGTCTGGACTTCGGAACCAAATGGGCTTGTGTAAGGAGCATAAGCATCAGTGGGGCCATTGGTAAAGAGAGGAGAGTTGACAAGTTTCCACTGTGGCTCAGAAGTTAACAAACCCGACTAATATCCATGACGATGCGGGTTCGATCCCTGGCCCCGCTCATTGGGTTAAGGATCCGGCGTTGCCTTTGAGCTGTGGCATAGGTTGCAGACAGCTCAGATCCAGCATTGCTGTGGCTGTGGTGCAGGTTGGCAGCTGCAGCTCCTATTTGGCCCCTAGCCTGGGAATGTCCATATGCTGCAGGGGGGGCCCTAAAAAAAAGAGAGCGAAAGGAGAGTTGAGAGGGAGCCAGATGCCAGCCCACACACTGGGCCTTGCAAAGTGTGTGAAGGACTTGGGATTGTATGTGGTGCGAGAAGTCACTGAAGGGATTTAAGTAAGGCAGTGACATGAACCAGCTGACATTCCTAAAGAATTCCTCTGGCTGCTGGTAGAGAAGGAGTTGGGGGGTTAGGACCTCTCGGTGGGTTAAGGATCCGGCGTTGCCGTGAGCTGTGGCATAGGTCACAGATGCAGCTCGGATCTGCTGTGGCTGTAGCTGTGGCTGTGTCATGGGCCAGTACCTGCAGCTTCAATTCGACCCCTAGCCTGGGAACCTCCATATGCCACAGGGGTGGCTCTAGAAAAGGGGAGGAAAAAGGAAAAGAACCAAGAAAGATTCATAAGTTTGAACACCAGCACCTGGTTCATGGCTGTTGTACCACTTCTTAGATGTAAAAGTCTCTGGGAACGATTTTTATGGGGGGGGGGGAGGAGCAACCAAGAGCTGTGTTTTGAACGGTTAAGTTTGAGACACCTATTATGTCCAAGAGGAGATGCCAAACTGGCAGTTATAAATAAAAGCTGGGGAGTTCCCATCATGGCACAGTGGTTAACGAATCCGACTAGGAACCATGAGATTGCGGGTTCGGTCCCTGCTCTGGCTCAGTGGGTTGACGATCCGGCATTGCCGTGGGCTGTGGTGTAGGTTGCAGACGCGGCTCGGATCCTGCATTGCTGTGGCTCTGGCGTGGGCTGGTGGCTGCAGCTCTGATTATACCCCTAGCCTGGGAACGCCCAAGAAATGGCAAAAAGACAAATAAATAATAAATAAATAAAAGCTGGAACTGAAAAATGGAAGTCATCAGCATATGATTGGTATTTATCTTTTTTATTTTTATTTTATTTTTAAAGTTTTTAAAAATTCTATTGGAATATAGTTGACTTACAATGTTGTGTTAATTTCAGGCATACAGCAAAGTGGATCATTATACGTATACACATATCCCTTCCTTTTCAGATTCTTTTCCCATGCAGGTTATTACATGAAAAGTATTGAAGAGATTTCCCTGTGCTGTACAGTAGGTCCTTGTTACCCATCTATTCTATATATAGTAATGCATATGTATCAATCCAGACCCCCTAATTTATCCAGCACCTCATGTTTCCTCTTTGATAAACATAAGTTTGGATTCAAAATTTTTGAGTCTGTTTCTATTTGTAAGTTCTATTGTATCATTTTTTTAGGTTCCACATATTAGTGATCTCATATTATGTCTTTCTCTGTCTGAATTCACTTAGTATGCTAATTTCTACTTCCATCCATGTTGCTGCAAATGGCATTATTTGATGCTTTTTGTGGCTGAGTAATATTCCATCGTATATATGTACCACATCTTTATCCATCCCTCTGTTGGTGGACATTTAGGTTGCTTCCATGTCTTGGCTATTATAAATAGAGCTGCCATGAACACTGGAGTGCATGTATCTTTTCAAATTATGGTTTTCTTCAGATAGATGCCCAGGAGTGGGATTAGTGGATCATATGGTAGCTCTATTTTTAGTTTTTCCGGGAACCTTCATACTGTTTTCCGTAGTGGTTGCACCAGCTTACATTCACATATGGTTGGTATTTAAAGGACAAACTTGAGAACCCTGTAGGGAGTGAGTAAGATTAGAAAAGATAAAAAAAAGACCCAGGACCCACCCCCAAAGCATCCCAATGATTAAGAAGAGATCGAGGGAGAAGAGTTGGAATTCACTGTACAGGACCACCCACTGGCCTATGCACACTGAGTCGTGCGGAAGGACTGGCCAGTGGGGACCTCCTGTACCGAACAGAGAACTCTGCGCAGTGTTCTGTGATGATCTATGCGGGAAAAGAATCTGGAAGAGAATGGATATGTGCATATGGATGGCTCTTTCCCTTCGTCGTATAGCAGAAGAGATCACACCCTTGTAGATTAACCGTATCTCATAAAACGTAAGAAGAGGAAAAAATAATCAAACAAAAAAAGGTAATTTTGAGATAAGATGGTAGGGCAGGAGAATAGATACATGATTTTATTGTTGTTTATTTCAAGCTTCAGTAAAAATTAAAATCCAAAACAAAAAGAAAAGAAAAAGACCACCCATCACATGAGAGAAAAGCCAGAGATTGTGGTTCAGTAGAAGTGAAAAGAGGGAGTTTAGGGGGACAGTGGTCAACTTAGTCAAATGCCGAGTTGCAGAAGGCAGAGCGTGAAGAAGCCACCCCTAGTCTTGGCAGCATGGCGGTCGCCTGGCGGAGGGGTTAAAGTGAGCGGGAGGTGACGAAGGGCATACGGTTAGTGTCTGCGTCTCCTCTGACACATGAAGCGGGAGAGGAGACAAAATGTGGAGCCGTGTGCTCAAGACTTTCTTTACCCAAGACGGAAGCCAAGGCTATTACATAACTTCCTGTGTCACCTCTGCCGGGACACTTGAAGCTGGCTGTGAATAGTTCCTACTATATTATATTACCTAGTTTTCACAACGTGTCTTTCTTTTATTCTGAATCACTGACTCACTGATCCTCATTTCAAATCAATGATACTTTAATTTTAAAAAAATCAATTGGCAAGCCATGGAGTTGCCAGAATTAAAAACCAGAGGAAGGGATGGGCAGGGGGATTGACTGATTTTTCTAGAAAGGCAACTCTGTTCCTGGATTGCAGTTACTGGAGGATCACAGCTGTAGTGTCTTGTGTATATTAGCTGACCTTCTGATAATAGCTACTAGGAAGTTTTTAACCCAAAAAGAAACAATAAAAAAAGTTATTTAAAAACCAGGTAAATAATAACAATACGGGAACCATAAAAGAGAACAAAAAAAGTCGGGAAGACCATGGGTAAAATAAAATTTTAATAAAATAAAGAATGAGTTAAGACAAAACCTCAAGCCTCAGCTGGGATTAACTATGTTTCAGAAACACAGTAAAGTAAAACTGTAATATTAAATGTTAAAGGAAATATAATTCATCCTCTTAGCAAAAAAAAAAAAAATGTGCATCAATGAATGTGCCATTATAGCCATATTCCTGGAGGATTGCTACCCGAAGTGTGGAAGTTTCAAGTTTGGATAGTTTTACTAAGAGCATAGTTCTTGTTATAAGAGTGGGAAAAGCAAGGCTAGACGTTTCACCTGAAGATAATAATCAATCCTCGATGGTGCCTATGGACCACATCTTCTTCAGCCGTCCATCTGTCGATGGACATTTAGGTTGTCTCCATGTCTTGGCTGTTGCGAGTAGGACTGCAATGCATATAGGGGGGCTAGTAATTTTTGAATAATAGTTTTGTCCAGATATATGCCCAGAAGTGGGATTGCTGGATCACGTGGCAGTTCTATATTTAGTTTTCTGAGGAACCGCCACACAGTTTTCCACAGTGGTTGCACCGGCTGCCATTCCCACCAACAGTGTAGGAAGGTTCCTTTTTTCCCCACACCCTCTGCAGTATTTCTTCTTTGTAGACGTATGAATGGTGGTCATTCTACCCAGTGTGAAGCGGTACCTCCTTGTATACATATGTGTGACTGGATTACTTTGCTGTACAGCAGACATTGGCAAAACATTTCAAATCAACGATACTTTAAAAAAAAATCAATTGGCGAGCCGTGGAGTTGCTAGCATTTAAAACCACAAAGAGCAGTGGGTGGAAGCCTTGGCCACGTCCTTAGGCTTAACATGCAAAAGCAGCAGCAGATACACTAAGATTTTTTACTACTGACCACAGACTCCTGTGACAAGAGTCCAGCGAACAATATTTGGCCTGAGAATGGAACTTTCTTTGTTTTTGATTGTTTTTTTCCAGTCCATTTTTAAGCTTTTTTTTTTTTAACTTTATTTTCTAGAGGAGTAATGTAGAATAAAAACAGGAATATTTTATCCTGTAGAATAAGCTCAGGCCAATCTGATGGAATCCAAGGCCCACAGGCCACACAGACATCTCGGCCCCCGAGGGCAATGACCACTCCTTGGACAAGTTTTAGTTAGTTGTGCAAAATCTTTGTCACTTTGGCACAAGATCCGATAGCTGGAGGAAGACAAAGGCATTAAAACAAAACACAGAACCCACTCACATGAGGCAGGGTGCACCGTGTGAAGGCGTCCCTGCCCAGGCTCCTTTCCCGGGCCTATCTGGTCCATGGGTCACCAGGCATCAAAATGCGGCCACCATCTTGGCAGCTGCCGGAGAGTTCCCTGCCAAAGTGACCCTGGGGTCTGTTTCCCAGAGGCAGCATCCTTCTAGCTGCCTCTGGGAATGGGCCCTGTCTCAGGCCCATTCTTACCATCTTGAAACGTGACTGTGAATTCTTTGGTGGCAAGGTGGCAATGGTGGTCATATGTTATTTCACGATGTTCCCTTATAGTCTTAGCAGCTAGTACAATTCCCTGCATAGAGCAGCAAAGACGTGGACTATTATACACCAGTTGACAAGACACATCAGTATATTCTGTGCTCTCTCCCTCCCTCCCTCCCTCTTTTCTCTTTCTGTTCACCATTTATAATGCAAGTCCTAATTATACATCTGTGTGGAAGTGAGTAGTTTAACTTTGTTATTATCAATGATCCCCAAACAGGATCCTCTGGCACTTTGCACTCCCAGTGATTTATAGCAACCCCTCGATGCCTGAGTGTGGTACACTATTCATCTTACTCAATGAATTTTATTACATTTATCATTGTGGTACATATACACACTGGAATATTACTCAGCCATTAAAAGGAAAGACATAATGGCATTTGCAGCAACGTGGATGGACCTAGAAATTATCACGCTAAGTGAAGTCAGTCAGACAGGGAGACGCCAACACCAAATGCTGTCACTGACATGTGGAATCTAAAAAAAGGACACAATGAACTTCTTTGCAGAACAGATACGGACTCACAGACTTCGAACGGTTTTCATGCACCATCTTGATTCACCATTCCTAAATGTCTGCTTCTGTCTCTTCAGAATCTCTGCAAGTTAAAAGTAATCTTTGAACTTTCTGTACCCAGATGAACCCAGATCCTATGGATACATCTTTCTGTTATGAGGCTCGCTTCCATAGTTTTCGTGAAAGTAATCCTTGGTCATGTTAAGTCCAAAGATTAAATGAAGATACACAGCAGATTTTGTGGTTCCCTGTTCTCTTGGGTTCCTTGGCCTCGCCTGCAGTGTTCCTAGTATAATTTCGCTGAAGGGTTTCAATGAACTTGGGTTATTTTAGCCTCATTGTCACAGAAGTGATCAATATCCTTCCGGTAGAGCACGTACAGACGGAATTGTGTGCGTGTGTGTTCTGTGAATGATGCAGTTTTTTATTGGCCACACCCACAACATATGGAAGTTCCTAGGTTAGGGATCAAATCCAAGCCACCCCTGTGACCTGTGCCACAGCTGTGGCAATGCCAGACCCTTAACCCACTACACAGGTCCCCTGCAGAGGCAACACCAGATCTTTAACCACTTGCAGCACGACAGGAACTCCATGATGCAATTTTTTAAGTCAAAGGCAAAAGCATGTAGTCACCCAGCCTATTGAGTTTGTCCAGATCTGCTGGAAGGCATGCATTTAAATGAGCCTGAATTAGAACGCTTGGCTTATGCATGCAATTGGGATGACAGTTTGCAGGATAATGGATCTTTAAAACAGTGTTAGATTTTGACATTGATGAATACAGCACTTAATGTAATTACTATTTCAGATCTTTCCTGATTAATTTTATTATCCAGTTGAGAAAAAAATATTTAGGGGGGTGATTTAGGAGTAGGTATTCCAGAGGATGGGTCAACACAGAGAGACAAATGTCAGCAGCAGGTTTTACTCTTGAAAAGGGGCAGAGAGATGGAGGAACCTTCCAAACTTGGGCCCTGAAGATATAACACTTCCGAATAAGTGAGCTTTCTGAAAAGCTGTGAGTGGGATTTTGAAGGCTTATTGAAAAACCAAGGGAAATCCTTTCTTTAAAGAGCAGTGTACTTCGTCAGCTGATATATGTGATCATAAAATGTGACAGCTTCTGTATGAGAGAGAATTGAAAGAGCCCACAGAGTTGCTGATGAATAATGGGAAAAAAAAAACATTAAAACCTGCTTTTAAACAAAGTTTGCTTTTTATATGCTTCATGAAAGACGTTCCTGTCATTTCCCATGGAAAGTGGCATTCATAGCCACTGTCTTCTGCCTTTGGTGACATCATGATTTTGTTTTGTTTCACTGAGAAATGAGCAATATGAGATTGAGGGCTAGAGAGGACAAATCAAGAATATTATCATACAAAAAAGAGAGAAATACCAACTTTAAGATATTTTGTGGGTAATTTCTCTAGAGAATGATGAGTTTCATCATTTCATATCTTACCATCTTTCAGTACCAGTGAAACAGAGCCTGATGGGCTGGGTTGTCTTCTAAATCTACAGAAATAACAGTGAATGCAATCCTCCAGCTGAGAAGGGGTTTGGAAAGGTTGCTTTTCCGGTGCTTCAGAGACAGCTCAGTCCTTGCTCTTGGTTCAGCCTTGTTTCCCCAGACACCCTTGAGTGGAGAGATGAGAAATTTGAAAATCAAATGCTATGATGTATGTCCCCAATATCACTTACGCCCTCCAGGGAGGACCCAGATCTGATGCTCCCATCACACCCTCTTCCCCTCGGGAAGTGCCCAGCTCCTGGGAGCCAGGAACCCACACGCCCCTTCACAGGTGCTCAGGTGAGAGGTTCACACCTGTCAGGGACGCAGCTAGAAGGTCTGTGCATCACAAGGAAGCCAAACTGCACATTCCATTTTCTCCAAGGGTCTCAGACTCTGTGAACTGCTGTGTATGCCACTTTGTACTCACATTGGAGCTACAAAAAAGATGCAGATCAACAAACTCAGAGATTATCCAACACCCCCAAACTTAGAATAATAATCAATCACTACCCAGCACCCCAAACTTAAAGAATAATAATCAGGAGTTTCCGTCATGGCGCAGTGGTTAACAAATCCGACTAGGAACCATGAGGTTGCGGGTTTGGTCCCTGGCCTTGCTCAGTGGGTTAACGATCCGGCGTTGCCGTGAGCTGTGGTGTAGGTTGCAGACGCGGCTCGGATCTTGCGTTGCTGTGGCTCTGGCGTAGGCCGGTGGCTACAGCTCCGATTCAACCCCTGGCCTGGGAACCTCCATATGCCTCGGGAGCGGCCCAAGAAATAGCAACAACAACAACAACAACAAAAAGACAAAAAGACCAAAAAAAAAAGAATAATAATCAATCACAATGTAAGATATGGATCTGTATTTTTCTCCTTCTGCTGAGTTATCTTTCTGTATTCTATTCTATTCTTTTTTTGCTATGTATCAGTCACATTTTTAATTTTTTTAATTTTTATTATAGTTGATTCACAATGTTCTGTCAATTTCTCCTGTATAGCGAAGTGACCCAGTTTTATCTAAATGGTCCCAAAAGTGCTTACTTATCTTCTTTCCTGATAAACATTCCAGTTTCTCTTATTTTAAGATTAATGAACAATGAAAAAGCTCTATTTTCTTTGCTATCTCATGTGCGTCTTTATTCTTGTTCCCTTCCACTCTTCACCTAACTTCTTGAAAAAGCAGGGGCCACTCTGGGCTTCTCTTTCCTCCTTACCTACCCACCTCCAACCCTCACTATATAACTGCCATTGAAACTTACTGTTCAGATCCTGCTGTGTCGCTCTGGGAACTAGGTCTAGTCACTTAGGATGGAGCATGATCATGTGCGAAAATAGAGCGTGTACATGGATGTGTAACTGGGTCACCACGCTGTACGGTAGAAAAAAAATGTATGGGGGGAAAGAACAATTTAAAAAAAATAAATACAAATAAATAAATAAATCACCGTTCAGCTGGAAACATTGCTAAGTTTAAAGGCACTTGTCATCCTTGATTTCTGACTTTTTTGTCTACTAGGGAAGAAGAATTCCTGGAGGGAAAAACAAAAGGGGCACAGTCGTAGTGAGAATGTGTAAGATACCCACAGTCTCAAATATGTGTGTGCATGTGTGTTCTCTCGCTACAGATAGATAGATAGAGATATAAATTTTATTATATATTTATATGAATGTATTCATATATATGATCACTAAATTTATATAGTTACTTATCATACTTAGATATATATATTTACCGTAAAAGATGCCTTCTGAGTTCCAGATGGCCTAAAGAGAATCCACAGAAAGTAGCTGACATTTCCTATCAGGACAGAAGGACAGATGAGCCTTATTTGATGTGGTGCTGGCCTCACTGGGAAGTTTTTTAAGAGGGATCATAAAAACAGAAGCAGCATATACATCTTCAAAGTCCTGGTGGAAAAAAGAGCCAGTGCAGCCCGTGGCGGTCAGGAGGTACTCGTTCAGCCGACAGACTCTGAAGAAGGAAACGTTGAACCCTGGGAAGATTAAAGGGTGTCCCCCCCTTGTCAACAGGGAGAGGGGGTCCAGTCTGTGTAAGAGCTTTGGGAGGGAACACGACTCCTAGATCACAGGTTACTAGTGAACAAATTCCTGATCACACGCAAAACTTTCTTTCTAGTCGTATCTTTATCCCCATCTTCTTTTATTTTTTATTTATTATCATTATTATTATTTTGTCTCTTTGCCACTTCTTGGGCCGCTCCCACGGCATATGGAGGTTCCCAGGCTAGGGGTCCAATCGGAGCTGTAGCCGCCGGCCTACACCACAGCCACAGCAACGCAGGATCCAAGCCTCATCTGCCACCTACACCACAGCTCACGGCAACGCTGGATCCCCAACACACTGAGCAAGGCCAGGGATAGAACCCACAACCTCATGGTTCCCAGTCGGGTTCATTAACCACTGCGCCACGATGGGAACTCCCCCATCTTCTTTTAAATCAGCATTTAAAGAGATTCCTTTCCACTGGGAAAATATGAGGAAACAATAGGAAACTCGAATTATGAGCCTGATTTCTATGTTTATTCAGTGACAGGCCGTCCACATACCCAGGTTGGACTCACTTCTGTGCTGCGAACGTGTCAGTGTGAAGGAGAAGGAAGAAAATTCTGAAAGCTTCTGGGGAAAAAAAAAAAAAAAAAAACGAAAAACTAGGATAATTGCTGTGGGGCAAGAGTCAGATTTGCATTTCTCATAATCAACACCAGATGTTAAAGAATAGAGCAAAATCTTAAAAATACTTACAAAAAGTATTTTGCACTTCGATTTGGACACCAAGTCAAATGACCATTTTTAAATAAGCAGAGTGAGAGTTCCTGTTGTGTCTTCGTGGATTAAGAACCCAACATAGGGTCTGCGAAGATGCAGGTTTGATCTCTGGCCTCATTCAGTGGCGTTGCCGCAGGCTGTAGCATAGGTCACAGAGGCAGCTCGGATCCGGTGTTGCTGTGGCTGTGGTGTAGGTCTCAGCTGCAGCTCCAGTTCAACCCCTAGCCCAGGAACTTCCACGTACTGCAGGTGTGGCCCTAAAAATATAAATAAAAAAATAAATGAGCAGTGTGGTTTTCAGGCACATACAGACTCAGAAAACACAATTCCCGCCCCATTACATGTACAGTATCATGGAAATTTGAGGATTTCCTCTAGTGAAATAAAGAAAAAGTAATTCAAACCAAGGAGGAATTTTGTGAGCTGAGAGACTGGTAACACCTGAGAACTAATACCAAATAGTACTAAATAATTATAGTTGCCTGGTATAAAAACAGCACCATTAATTAAAACAGCAAGAATAAAATTCCAGCCTTTTAACAATCCGATGATTTCAGCGTGGAGCTTCTTGGGTTGAGGTTGTCTTATCTTGAATGGAAAACCTGATTTATTCTAGAAAGTAACATTTAAAAATAAGAAGTGGTTTATGCCATTGCTTTCAGAGATAGTGAACATTTTTAATTTCCAACAACGTTGAAGGAGAGAATTATATTTTCATATTCATCAAAGCAGATCATGTGTTAAATTTGAAACCCTCTTGAAGTGTTAATTCAAAATTCATTGCAAAGGAAAAAGGCATTGCTTATGTAAGGACAAGCCATCCTGAATTATGCGGTTTAGCACACTGAGTCTTCAGTATCCCTTTTGCATCCGTGTGCATTAAAACCTCACTTTAAGGACCAGGTAAATCATGCTTATGACATTGGAGCTGTGAAAGCCATAATCCCCTGAAGCCCATTATTAATTCCAGCATTATTGGTACCTGGATTTACGTAGCATCTTTCATCTGAGGGAACTGAGTTCTTTAGAAATACCGTAAATATCACATTCCATGGAATTATCGCACACTGAGGTGTCATTGCCGTGAATACACGGGGCAGGGCATTACTGAGGTTTTTAGCAAAGGCTTGTGCAGGTGGGCATTTTCACCCAATTTCTTGCAGGCAGGACTCACAGTTTGTTCTTGGGAGCATTTTCCTATCCCTCCTGGAGTCCCAGCGTCATCCTCCTGAGCCATTCAGCCTGAAGCTTTCCTCCTGTGAAAAGTTACTGTCAGCAAGTCTGGTGCCCTCGGGAGAGGGTAGGACCTGCATTCTGAAGGTCTGGATCTTGGTTCGAGAATCCTCCCACTGAGCAGACACTTCTGTCCTTCTTTGGAATGGAAGAGGGTGCCTTTCCACTTGTGGGACCCACTCTGGACAGGTGTTCTGGGTTTTACTTGGTTGGTTGGTTTATCATAACCTCTCTGTGCCTCGATTGCCTGGTCTGTAACATGTGAGCAGTACATGCCCCCCGGGGCTGCGCTAGCACTGAAACCCCCCACTCACAGCGGCAAGCAGTGCGTGTGGGCCCTTAGCCACGAGGTGGAGCCTGGGTGGATATGGACCCTCCCGGGCTTCTGGTCTCCGTGACGTGTGAATTGATGGTTTTGTGCAGAGATTCACCAATGGCGTGAACACTGAGAGGGACCCTGGAATGTTACCCAAAAAAAGTAGCATTAAACTTTTGGAAATTTGCAATGCTTTGGATCCTTCTTAAAAGTTAAGAAAGTAACTGCTGTAAGAAGATAGAGAGGGACCAAGGATGAAGGCTGTCAATGCAGTTGTGTCGCTCCACCAGCCATCTGGCTCCGTTTCAGAGGTATTTAAAGCCCTACAAGAGAATGGTCACGTCTAATTGCTGCAGGTCAAAGTGTCTGTGACTTTCAATGTTTCCTGATGTTCTCTTTTTCTCTGCATCAAAATATTTCAGAGTTAAAGTTCAAAGCAAAGGGATGAGTCATTGGACCCTCTGGCTTCCTCTCACTTCCCCTCCGAAAGGCCCTGGGACACTGAGTGATGTCCGTGCCCCCCCAGGTTTCAGCTTCTGAACCTCGGTAGACTTCCTTCCAGATTGGCGGCCCATGATTTTACATTTTGTGAATATTATTTTCAGTGTTTCAGAAACCTTCACAGAAAATTCTAAGGCTGGTTTCCTTTTTTTCCATTTTTACTGCATCTCAAATTTTGGCTATGATTTTGCGGTATTTCCACCAAGCCTTTCACTGCTTCCTGTCTGTGGAAGTCATTTCTGTCCTGTGAGTACGGCCCTCATAGCACATTCCTCCCATTTTAGTAGCTAATTATTGTCAAGAACTTTAAATATTCATGTATATGCTCCTTACAAGAAATTCTTCAGAGCAAAGCATCCCAATACAATAGTTTAAGTGTAGGGTTATTTTTGTGTTTACTCTTATGACATGGTGGAAAAATGCTATTTAGACTAGAAATATATTCTACCACAAAGTCATCAATTGGTGACTCAAGAATGGCAGTATTCTTTATTCTAGTGGCTTCAGATAATGAGTACTCACTAAGCAATTTCCTGGCAATAGACAAAGGCAGAATTTCCTAATAATTTAAGAAAATCTTGGTCAGGTAAAATGCCTAGGGACAGAAAGATAGACTTACTGTGAAAGCTGAACTATATAAAAAATGGGTACAATAAGCTACTCTTGAGTCATAAAACTTAGACATTTTTAACTACAGATAAAATGAATTACAATCATCTTGTGTTACTTAATAGAATTTCGATGAGCAAGAAGGTATTACTTTAGATTTGTGAAGTAAGCCATTTCTACCATTGTAGGCAAAATAAATATCCTGTCAAGTTCTGAAAAATAGTAGAATTGGATTAAAGTCTTTTGCTTGCGGGTATGGCTACACAAACAATAATGGCTCAGAAGTTAAACTACTAAAACATACTGGACATAAAACTAGTGTAATCAATCACTTCTCTGGCTAAGAATATGCTCATCACCTTTACGTTCTCAGAGTCACACAAGTGGGATCCCTTTAATATCTAGAAATATAATCAAGGAATTTCTTTGCTCTTTGCTAGAGTAATATAATAACCTTGAAAGCCCAAGTAATATCATTTTCCTGGTCTGCTCTTCATTTGGAAGAACAATTGAGTAAGTGTTCTTGAACAACAAACATTGTGTTGATGTGGAATGGAGCCCTAAATAAAAATTATTTCTGTTTGCCTTCTGATTTCACATATTTCAGCACAGACATTTGAGTTCTCTGGACACCGTATTTCTCCCTGGATATGTAGTCAGTTTATAGCAAGCACAGGTGAAATCTCAATGTTCCTCCTCAAACACAGTAATGATAGCAAGTTCTGAGCGTCTGGAGCATCTAGATGTAGTCCTTACTAAGCTGCATACTCTTATGTGCATTTGTAGGCAGAGAACAAGGGGAAGAGGAAGGAAAGTACAGTTGATCATTGAACACCTTGGGTTTGGACTGTGCAGGTCCACTTATACGTGGATTTCTTTTTCAGTAAATACTACGGTCCTGCGCATTCCGTGGTTGGTTGAACCCATGGATCTGGAAGAGTGGGTCACGTGGATAGGGAGGGTCAGCTGTGAGACGTGAGCATCTGCAGATGTTGGCATCTGTGGCAGGTTCTGGAACCAACCCCCTGTGGATACTGAAGGATGGCTCTGTGTGTGTGTGTGTGTGAGAGACTCACTTTATTTCTTTGGAGGAATAAGAGCTGAAGAAATACGATGTGCAGTACTTCAAAGTGAGGAGGGCTTTGCACAGAGCTTTGCTTGCTCAGCATGTCTACATGCTGGTGTGTGTCAGGGTCCTGGCATCCAGTCTGTTCTGTCACTCACTCTCTTGGGATTCTCACCCTTTCTCACAGCTTTAAAACCATCCACACCCTGATGACCCTACAGCTGGGATCTCTCCCCTGAAATCTACACTCAAAGACCAACAACCTAGTTTGTGTTTTCACTAGAATTTTTAATGAGCATCTCCAAGGTAACAACATAAAGGGAACCTTTAATTTCCCCAAAACCCGCTTTTCTCTTTAAAGGAATGTAACCCCGTTCATGCAGGTGCTCAGGCCAGAACCACAGGGAAAGTCCTCTGAGCTCTGCTTTTTCCTCTATCCAGACCATCACAAGCGGTGTTGGCTCTGCCTCTAGTTTACCCAAACCCAAGCACTCTCTGCCTTCTGCCTCACCTCCTTGTCCACCCACCACCCTTCTCCCTGCACTTTGGCATCAGCTAATTTCCCTTGCTCATATTCTTGCCCCACTACAATCTAGTCACCACGCAAAAGCCACATCACGCCTTTTGAAAAGTCCATCAACTAGGGGTACTCCTCAGCCTAACCCCCAGAAATAGAATCTAAATCCCTTCCCATGGACTACAAGGCCCAAAATAAATCTGGCTCTGAGAGTTTCTAATCTTATATTCTACCATTTTATTCCCATCACATTAAGAACTCGAGGCTCCATTCTCATCCTCGCTGGGTACATTTTGCAAAAGGACTCTGACACTCACTGTTCCCTTTGCTCACTGCCTTCCTTCCATTAAGTCTCTGCTCCAGTGCCAGCCCATCGTCATGACCCTGTGACTGTGATGATATAGGACTGCTGTCATCCTTCTTCTCAGGCCCTGGGGTGTCATTTTGTAGCACTTACCAATACATTACATCACTTCCCTTTTTTCCTTTTTTATTCCTTTTTTTTTTCACTCTTTTATTGCTTTTTGTCTATATCAGAAGTCAGCAATTTTTTTTTTTCTGTAAAGGACCAGATAGTAAACATTTTAAGTTTTGTAGGCCAAGAGGCAAAATCAAACTGCTCTTCTCATCAAAAGGCATATTGTTAAACACTTTACATTTGAAAGTGTGAAAACCATTCTCAGCTTAGAAACCATCCAAAAATGAACAGGAAACTGGATTTAGCTCATGGGCTGTAGATTGATGCCATCTAGTCTTTATCACTTAGTAATAAAGTGAACATCATTACAGGAGTAACTTTGAAAATTTGATTTATCATTATGTCCCTGAAATATATAGTAAAGACAAAAAAGTCAAAGCAGCTACAATCAATATTCTCAGAATTTTTTTTTAAATGCCAAAAGAAGCAAAGGAAGGTGTGATGACAGCACCCCATCAAACAGAGAATATCAGTAGAAGGATAGAAATTATAAAAGAACCAAAAGGTAATTATAGAATTAAAAGTACAATAACTGAAATGAAAAATTCACTAAAGAGAGTCCATAGTAGTAGATTTGAATTGGAAGAAGAACAAATTAATAAACCTGACGATAGATCAATGGGTAGTACGTCAACTGAACAACAGAGAGAAAAAGATTGGAGAATGACGAACACAGTTGCAGAGGAATGTAGGATACCATTAAGTGCACAAATGTAAGCTTATGTGAGAGACCAGGAGGAGAGGACAGAGAGGAAACATAAAAAATACATTCAAAGAGACACTGGGAACATTTTCCCAAATTTTATCAATCCAAGAATCTAGAAGTTGGATAAATACAAAGGGATCCACACCCAGATACATCATTGTGAAAATACAGATAGGCAATCACAGAGAAAAAAAAATCTTGAAAGCAGCAAGAGAAAAATGTCTCGTCACTTACAAGGAAACCTTAATAAGGATAGCAGCTGACTCATGAATAATGATGGAGGCCAGAAGGCGGTAGGATGGCACATTCAAAGCACTGAAAGGGAAAAAAAAATACACGTCAGCCAACAAAATTCATGGTAAGAAGATAAATATAACAAACTCTATGAATATATATTTGTTTTTTTCCTTCCTCTCTTCTTTAAAAGATATAAAATTATATAATAATAATTACAAGGTATTGTTGAGGTTGTGACATGTATAGATGCCACACTGTACTATTAATAATTGTGTGCAATAATTATTGTGTGCAACAATAATAGCACACAAGTTGGAAAGAATAAATAGAAACTGAGAATGTGATCTTAAACTTCATGGGGAAATGCAAGTGACCCAGAACAACCAAAATAATGCTGAAAAAAAGAAAGACAAATTTGAAGGACTCATTCCTCCTGATTTCAAAATCCCTACAGAGCTATAGTAATCAACAAAGTGTGATATTGCCATACATGTAGATCAATGTAATGGCATTGAAAGTCCACATATAAATCATTACATTTATAGCCAATTATTTTTGACAAGGGTGCCAAGATAAGTCAATGGGCAAAAAATACTGTTTTCAATAGATGGTGCTTTGATAATTGGATATTCACAAGCAAAAGAATGCCATTGGACCCCTTCCTCACACCATAAACAAAAAGTTAACTTAGTCCGGAGACTTAAGTGTAAGAACTAAGGCTATAAAACTCTTCAAAGAGAATATAGCCATAAATCTTCACAATATAGAATTAAAATTTCTTAGGTATAATACTGAAAGTATAATAACAATAGAACACAGTCCGTAAACTGGACTTCACCAGAGTTTGAAACTTCTGTACTTCAAGGAATACCATCAAGAAAGTGAAAAGACAACTCAGAGAATGGGAGAAAATCTTTGCAAATCATGTATCTGAAAAGGAACTTGTGTCCAGAGTATATATGGAACTCTTTCAGTCAATGACCAAAAAAAAAAAAAAAAAAAAACCCGGATAATCCCACTGGAAAGAGGTAAAGGATCTAAATACATATTTCTCTAAAGAAGACATAAAATACTCGATATGCACATGAAAGGAAGCTCATCATTAGCAATCTGGAAAATTCAAATAAAAACCACTGAGGTATCACTTCACACATACTCGAATGACTATAAGCAGGAAGATAGAAAACAGGCCATGGGGAGAATTTGGATAAATTGGAATCCTTGTACACTGGTGCATTGAAACGTGATGCCACTGCTTTGGAAAACAATCTGGCCCTTCCTCCAAAAGTTAAACACAGAGTTACCCTATGAACCAGCAGTTGTACTCCCAGCTACATTCTCAAGAGAACTGAAAACATATATCCACCCAGGGACTGTTTATAGGATCACTACACATTATTCATATCAGCCAAAAAGTGAAAAACCACCCAGATTTCAAAACTCATCCCCCTGGGAGTCGCCTATGTGCTTATTTCCTCTTATTGGCAATGATTTTCCCTTCTGTAACAGGAAAACGGACAGCACCTGGTATCAGAGAAGTGAAACTTTGCTGCCCGCACGTCGAAACCCCTCTTTATGTAGATCGATGCATTGTGGCTTATTGAAGATGTCATTAATATTCACACCCATCAGCATCATTATCGGCATTGTGCTCGTCATCATCAAACCACCTCCCTCAGAAACACTCTTCTGTTGCACGGCTCTCGGTGATACTTAGATGCCCTATAATTATCTTTTTTCTTCTTTGTCTTCACCCGAACAAAGGCAGTTTCTGCTTTCCGAGAGTGGTGTGTGGGGGGGGGGGGGGGCTGAGCTCCTGCAGTTCCACTGGAGTTGTTTGCAGGCAGTGTTTTCACCCCTCCATGGATGAGATGTCACCTCCCCCCCATCCGTGTGGGCGCGCGTGCACACACACATGCACGGGTATGCACACTCCTCCGTTCCCCCCTTTCACTCTTTTGTCCCAGAGCGAGCGGGCAGGCTGAGAAGTAATAAATACACAGCCTCTAGAATAATGGCCACCACCCAGGGGGGCCCTGTATTACACGTGCCTTTTTATTGTCTGTGTTTTCTGATCTTTGGACATCAGCGCCTTGCTCTTCCCCAGACTGCCCCGCCAGGCGATCCGCGAGGCACCTCTCATAGGCAGACTGACCAATCCAGGGCCCACACACCGACCGCCTCCTCTGTCAGGCTCTCACACTCCAGCTCATTGTCCATCCGCCCTCATCACTCCAAGCGCAGGTTCTAGACGGCCAGCGACAGCCCCTGGGCCCACTGGGATTATTCAAACTGGCCAGTGCTAGGCCTGCTTGCCCTGCCTTGCCTCGCCTTCCCCATGGAAACCACAGTCCAAATCCGCCTGCCTTTCCTCCCTCATTCCCCCTGCCCCTGATGGACCCCACGGCCCTGCGCGGCATGCCAAGCTCACTGCTCCTAGGTATCTGTGAGTATGGAAACTGCTTTTTCCACCACAGTCCTCCCTGCGTCTCCATGTCTTACCATCCCTGATTAAGGCAAGTCGCAGCTACATTTTAAATCAGACCCTTGGTAAGGGGGCAGCGGCCGCTACCCTCAGTAATAACTTGTGGTCTCTGCTCACGTGCACCAAGTGAGAAAAGTGAAGTCAGATTGGTTCCCTTAAAACCAGGGATTGTTATGCTGGAAGAAATATGTTGCAAGACTAACTAAATAAGTGAGAAACAAATTGATTCGAGGAGCACAGGTGCGCCTCCAGAAACGCAAATCCCAAAGATTTTTCTCAATCGTGAGCCTGCTGAGTCTGAGCATCTTGGAACCTCCCCTTGCCCCTGCACCTTGTACACATTCCAGAGTTGCTGCTGTTGCTCTAAATGAAGTAATGATCAGAGAGTGGGCAAAAGTCCTTTCTGGGAAAAAATTTCAGTGCTTTAGAGTCTCGTGGACCATGGATCCCTCTGAAACGAAAATAGGGCATTAGGAAGCGATGTTTTCCCACATCCTAATAAAACAGAATTAAGTGGGGCAGCATGGTTCTGGGGACAGAAATCATTCTGTTCTGTGTGTGGCGTGGTTGCCCAGGGAGGATTGTTTGCACGTAAAGATGCTGAGGGCACAGATCGCTGACAAGGCCTTGCTCGGTGGCTGGTGAACCATTCCTCTGCGATTTGGCAAAGCAGAGGCCTGCAGACGCCTGCAGAGGGTGCCTGGGGCTTGTCCAGCAGTTCGGCAGCTTCCTCTTTTTTTTGGGGTGGGGGGGTCATGTAACTGCCAGGGTGACTATTGGCCACATTCAGCCCAGGGACCCAGGGGCTTGATTTGAAGTGTAGCGTCAAAGGATTCTTCTTGAAAGCCATTTGCAGTGCAAGAATATAGAGGGAACTGTGTGAAAAGGGAAATTTGTTTAATGATTGCCTCTTCTAGTAATTAAATCCCATGTCCATTCATAAAAATATCTTCCCACCTCTACTTCTTAAAAATCATTTCACCCTGCTGAGGGTTCCAGGCCTGAGCAGGTTTACAAGCCTTTGTCATAGACATAAAAACTGATCAATAGAACTATAAAAGGAAAGGTTTTAAATCATTCTCTGACTATGGCTATGGGCACTTCCATTACCTTTTCCATTAAGTAGGGACATGTATAAAAATATTGAGTCCCTTATGTTATAGGAGAGAGAGGGGGAAAAACAGAAAGGGAGAGAGACTGATGAGAAAGACTGATCAAAATTGCTCCTTCTCTTGCTGAAAGAAAATTCAGCTTTCAAGCATTATCCACACAAAAATGTTTGCCTTGGATCTTTTTTAATGTGTGGCGATAAAATAAACATTATAACAACGATAAAGACAAATATTTCTTTTATCTACCCCAGAAGGTAGGAGAAGTTTCGGATATGCCATTAGAAAACAGCCATTATTACATTTTCTGTGTGATTGTCATCCGTGTTAATGATAAGAGGACACCTTTGTAAACCGCTCTGCCAATTCCCTCTGTCCTTTGTCCTTCCTTTTATTAGATTGAGCCCATTGTGCCCGTGAGGACCTCAAAGAGGCTGTATGTCTCATGCTAAGGTGGCTCTTTTGAGACTGATTTTGTTAAAACATGCACATATTAAATCAAGAAGGCCAGGCTTGGATTGGGTTCTTTATGCATATCTTGGAGTTATTGCTTCCTTTCATTTCTAGGAAAAGAGCTTGGCTCCTTCTGTGACTTGTGCCAACCATGACATGCTAACCCTCATGATGATATAAGTTCTGCAGTGAACTTGGTAGAAAAAGCACTAACATATTACCCAGAGGGAATGTAGAAATGCCGAAAGAAAGAAAGAAAGAAAGAAAGAAAGAAAGAAAGAAAGAAAGAAAGAAAGAAAGAAAGAAAGAAAGAAATAAATAACGAAGTAAGGAATTCCTTCATATCCCTGCCGTCACGTTACTTAATGAATTCCATTCCTTCACGCTCTCCAGCCATACCTCCTCGCTCTAATCATCAATCACCTCCTACCTACAGAAAAGACCCTCCACCTACATAACTCAATCCCGCTAACTCCCGAAACTACAAAGAAATACCGCCCTACATCCCTCAGGCATGCCTTCCCGTCCTTCCGGCCGTACGTCACTACATACCGCCCTCCACATAACTGACATCCTCAAGCACTCACTCCCCGACACCTCCAGCCTCCATATCCAGCCTCCCCACGCAACTCAATCAAGCCATGCCATACATCCCCCATCCATCCGCCCCAATCCCGCCATCACTACAGCACGAAAGTAAGCCATAAGGGGAACATGTCACCCGCGTTTTGTAATCTCCCTCCCTAGTCCACCCCCTCTTCTTGGAGTTTTTTTCTATATTGCATTGTGTTGGAACTCATGTTTCAATTCACTGGACTCTGCTAGGGCTGTGGGATAGACAGGGAGGGTTTGGATTTAAATGGTCCCTCTGTTAACAGGCTTTTTTTTTTTTTTTTACACAAAGTGTAATTACTAAGAACTGTGGATTTCAGACTATTTCCTTTTCCATCCCATTTCTTTTCCCACTGCAACTCCCATAACCCTCAGCTGGAGTGTAGACAGCAGATCCAGCCAGCCTGGCCTGGGGTTTGGCTCACTTGTGATGCCGGGCAAAATGCTCTCTTTGTTCCAACTCCCAAGCCGTAAACATGGGCCTGGCAGTCATCCCCACGTTGCAGCCTTTAGTGAGGATCAGATAAAGAAAAGAGGTAAAGAGGTGAGTCTTTCCTGGCATGAAGAGCTCGGCAAATATTAGGTAATTTGTTCTCCCTTAGCTATTACATATTTACCTTATTACTTAGAACACTGAAGACACCGGCAGAAATATCTGCTTATTGATTCAAGCAGAAATAACCTGAGGTCATCCTCTGCTACTGAGGCCACGTATCTTCATGTGTTTACTGAGGGGAGTACATTGCTACGTGCTTTTAGCATCAGGGTAGATCTTGGCTCCTGGGGGATGAGCCAGTTTGGGGCGCAAATCAGGACTTCCATTTAGAAATCCAAGGAGAAGTGTGGAGAAGGCAGAAGGAGCTGGAAGTCTGGAGTCCAAGGCCACGGGCTAGGCTGAAGAGCCACACGTGGAGCAGTCAGCATGTCAATAGCATTTAAGGCTCTGAGCGTGGACATGGCTGCCACCAAGGCAGCGGGACCTTCAGAGACCAGGAGGGAAGGAGGCGTCAGCAAAGGGCACTGACAAGAAATGATTCCTGCATCAGGTGGCGGCCTGGGCCCGTGTGGTGCTCAGGAAGCCAGCTCACTAAGAGTTTCAAGGGAGCTCTGTTGTGGTTTAGTGGGTAAGAACCCGACGTAGTGTCCATGAGGAGGCAGGTTCGATCCCTGGCCTCATTCAATGGGTTAAGGATCCAGCATTACTGTGAGCTGTGGTGTAGGTCACAGATGCTGCTCAGATCTGGCGTTGCTGTGGCTGTGGCGTAGACCAGCAGCTGTAGCTCCGATTTGACCCATAGCCTGGGAACCTCCATATGCCACAGGTATGTATGGCCTTAAAAAGGAAAAAAAGGAAAAGAAAAGAAAATTATTTGATTCTCATTAGATTACTTTCCTCTTCAAATAAAAGTCTGTTAATGATAATTATCCTTCATACCTCATGAGGTAGTTTTCATCATAAAATACTAAGCAATACATTTTTATAAAAAAAAAAAAAAAGAGTTTCAGAGTTCCTGGTGTGGTTCAGAGGGTTAAAAACCCGACTAGTATCCATGAGGATGCAGGTTCGATCCCTGGCCTCGCTCAGTGGGTTAAGGATCTGGTGTCGCTGTGGCCAGCAGCGGCAGCTCCAGTTTGACCCCTAGTCTGGGAACTTCCATATGCTGCAGGTGCAGCCCTAGAAATGATGCTGGAAAGATGATACTGGAATCCGGGTTCTCGTTCACACAGTTGAAGAAGGAGCTCTGAGAACACACAGGCAGTAAGCAAGCAAAGTCTTTAATACAGGAAAGCAAACAGCTCCCAGGGCTGCTGGGCCCAGAGAGAAGAGCCCCTGCTCTCTATTGTCCTATAGGTGTTTTTATCCCTTAAAGTTGGGGGGGGGGGTACCAGCGTGGGGTCCAGAAAGATGTGGTTTTCTCCTCCTGGCCTTGCTCAATTACCTGTATCAGTCCTTATCCAGTGGGGGCATTAGGGATGAAATGGCCTGTAAGTCTCATGGTTTATTTGCCATAAACTTCATCCCTTAAATTTTCCTCCCCTAAACTTTCTTCCCATAACCTGAGTCACAGGGGGTTAGGGATTAACTCTAATAACCCCCTGTCCACCTGGGCGTCGGTACACTCCCTACTGTAAACAAGGCCTGTGGGCATGTTACTCCCTGGAGCCCTTAAGCCGCAAATGTTCCTCAGCAGCCACATCAAAGCCCATGCTACGGACTACCTGAGTTAGGATTCTGCCCCAGAAAGACAAAAAGTTTCAAAGACAGTCAGCCATATCCTCAAGGAGGGCGGTTCTAACAGGTTCTAACCGGGCCGTGGGGAAGAAAGCCTCCTGGGAGTTCCCGTTGTGGCGCAGTGGTTAACAAATCCGACTAGGAACCATGAAGTTGCAGGTTCGATCCCTGCCCTTGCTCAGTGGGTTTAAGGATCCAGTGTTGCCGTGAGCTGTGGTGTAGGTCACAGACGAGGCTCGGATCCCGCGTTGCTGTGGCTCTCACGTAGACCGGCGGCTACAGCTCCGATTAGACCCCTCGCCTGGGAACCTCCATATGCCGCGGGAGCGACCCTAGAAAAGGCAAAAAGACAAAAAAAGAAAAAAAGAAAAAAAACAAAGAAAGCCTCCTGGATGCAGGGCCCGTTGCGGGGGAGCGGGGGCAGAAGAGGCAGCAGAGCAAGGTGCAAAGGCCATTCTGCTGGGAGTCCGGGAAATGCTGACACCCACACGCTGACATCAGAAGTCTGGAGAAATCACCCGGGAAGTCCTGAAATAATAGAAGGTGAGGCCAAACCTTGAGACAAGGAAATGTTCCTTTAGAAAAAAAAAAAAAAATACAAACGCATGTTGTTTCCTTGCCCTTTGCATCTTTGTGAAATCTGGGAGATCAACATGGTCAGAACAGAAAAGCTCTATCAAGTTTTAGGACCATTTCTAGAGCTCTCTTAGGTTTAAGCCACTAAATATCTAGAGACACAGGCGTCTGGGTTTGGGGGCTGACACCTCCTGCAGAACAGATGGTCCCTCGGCTCTTACCACAGCAAGAGTCGGAGCCCGAGTTTCCTCTGCCTCGGGGCTGGAACCTGGTGATCCCGCAGTAGCTGCAAACTGACTGCCTCGGAGTGGAATTCTACTTGCTTGGTGTTTTACTGGTTGTGTTTCTTGGTGGCTTTTATTGTTATTTCTGAACGTTTTTAGGACCTATGCGCGGAACTGTAACAAAGCACACGTGTTAGTTCTTCAAAGTGACTATGTACTTTTTATAACCTTGCTTATTGTGGCTCAGGAATTGTGAGAAAACTAAGTAAAACCCTCCCCCGCTTGTGTCTGGTCACCACGGGGGAGATGCCTCAGCCTGGCTTCAGATGCTTCCCTGTTGCCCAGGAGCTGTATCTTATGAGGATTTTTGTGGCATTCCCGCTGTGGTGTGGTGGGTTAAGAATCCGACTGCAGCAGCTGGGATTGCTGAAGAGGTGTGGGTTCAGTCCCCAGCCCGGCAGTGGGTTTAAAAGGATCTGGTATTGCTGCAGCTGTAGCGTAGGTTGCAATTGCAACTCAGATTCAATTTCTGTCCTGGGAATTTCCATATGCTGCGGTGTGGCCATAAAATTTAAAAATAAAAAAGGCATTTACCATGTTAAGATGGAAGGTACTTAAGACGACAGCGACCCATAGAACGCTCTGTTTTTTAAGCACGTTCTTAAATGCTTTGCATTGATTATATACCAATTCTATGCTTTTAAACTTTCGGAAGTGTTTAAAACAAGATTAACCAGGGGATCTAGCGTAATAAGCACACTGAGAGACCTAATTGAGGGATATAGGTTCCTTCACTAAATCGTAGTGAACAGGACTGTGTACAATTACCAGTGTTTTGGTCTCTCGCATCACAGCGAATCTGGGGTCCTCATTGTCTAGGTAGCCCTGTGGTCAAACATCCTTTCCAGCCTCCCGGCGCTGGAGGGACCAGGGTGGGACTTCAGGACAAAAGCAACACGCTGAGAGATGGGACGCAGTTCAGTGCACCGAGGTGGATGTGAGACAGGAGACCTTCAGGAGAAACAGCGGAGTTGACGGGTTCAGACAGGATGCGGAGGACGAAGAGCCCCTGAGCTCAAAGCCCCAGAGTTTCTGCGATGGATCCATCCAATTCCAGACAAGGGATAATAACCTGCCCCGCCCAGGGAGGTTGCGTGGAAAGTGCTGGCCCACGGTGGGGCGGGATGGGCGTGGGTGGTGGGGAGTTGAAAGGAGTGGGGCTCGTCCAGTTCTGCCTCCCACTTCGTGGGTGTTTCGCTGCAGATGCGTAGGCGAGGGTGACGTCTTCCGGGAAAACGGGAGGAGCTGAGTGCCCTGAAGTGGTCTGTCTGTAACACAGGTGACACGGAGGATAGGGCAGGGTTCCATAGGACACAGGATGGTGCAGGGGACCTGCATCCCTTAGTCTGCGCGATCCCTACCTCCTGCAATTTCCATCTCGGTCTGTGCCCCGCCCCCACCACACTGCGCTCCCACCCGACCCCCGACATATACACAAAAAGGTGTATTTTTCTTTGTAACTCGTAAGCAAAGGGTTCAACGGAGCTCCTCCTAAGGGTTTAACTAGCGTGGAGGGTTATCTAAGTTCTTGAATCAAAGACCAAGCAACGCCAGTCCTTGCTCTGAAATGACCCTGGGGTCCAAACGCCTGGCAGGGGTCACAGCATCTCCTCTGACATGCGCAGTCCCAACCCTGGCTTTTCTCTCTGCCAAAAATCAGATGCCAAAATCCCCAGCAAATAATTATCCTGCAAAGTCATCAAGACCCTCCAAGGGGGCAGCCATCCAGCCGACAGAAGGAACAAGAAAGAGAGCAAGAAATAATTTTATTTTTATTTTTGTTTTTTTTGAAAAAGAGAAATAAGAAAAGGAAGACCAGAGAGAAGAAAGAAGAGACTAGTGGTCTAGCCACATAGATGACATCCATACTTTCATTATCCCTAAAATCAGTTCATTGCTTTAAATTACCTTAATGTGCGTGAAATAAAATTTAGATTTTTTTTTGCAAGATGAATATAAAAAAATACAAAAAAATTAAAAAATTTTAAGAAAAAGAAGGAGCCACATGTCGGAAGTGAGTGTCCCAGCCTTTGGGGCCCCAACCCCCAGGTGCAGTGACAGCCCTGCCTTCTTTAGCTGTTTCTCAGAACGGTGGTTTCTGGTCAAACGCACCAGTTGCGTGGCAGAGAGTATCACTGCCTCTCCTGGACGTGAGGTCCCTTCTCCATAGTGACCCTCTCTGTCCCCAGGGTTTTCTCATGAACAGAGTGATTCCACTAACCCCTCTTTTTTTTTCATTCTTGGGCTATACTGTTCTTTGAAATGTTCGCTGCATTTTTTAATGGCAAGTTTGTTTTCCCTTCTCACTAGTGAAGAAAATTGTATTCGCTGCGGCACTTTTATCAAGAACACAGAGCTAAGGAAACCAAATCGTTAGTTTTTATTAATCCTGTGTCGATTCATCAGGCTTCTTCAGAGAAACAGAACCAATGGGATACATATAGAGACAGATGTGTTTTGAAGAATCAGCTTATACAGTTATGGAGGTTGCCAAGTCCACAATCCGCAGGGTGGGCAGTGGCTGGAGACCAGAGAATAGCTGATGCAGATCAAGTCCATGGGCCGTCTGTGGCATCGTTCCTTCTTGCTTTGGGAGGAGAGTCTTTTGGTCTCTTCAGGGCTTCAACTGATTAGATGAGGCCCACCATACTACGAAAGGTATTCTGCTTTACTCAGTGTCCATCAATTTTTTTAAATTTCTTATTAAAGAATAATTGATTTACAATGTTTTGTCAATTTCTGTTGTAGAGCAAAGTGACCCAGTCACACACACAGATATATATATATATATATATACATACACATTCTTTTTCTCATATTATCTTTTCACATATAATCATATGTGTGTGTATACATATATATATGTGTGTGTTTATATATACACACACATTCTTTTTCTCATATTATCTTCCAAAAGTTCATCAACTTAAATGTAAATCTGACCCCGAAACACTCTGACAGAAACATCTAGAATCACGTTTGACCACATTTCTGGGCACCGTGGCTCAGCCAACTTGCCATATAAAATTTGCCATCATACTGAGTTTTCTCCGTGCTTCTATTTAAAGCACTAAGATGTATTTCATGCAAAGACTCTTTTGAAAACTAAATATCTCAACATGCTCATCACTCAGAGTCTGAGTTGAAAGAAACAAGAACTGCCATCCGCTCTAACTTTGCGAGGGTTTGCTTTTCAGTGTAGGTACAGTTTTTCTTATTCTGCAGCTGTTCACCCTATTCAATTCTGTGCCCGTTAAATAATGTGTAATTATTTAGCTCTCTCCAACGCAGTGTAATTTAAGATGAGATTTGGCATAAACCAAAGTGTCTTCTTTGTGTGCAAGAGAGAGAGAGAGAGAGAGAGTGTGTGTGTGTGTGTGTTCTATTCAAGAACTTTACAATTCCCAGGTGATGTACGCTACTCTGTAGGCTTGCCACCAGCTTGGCAATGGAAATGAAAGCTGTCTGGTGAAGTTGCTGCCAACATCGCTGCTGCTTCTCTGCGTACGTGTGGAAAACGAATAGCAGTTGGGGTTGAAATCCACAGCTCTGTGGCTTCTGAGAGGTGCACCCACCAGTTAGTCCTCAAATATCCATGCCTTGTAACTAGACACTTGTGGGACCGGGACATTGAGTTACGAAGGATAAATCACGCCCCTGCCATGAGCCATCCCACCAGAGCGCTGCCCCGTAGAGGACACAGTTTCATTAATCTAGTCAATTTACACCAAAGTGGAACTTTCTAGGCGTACTTGGGAAAGTCACTTTTGTGTTTAGAATCATGGCCCAGCTCCACACACCTGTTCAGGTGCTCTTGGGGAGTCTTCATTTCCAAAGTACCAGCTTTCCAAAATGATGTGTGAGATTAATGGGCTGTGGCAGGAGGATGTGCCAGGCCTAAGTCAACACAGTCATCAAATACGGAACTACACCAACAAGTGCGCACACCTGACTTCCCTGTCTCTTGTCTTCACTAGAGTCCTTTTCTTTGGTGCTCCAAAATCGTGGCTTTTCCACTGAGGCTTGGGGAGCTATGATGACGCAGGAGCAGGTTGAAGGGAGAAGGAGGGTGGCATTGGGCTCTCTTCAGAAGGACGCCACTCCTGCCCCAGAGCCCAGCAACCTGCAGCCCCCCAGACACACAGAGCCCTCTCCCCTCAGCACCTGTCTTCTCTTTCTCCTCCCTCCTGCCCCCCCCCCTGACTTCCCATCAGCCTGGCTGATGCTTTTAACCCCCACTGAGCCCAAGGAAGCCACCCCCAAAGCGACAGTCATCAGGAGCACTGCAGAACCAGCAGCCTGTGCGCTGCACTCACAGCGTTGCCCATGGGACCCCCCTGGCATTTGAAACCCTTTACAACCGCCTGCTTGTCAGCCGCGCCCAGTGGCCCATGCGCCCTGTAGGCTCCAAGGCATCCACCATACAGCCCCCTCATGGCCCTGCCTGAGCTCAGAGTGGACTGAGGGGTAAACAGGAGTCAGACAGGTGGAGACCAGGAGCCCGCCGCTATTGATGAAGCACTCCTGGAGAGCTGGGCTTGGATCTGGCCCCAGGTGGTGTAAGCCATTTAGACCCAGTCACTGGTGGAGCCAAACAGCTGCAGCAATCCCCGCTGGGGACTTCACCCTGGAAAATATAAGGCAGGGAGGAGCGGATAAGAAAACCAATGAGCTGCCAGCAAGGGAAGGGGGGCGCTGTGCTTGGATCTTGCTCTGCCTCCTCCGAGGACTGAGCGGTATGGCCAGGACGAGCTGGTGGACTCTAGCTTGGCTCCCTTCCACATGGACGAGTCACGGTTCTCCAGAGAAACAGAACCATTTGGAGATGTGTGGCTACACAAAAATATAGTTTAAGGAATTGTCTCATGCAGTGGTAGAACAGGCCAGTGGGGCTGGAGGTTCAGGTAAGAGTTGGTGTCTCAGTCTTGAAGCTGATGGAAGCTCAGGTGGGATTTCTGTGTTGCAGTTCAGAGGCAGAGTTCCTGCCTTGGGAAACCTCAGTCTTTGTGCTTCAGGCTTCACCTGATGTGGTAAGGCCCACCCACATTATGGAGGGTAACCTGCTTAAAATCGGCTGACTGTGAATGTTAACAAGGTCTAAAAAATACCCTTATTGCAACCTCTAGACCTGTTTGGCCAAACAACTGGTCACCACAGTCTTGCCAAATTGACACCTAAAGTTAAATGTCACAGCACAGAAACAGGAGAGGGAGGCAGTGGGGGCAAAGTGGGCACCATCCTTACATGTGCTGTGAGGGGCAGAATTCAGTCTCCCCGACACCAAGCATCTTAGGTCCCCAATAAAGCTGCACTGCATGGGTGACTTTACCCAAGTATTTCTTTCTTTCTGCTCCTTTGGAGCCAGTGAAGGATGATTTGGGTGAGGAGGCATAGCTGTACAGCAGAGGGCATTAAACTGATTTTTGTGGTGTAGATTTAGGGTTAAAAACAACCATGCACGTGGGTGTGTTTATTTGTGTATTCATAAAATATAGACATTAATATTTTATGTACTTTATGTAACAGGTTAGCATTAGGGGGAGACAGCAAGGAAAATAATTTTATTTGCTTTTCAATGATTCAAAAATACATCAGGTCCTTTTATGCAGTATTTTTTAATATTTAATATTTTTGATAAGAGAATTATGATGCAATAGGCCTCGCTGCTTAAGAATCGCCTGATTAACACTTTGCAGTAGAAGGATTTTAAGTTCTGTCCTTACGCCCAGTTAATGCTGACCCTTGGCTTAATGAGTAAATGATTCCACTGAAGAAAGACGCACGACTGGGTCTTTAAATCATGCCACTCATCTTCCAGTCCTGTCCACACTTATGCAGAGATTTTTTGGTGAAATTCAGCTGTAAGCTCTCCCCATTTTCCTGATACCAATCAGTTCTTGCAAATCAACCAGACGGTAATTGCATTTTTATTTTTTCACAAATGGATTCAAGACGTACTGGATCTTCATTTGGGAGATTTTTAACTGAATTTGAAAATTCTATTTCTAAGGAATATAAATGTACACATACAGAAGTTTTTATATTGTTTTTAACACAAAACAATCACATGAAGAGATAGCGTTTCTACATGCCTGCTTTTCAAATAGGTTCTCCATTGCATTGTCCTTAGAGGAAACATCATTTCTCTCTCATGGTTAAAATGACAATCATACTTTGAACGGGCAGATTAATTGTGTGTGTGTGTTTAAACATACTGCTGAGATACTATACTATTAGCAGTTTTTGTCATGACAGGAGAGATTGACGAATTTCGACTGCTATAATTTTGCCTCCCCCCCCCAAAAAAAAAACCCCTCAGAAAACAAACAAACAAACAAAAACACCTAAATGAGTTCCTGTTGTGGCACAGCGGAAACGAATCCAACTAGTATCCATGAGGATGTGGGTTTGATCCCTGGCCTCTCTCCGTGGCTCGGGGATCCAGCGTTGCCATGAGCTGTGGTGTAGGTCGCAGATGCGGCTCGGATCCTGCATTGCCGTGGCTGTGGTGTAGGCCTGCAGCTGTAGCTCCGATTCCATCCCTAGCTTGGGAACTTCCATATGCTGTGGGTGTGGTCCTTAAAAGCAAAAAACAGAAACGAACAAAAAACCACATAAAATACCTACTTCAGTTTAATGACGGCTTCAGGTCACCAGGAAAGTGCTATGTGGTATCAAAATCCATCATATTAGGAAGTTTCATACAGACTTTACGTACTCTCTAGAATTAACCACACAGAACTTTCTGGAGCAGGTGCATCCCCGCATGCTGTGATACGCTCTGAAACAACACACCAGAGAGGCAGCACTCTGCCCCAGAAGCCCTGTCTTCCTGCTGGTGAGCCCTCTGCTGCAGGTGACACCCATGTGTCTGGCTGTCCCCTAGAGAGGGCGCTACGGTCATTGAACATATTAAGTAGCTGGATGTCTTTCTCAGCTTTAATTGAAAAAGACAAGCGTAAATGGAAGCGTTAATGTTTCCTTCCCACATTCCTTGAATCTCTGTTCTAGGGGGGTCTTTTTCCCACCCTAGCTCAGAAAGCCCCAGAGTACCCTCATCAGAGGAAGCACAGTGCATCTCTCTTTTATCTATGTTGGTAAATTTTATGCATCGATCATATTAAATAAGTGTTAGGAGAGGCGGCAGGACTAGAGATGTCAAGCAAAGAACGTCCCTCGGAGACGTAGCCTGAGCCTCAAGCGCGCATTCTGTACCATGAGGCGCGTCTCAGTGATGCAGCCCCGGGATCAAGCACTGTGGCTGGAGAAGCCCACTGCGTGCTCACAGCCACCTCACCGGGTGGACCCCACCTTGGCACAGCCCAAACCCACCACGCTGCCCACTGCTTTCCTTTCCGGGGTGCCCTGGATCCACTGGTGCCGTAGCCACACCCTGTGAGTAGTGCGGTCCTTTTTCCTATTGCTGCCGGGACCATCGCTGCCAGTCACGGCTCCAAACAGCCCAAGTGCCATCTCCTTTCCTTGGAAGCTCGCACGTCCAAAGCAGGTTGGCAGGGCTGGTCCCTCCTGGAAGCCCTGCAGGAGAGTTTGCTTCCTTGCCTCGCCTCGTGTGGCGAAACGATAAAAGAAGGCAATCTAGGTGCTACAAACAAATGTCGTTTAATGCCTCCTGACGCAGTCTGCATTGGGAAACCTGCAAAACTGGGGCAGGAGGCAGGAAGCTTTTGTGGGATAAAAAGTAAAGAATCAGGAGGAGAAAATTAGAAACTCTCTGATTGGCTGGGGTCACATGGCCAGCCTTGTTTGGGGTGAGAAGGGACACAGACGTACATACAGAGCCCAGGGACTGCTGGCATCTGGGGAATAGCCACTAATAGCCAACGGTGTGGAGAATAGATCGCTGGCATTTCTGCTCAGGCAGGGCGTTCCCAGAGACACGGAAGTCATCTAAGTTTCAATTTGCTGATGGGGCACCCACCATGCAAACAGCTCCATCTTCGGCCCAGAAATTTATTTCGAAGTGAGCTTCTGTAGGCTGCCCACAAGCTGGGCGCTGAGCCCCTCCGCCTTCAAAGCTGCAGTGTTCAAGGTACCATCTTCCAACCTCTTCCTCGGCTTCCATCATCACAGCAGCTTGTCTCGGCTACCTTCCGTCTCCTTCTTAGAAGAGTCCTCGTGATGATGTTGGGCCCAACTGGATAGTCAAGGGTGATGTCCCCAAATCCTTATCTTAATCACATCGCAAAATTCCCTTTGCGCGGTAAGCCACCCTCTTCACGGGTTCTGGGATTAGGCTGTGGACATCGTACAGGGGCTCTCATTCAGTCCTATACGCATCCCCTCGTCAACTTTTTAAAATAACCTTCAGCTAACTGTTTATTTAAAAGTTGCTGGTCCAGCACACACACACCCCAAAAAGAAAAAAACCAAGATGGCAGATGTTAGGGAGACCAAGCTCGAGTCCACAGGATAATAGAACTCCTTGGGTTTGCATATCATCATGTCCTCATCAAGCAGATGTTCAAAACTCAGCACCAATCAGTATTCTGGAAGCAAGAGGCCAATATGTTTCTCCCATTCTGAAGGCAGAGGCAGAAAGACAGCTGAGACTCCGCATCCAGCTGTTGTTGCAAGTGCAGAAGCAGCTGCTGCCAGCCTGGAAGAAACCTGCCCTCTCCCTACCCCCAACCCTCCCAGTCAACAGATACCCTCCGGCTCTTGGTGCCCGGCCACCAGCTGGCAGCCCTGCCCGGCAGCTGTAGTGCTTTCTGTTCTAATCTATAGACTGGGCCCCTGGCTGTCTGACTAGTGTTTCACGTGCTTTGGAACCTGCTTTGTGTTAGATCTCGAAGAGCTTTGCATAGAATGTTCTTCCTTTCTCCCCAAGAGCCACTCCAGTTGGGATTCTTCCCCAGCCCCCCGCTTACCTGGATGGCAGTCCTCACAGACTGCCCGAACAGGTGCCGCTTCCTGGCCCTCCCTTCTGAGTAAAGAACCTCCAGGGAGAGAAGATTTTTTCTTTCTTTCTTTCTTTCTGGGCTTCTTAGAGGACAAGAAGGGCTTAGAAAAGTTCTGAGGACCCTGCTGTACTCAGAAACATGCGCAAAGAGTTAGGAAGAGAAAGGAAATCAGGAACTAGAAGATGATGGACGTGTGTGAATATAACTGAATCCCGTTGTCGTACGCAGAAGGGACCACAACGTGATAAGTCAACTCTACTCCGATAAAACTTTAAAACTGAAAAAGAACTTTTTAAAACGAGAGCAAGGAAGTCAGGAGGTGGGGGGGTGGGGGGGGGATCACCAGTTTGCCCAAACCTGCCCGTTCTGGGAGGGCCAGAGCCCTCTGAGGTTTTTGTCTCCACGTGGCCCTTGCTTCTCAAGGTCAGCACTGAAATTCAGGGTCGCATCAGCACATCCCCATGCGCAGCTTGAATTCGCCAAAGATAACCAAACATTCTTTAGCGTTTTGATGTGTTACAGTGGCTCGAGGAGATGTTTGAGGTCTAACCAGTATTCCAGAAGAATTAGTGTCTTTGAACATGTCAGTGGGTTGATCGCTCGTGTGTGTTTTATATCCCCAGCAGAATTACTAACACGACCCTAACAGGCATGTGTTCAAGGGCTGCAATGGACAGAAAACCTCTTGATTGGTAGCTATTTAGCCACAGAAAAAGGAGAGAAATCCTACAGCAGCACCGACTCCTTGCCCAGCTATTTCACGTGGTGGAGAACATACTGGAGCCTGTGAAAAGCAGCGCCTCTCCACGTGGCCCCCCGCACCGTCGCAGTTCCCTCTGCCCTGAGAGTCGGCTGCATCCTTGGATGCACCTGCTGTATCGGATGTCCTGCCCTGCTAACATCCCCACTTTGGGAGCCTCTTGCCCGGTGATCAGAACTGTGGCTTTTAACGGAGAGACGCTGAAGCCATCCTTGGCCTGTGCGCTGGCAGGATGATGGAACCTCTTGTTTCCGGAGCAAGTTAAGGGTGTTTCTGCGGGAGCCCTAAGGAGGGCTTGGGGTGGGGCTCACTGATATCTGGCCGTAATTCCTGTCCTGATGCTTGAACATCTGTTCTTCTGGAATCATCGGGAGCCCCCTTAAGTCAGAGCACTGCCTGAGGCTGGGCAAGGGGACTCATTCAGGGCAGGCCCAACCGCTCCAGGGGCAGTTTCTGGCACCAGGGACCCAGAAACGCCCTACATGGAGTTTCGCATGCCCCAGGGCTTTGGGAAGGAGAGATATCTGCCCTGTGCTCTCAAGGAATTCCTTTGTTTTGTTTTGTTTTTCTTTTTGTGGCTGCACCGGCAGCATATGGAAATTCGCCGGGGGCCAGGGGTCGAATCAGAGCTACACCCGCTGGCCTACATCACAGCATGGCAGCACCAGATCTGAGTTGCATCTTCGACCTATGCAACGGAGATCCTTATCGCACTGAGCAAGGCCAGGGATTGAACCCACGGACACTATGCTGGGTTCTTAACCTGATGAGCCACTCCAGGAAGGCCTATCTAGGAAGTCTTTCCTGAACCGGGGAACACGGGGACCAGGGAGACAGCTGGAGCAACTCAGCATCATGGTCTGGAAGGCGCGTTCCAATGGGTGACCCTTTGGAGAGGCCTCTGCGTGGATCTCTAGTGCCTAAAATAGCCAGTCCTTTCCACTGAGCACAAGCTGGAAGCTTCCAGGGTTAGTGCACCAAAGCCTTGTCAAGTCGAAATGGTTTTTCAAGGTAACATTCACAGTTTCTGTTTATGGAAACCATCAAAATTGAGGTTATATGAACATTTTGAAAGAATCGCTCCATAAAGCATCCAATAAAAAACATTTAATGGCAAAAGATGGGGCAAAATAGCCAAGGGACGTAGCCACAAATTGTTCCGTCTGAAAAACATGTGAGTTGGTTTTTTTTTTCCTCTCACTGCTGCATTGAAAACTCATTTTAAAAATTGGACTTGTGTTGTGAGGAACTATTTCTGCTCTCCAGCCAGACGTCCACTTTCAAAGAGGGAGGAAGAGCAAGGAAGGCTCTCTTCCTAGGCAGGTGAAATGAGATACTGACCTTCAGGCTGCCGCCCAGCCGTCTTTTTGCTTTTTAGGGCCGCATCCGCAGCCTATGGAGGTTCCCAGGCTAGGGGTCAAATCAGAGCTACAGCTGCCAGCCAACGCCCCAGCCACAGCAACGCAAAGATCCAAGCCACGTCTGCGACCCACACCACAGCTCACGGCAACACCGGATCCTTAACCCCCTGAGCAAAGCCAGGGATCCAACCCACATCCTCAGGATTCCTAGGCGGCTTCGTTAACCACTGAGCCATGAAAGGAACTCCAGACTTTCTTCTTTCACAGCTTTGACGGGTACTGTGTATTCACAGGTGTCCCCTAGCTTTCTGTCCTGGGTGTCCATCTAGACATCCGCCAAATGAGTTTCCCACGTAATGGCTGAACCGTTCTCCCCAGCCAGGCCTGGCAGTTCCCTTCGGAGGCTCAGCGCCCCCATGTGTCAGTACCCCAAGCCTGTGTCCCCCTCTTGGGGGTAGACTCAGGTGCATGAGCATCTTCCTTAAGGAGAAGACATGTACGTCCCGAGAGAAATCCCGCTGTTGCCTCAACAAGATGCTCACGTTTGCACATCAGTTCTGCTCTGTGGGTTGGAGGTTCAGTTATGTTTGTGCTTATGTCCCAGGAGCAGGAATCAGGATGCGTGGACCCAGAGGGATCTCGTAATGGTGGGTTACCGTGTCCCCTTAGTGCCTCCATCTCCCCTGTAGAGGCCCCCGCGGGTCACCCTCTGGCCACCGGGGTCCTGAGCGCGCCCCTGGCCTCTCCCTGGATGCCATGGAGAGACCACTACCCTTGCCTCTCCTGGTCTCCTTTCCTTGGTGTCATCGCTGCCCATTTCCGTGGCTCTCTCTTGGGCTCAGATGTGCCATTTTGCAGCACATTGCTCTTTAAGGTGTCTGCTCTGGGTCTATTTATGTTTGGGCTTTGCTATAATTTTTAGAGAAAAATTGTGTATTACTTTTCCCAAGTTCCAGGAAGGAGAGGAACCACCTCCCCATGTGCTTGTGTTCCGCCCACATATTAAAGATGTCTTTCTCTCGGCCGCCGGGGAGGGAGGGAACTAGCATTTATTTAGTGCCCACACCACTCCAGAAACATTTCAGTTTTATTAGGAACTTCAGTGAAAACTTGCAGGGTGGGTGGAGCTCTCTTAGACGGTTGTTGATGAAGCTGAGATATGTGAAGTCCAAGATCACACAGCAGGGCATAAGGTCTGGATGGGCATTTTGCCCCAGTGGTTGAGGTCTAGATGCCCTGCCCTTTGCCCCATGCCACAGTGCGTGAGAGCCGGGGTCTGCCTGGGCCCCCTGGCTTCCTGCTCCATCCTCTCCTCCGGCAGATGCTGATCGCTGATTCCTCTCCCTGGACTGGTCTTCTGTCTCATCTCCTTGGTACCTCAAAACATGACTCTACTAAAACAGCCAACAAAGTCCATTGTTGGAATCCGTTTTATGCCCGAGGTCCTCTCTGCAGACGAAGAGGTCCTGAGGGTACGGTTTGTGTCTTGGGAGTCCTAGCTCAGTCCCGGCATTTGATGGGGTGGTCAGGTATCTATCGAGAGATGTATGGAAGAAGGAAGAAAAGACGAACGCTGGGATAAATAAAAGACCTGTTCAATGCCCGTGGGCAAATGAACCATCTCATAAATAGTCAAAAGGAGAAGACTTTAATTCTCTGACTCCGGGGCTCTCGTATTTCCCTAATGAGGGAAAGTGTAAATGGAAACAAAATCCGGTGGAGGGCAGGGCTGATTTTCATGGCTGGAAAGGAGAAGCATCAGTCCTTTCCAGTCAGTGTCCCATCTTTGAGGGGGACATAGGAATTCAGGTTCTTAAGTCCAAAAGACATTTTGGCAAGGACTGTCTGATCCACTGTCAAACTCTCGGGAAATATTAATCCTAAGGAGTTATTGGGGCAGGAGAATTGGCATTTTTTTTTATTAAAGTATAATTGACTTACAGTGTTGTGCCAGTTTCTGGGGTACAGCAAAGTCACTCAGTCGTACATATTTATACATTCTTTTTTTATATTATCTTCCATCATGGTCTGTCCCAGGAGACTGGATAGAGTTCCCTGTGCTGTAGGACCTCACTGCTTAACCATTCTCAAAGTAATGGTTTGCATCTAGGAACCCCAGACTCCCCATCCGTCCTACTCCTTCCCCCTCTCCCCTTTGGCAACCACAAGTCTGTTCTCTGTGAGTCTGTTTCTGTTTTGTAGATAGGTTCATTTGTGCCATGGTTTAGGTTCCACATATAAGCCGTATCATACAGTATTTGTCTTTCTCTTTCTGATTTCTTCACTTAGTATGAGAATCTCAAGTTGCATCCATGTTGCTGCAAATGGCATTATTTTGCTCTCTTAAGGCTGAGTGGTATTCCATTGTATATCTATACCACATCTTCTTTATCCATTCATCTATCAATGGACATGTAGGTTGTTTCCAT
This sequence comes from Phacochoerus africanus, assembly GCF_016906955.1. NCBI lineage: Eukaryota > Metazoa > Chordata > Mammalia > Artiodactyla > Suidae > Phacochoerus > Phacochoerus africanus. The sequence continues at coordinate 5,434,395 of NC_062544.1, forward strand.
GTCTTGGTTATTGTGAATAGTGCAGCACTGAATATAGGGATGCATATATCTTTTTGAATTGTAGTTTTGTCTGGATATATGCCCAGGAGTGGGATTGCTACTGTAATGCAGGGTAGTTCTATATTTAGTTTTCTGAGGAACCTCATACCATTTTCCATAGTGGTTGCACCAGTTTACATTCCCACCAACAGTGTAGGAGGGTTCCCTTTCTCCATACCCTCTCTAACATTTGTTATTTATAGAATTATTAATGATGGCTATTCTGATCGGTGTGGGGTGGTGCCATTTGAACTAGTATTTTTGATAACTGTTCACCTGCTTCCCAATTCCAAAGGATAATTTCATTTTTGAGTAACTACTTCTCAATGTGGACTGTGTGATTCACTAAATTTTTCTTTATACTTTTAACATCATAGTATTCTCCTCTAAAACAATAAAATAACATGCTGAAGTCTTGTTCAGGGGGAAGGGAGAAGCTGTTCTCTTGATTGAAATGAATACATCCTGTACTGATATGGGTCAAGCAATAAAATCACCATCTTAGATGTAGAATAAGTTTGTGTCTTGTTACTTTCACTAAAGTCAATGGAATCTTTATTGCCCGTAACTTACCAAAGGAATTAAAACTAAGGTGTTTTGTGAATGTAAAGAACATTAAAAGTGAGACCGTTGCTTCCTCAGCCTCCCTCCCTCGATTGAAAATAAGACGATCCAGGTGTTGTCCAGGTGGAAGTGACATGAGTCAAGTAGAGGTGATACCAGCCATGCAGGATGATGCTCCGGGGAGCGGCTCGAGTGCTGCAGGTTGATGCTTCCCTCTTTGCTTGTGGTGACACTTGTGTGTCATTTCTCAATGATAGTTCTACTGCTCTGGAGAAAAAGAGAGGAGAAATTAAATGTATAACCCCCCTACAGGCTGCAAAACATGGCTCTAGTGAAAATTTCATGAGGCTGAGATTAAATAGTTTTTCTGTCCCATGTGTAATCATCTCATAAGCTGTCTGAAGCCACAGTGTGATAGTGAACTTTATGAGTAAACTTGACAAGGTCACAGGACTCAGATGTTCGATCAAACCAGTCTAGATGTTTCTGTGAAGGTACATTTTACGAGATTAATGTCTAAATCAGTAAACTTTGAATAAAGCAGATCGCCCTCCACAGTGTAGGTGAGATTCATATAGTCTGGTGAAGGTCTTAAGAAAAAAGACAGAGGTTACCTGAGAAAGAGGGACTTTTATCAGTGGATTGCCTTCAGACTCAAGTCTGAGAAACACCAGTTCCAGCCTGCCTGCCTGCCCTGCAGAATTCGGATTTGCTAGCTCCCACAGTCGTGTGACCCAGTTCTGTAAAATAAAGATGATAGATTAGATAGGTAGGTAGATTGATAGATCAAGAAATAGATGATAGAGCGATTGATCGATAGATAGGTAGATATACATACCTACCTTCTATGGGTTCCGTTTTCTTTGGAAAAGCTTGACTAAGGCCCATGAATATGTGAGACATCACTGCAAATCAAGAGATGACCTTGAGAATATCAAAAACCATGGGTGCACATTTGAATATAATCATCCAGCAAACAAATGCTTTTTAACTGTAGAAGGAAAGAATATGACATTGTGTTATTAATGGGAGTTTCATCCAGCAGAACCTTTCTTGTCATTTTCTTTCTTTGTTGTCTGAGATCCGCTTGGCACCGAAAGTCAAGGGCGCTAAAATTCTGACCCAGGAATATCAACTGTGATGAGAGATGTGAAGGTTACCAGCAACTTGTTCAGTCTTTACTAGTTTTGGAGTAGCCCAGAATCCATTGCGGCTCCACTCATTTCCTAACCCATATTGAACTGTATCTGAACCTAACTGCACTCTGGTTTAGGAGGCAGAGGAAATAGATCTGAAGGGTCTGGTGATAGGAGATGGTGTGACTCATGATTTTTGTGAGAACCATCCAAAGTACTGCTACTTTGAAAGGGAGGCAATGAAAAAAAAAACTCAAGAGAATAAACCCAGGAAAAGCCAAAGGAGTAAACGGTGTAGATGAGTGAAGCCTGAGCACTATGAAAGCACTGCCCCCTCCGGGCTACATGAGTGTGAGTGGTTATTTTCCCTAGTGTTCCACATGCACAGGCTTCCTAAGAGTTCATGGTCCCTGTACAGTGCCTGACACATAGTCACCACTCAAGACAGATGAGTTGTCATCAATAATGTATTGTTTTGTTTTGTTAACTGAATGTCTGTTTTCAGTGTCTTTATGTTAATTCAGAGCCACGCATATGAAAACCACTGCACAGGTAACCTAAAGATAGACCACGTAAACTAGAAGACATGTCCTACAGGAAGGTCCCATTGCACTGAGTGAGTTGCTGCTTCCATCCCGGGTTGCAGGCATCAGAGTGATGGAAGGGCTGCCCGCTGTGAAGGAGAGTGGTCCTCCCTCCCTCCCTGCTACTTCCTAACTCCTTTCTGTCTAGCCGATTTAGGAGGTGAAGCGGATGGGACTAAGATGGTTTCTCAAAAGAGTGCTCATTCTTCCAGCTTTTATTGAGTACATCTTAGATGCAAAACAGCCGATAATATTTGAGAGGAATCATTGTTATATTCGTTTCTGTGACAAAATATGCCCAGACTGAAAGACTTTATTAAAGACCTATACTTACATGGGGGGGAAGAGATAAATTATGAGGTTGGGATTGACATACGCACACTCCTATGTATAAAATAGGTAACAAGGACCCAGTGTACGGCACTGGGGAAATCTACTCAATACTGAGTAATAACCTATATGGGAAAAGAATCTGAAAAAGAATGGATAGATGTATATTATCACTGATTTACTTTGCTGTAGCCCGGAAATTAACACAACTTTATAACTCAACTATACTCCAAGAAAATTAAAAAAATAAAGACTTACACTATTATCCTGTTATTTAACTGTAGAAGAGAAACTGCAAACCTATTTTATACACAGAGTATATTTCTCAATGGAATATGAAATGTGTATACACACACATTCTAAAAGGAACAGCATTTATCCTATATACACCATCCTATAGTCCACATGATAACGTCTCTAAGACTTGATCTGTGGGGAGTTCTTTATTTCTCCTTGATGCAATCCGCCTCTAAGTGATTGTAATATTTAATTCAAGTCAGACAGATAGGTGACTTGAAACAGAGGAACTTTGCACTAGAAATGAAATGATCATTGCTGTCTTGATTCTTTTCTAATCAACAGCACACCCCGTCTCATTTTATAGGATATGATCTTCTATCTCTTTGATTTGCACTGGAAAATGTTTTGATTATTCTGGGTTTTGACAGAATGATATTCGTTAAAAAGCTTGCTCCATGGTAAATAAGATATAGCTGAACGTGGCAGAAAAAGTTGAGGCATCTTTTGCTGGTGGTGGTGATTTTTGCATGTTTCACTGCTCCATACTTATTCTGACAGTTTTTCAAAGGTTAAACGTGTGGGACTTATTCTGTGGTTTTTTGACCTAATGATTCACTCGTAGAAGATGATGCTTCAGTGGGCCTGGGACAGTCAAGAGGAAAATGAAGGAGGATTGATGTTTAGTATTAATTACACAACTGAGAAATAGTTCTCTTTATCAAAGAGCTGCCTGAAAAACTGCTTTGTTCGCTCTGCCTGTGGTGGAGACACATCCATGACAGCATATGAATCAAACTAATTGTAACTCTCACTTGGTTATGAAAAAAAAATGACATGTGCGTTCTTCTAAATTAAGTCTTTCTCACACAAATTACTGGTTGCCACTGTAAATCAAACAACATGTGTTCTGAATTCTGACTGCTGGAGCATTCGCTGGCGAGTGGGGGAAACGAGATACTTTTGTTTGCCTCTAAACTCAAGTTGACTTTTTTTTTTTCTTTGCTTTATCTAAAAATAAGTGTTCTAGAACCACTGCTTCACTGGCTTCTGTAGCAAGCAGGATTTGGCATCGTTTGGTCCAGCCCCTGGGTTTTAGAGTGAGGAAAATGGGGCCCGGGGAGGTTAGAGGGTAGCCCGAAGTCTTATCCAGAGGAGTAGCCAGCTCAGATCCAAGTTTCCAGCTTCTGGTTTTGTGCCGTGAACTTCTGGCTACCCCGCCATTGTCCTCATCATGTGGTGAGATGGCCACCTCGAGGGCAACCAGCCACACAGATCCAGAATGTGGATTTAAATCCAGATCCCTGCAGCAGTCATCAAAACATGAGGATGTGGGGGAGCTAGAATTTGCTTCCAGAATTGAGAACATCCAAGCACGTGCTTGGCAGCCCTACCCTCTCCTTCCCAGCTGAGAGCACAATCAGAACGGGGAAGTTAAGAGTTTCCCAGAAGATCTATTTTATGGCTTTTATTGTAAGGTGGAACAACCGATAAGAGATAGGTTATGGAAATGATGATAAGAATGCCCTTTGGTTGAACGATAAACCCTTTGTCATCACAACTTCAGTTGTCAGTGACAGTTCTAACTTGTTGGCATTTCCTCTACGTGTGATTTTTAATTTTTATGGCCATACCTGCGGCATACGGACATTCCCAGGCTCAGGGTTGAATCAGAGCTGTAGCCACCAGCCTACGCCACAGCCACAGCAACGCCAAATCCAAGCTGCATCTGCGAGCTACACCACAGCTCAAGGTAACGCCGAATCCTTAGCCCACCAAGCGGAACCAGGGATCAAACCTGCATCCTCATGGATGCTAGCCGGGTTCTTAACCCACTGAGCCACAGTGGGAACTCCCCTTTAAGTGTGATTTTTGAGAATGTCTCAGGAGTCACCGAACACAGCTCGGGGGTCAGATCCAGCCACCATCTGCTTCTGTAACAGCCTCTTGAGCTAAGAAAGTGTTCTTTGCTGCTAGATGACTTTTCTGAAAGATCAGAAAGACAGTCGTCTTCCCTGACACATGAAAATCACATGAAATTAAGGTTTCCGTTTCCATACATGAGGTGTTGGCTCGCCACACACTCATTCATTTTCTCCTTGTCTGTCACCACTTTCCCGCGCCAGCACTGGGTCATGGGGACAGAAGTGATGGGCACACGAAGCTGGCGCTGTTCGTCTCCTGGCCTTACGGCAAGCATGCCAGTCCCCGCGCGGGGCTGTGCGGGGGAGGCTCTGTGTCAGACACCGTTCCCTCCCATGGTTAGGGCTCTGCTCCTTGACCGTGAGGCTGCAAGATGCCCTGTCCCACCTCTGCCGGGAGGAAACAGCCCCTTGCCAAACGGCCAGCCTCGGATGCTGCCCAGGAGCACTGCCGCTGCTTAGCAGTTTAGGTGCAGCTGGGTGAGTGGCATCCACAGAAGGTGGCAGTGTGGGGACCAGGACAGCGAGAGGAGAGATTGGAGAACGTGTAAGGTGACCCGAGAGCATTTAAACAAGTCGCTGGTGAGGCTCTGGAGGTGAAGTGGCAGCGGGAGCAAGTCAGAGCAGGCAGCGGCTTTCTGCTCACCGACCCCAGCAGCCCCGTGGGGGCCCCGCATCCTGCCCACCTCCTTCTCTGTGGTCCTGATGAAGGACTCTGGTAGGGGCTGAACTGAGAGAGACCTTGGGAGAAACCAGCTCTGCCAGCTCCCTGATCTTGGACTTCCAGCCTCCAGAACTGTGAGGAAGTCCATTTCTGTAGTTTAAGCCCCCACTCCCCCCCCCTTTTCTTTAACTTTTTTAGGGCTGAGCCCACAGCATGTGGAAGTGGTCAGGCTAGGGATTGAATCGGAGCTACAGCTGCTGGCCTACAACAGGATCCCAGCCATGTCTGGGACCTGCAGCACAGCTCACGGCAATGCCAGGTCCCCAACCCACTGAGGGAGACCAGGGATCGAACCTGCATCCTCTTGGGTCCTAGTTAGATTCGTTTCCGCTGCGCCACAACAGGAACTTCCGTGGCGCTTTCTCCTAGCAGCCCTAGGAAAGGAACAGGGTCATGCAGCCACCTTGGCAGGCACGCTCCACGCACAGGTAGGCATGTCCCTTGCTTTGCTCAGCACAAAGTATGCTTGCCAAAGTGACATGGAGCAATTCTCCAAGACTCCTGAGTTCCAGCGCTTCCCGGAGGACAAGGATGGTGAGAGGGTTTTATTGACCCAATTATTTCATCACCTTCTTAAGCAAAGATACATTTTAAGCACAGGCAACGTGTGTGACAGGCGGTGAAATGGGATGCTGCCTAGAGCACGGGTTCTCAGGCTCCACGCTGTTGACATGTGGAGCCGGACCCTTCTCTGCTGTGGGGCCACCTGTGCACTGTAGGATCTTGAGCCACACCCCTGCCCTCTACCCACTATGTGCCAGTAGCATCCTCCAGATGTGACAGCCAACAGTGTCCCCAGGCACTGCCAGGTGCTCCCTAGGGAGGTACGGAATTGTCCGCAGGTGCAGACACTGGGGTAGACTGAGACCCCTTCTGCTCTTGCCTTCTTCCTCCCCATAGGGTTTTATTTACTTATTTATTTGGGATCTTGCAGGACCACCCTTTAAAGTAGCTATTGAGCCACCCCGTTTCTACTATGCAAGGATCTCCATCCTCCCTCAGCTGGGAAACTGATAATGTCCTTAATTTGCTTCTCTCTAAGGGTTCACAGGCATTAGGAAGAATTTTCTGGGTTTTGTCTGCTCAGTGAGACCGCTTAGACAGGTGGCCAGGGGTTAAGAGCTAAGCACACGCCACATCACACTCAGCCCTGGTACCTTCTCTTTCTCTTCTTGGTCATTGGTTCCAGAAGTTTAGGATACTGGGCCATGCCCTTTTCGGTGTTGTTGCTGTTATTGGTGAATTTTCCTTGTTGCTTTTTATAATGTTGGCCTATTGCGTTCCATACCATGGGAGGGAGGTTGTGCACTATAGTTTTCACATGGCAACTAAATGTGGCCACCTAGTTTGTGAATCTGCTTATAGTCATCAACAAACAGAGTCACAATTACTGATCATTTAATTAGTATAAAAATCTGGAATTGCAAAGGACAAGCAGATAAAATGCATTATCTCTGCACAATTTACACCATAACGGAGGAGCCAATGTAAGTGAAAAGAGAGAATAACTGAGTGATAAGTGGGCATGGTTGACAATGAAGTGAATCTTCATTCAGAGAACACATCCACTCATGTGGGCTGGAACGAGTCTAAGCAGGTTTCTGAGCATCAAGGCTAGCAGACCTCCTGCGTAGCTCGCATGATCTCAGCCCTCTCTGAGCATTTATCCCGTTAACCCCAAAGCAGCCTCCGTAGGGTGGCTCTTCTCATCCCCTTTAAGATGAGGGGCAATGGGGTCCTACTGTACACCACAGGCCACTATGTCCAGCCTCTTGGGTAGAACATGATGGAATGAAAAAAAGAATGTGTGTGTGTGTGTGTGTGAGAGACTGGGTCACTGGGCTATACAGCAGAAATTGACTATTAAATCAACTATACTCTAAAAAACAAGTTAAAAATAAAAGATTAGGGGCAAGAGCTAATCTTAAAGGGGAAAGAAGAAAAAAACAAAACGCAAAACACAGCAGGACAGAGCTTACAGGGAGAAATGAGCAGACGTCACTCTGGAATGTTATGAACGATATGGTAGAAAGACCAGTAGGCACGCCCGGATCAGATGATAAGCGCGCTGGAAATGTTTAGGCCAGTTTTTCTGACCGTAGTGCATGGGATCGGTGAGCTCACCACGTCAGTGATATCATCGCTACCGCTGTTGATAGTGTGTTGCTGTTGCAAGCAGAGTATAGCTAGCGGCTGCCCACTTGTACTGATAGAAGCATACAGCTGTGGTAGAACAATCGCAAATACAAGTGTCTGTTGTCATGATTTCTTAAAAAATAATTATTTGGAAAGGGAAGAGATAATTCTGTTTCACCTTGTAAATGTTTTGGCACTTTAAAGTGTGATTTTTTTTTTTATTCTGTAAGCTTGTGGTATTGGGCTACAAATTACGGAGGGTCACCCATTTTATTGTATGTGAGTTTCATGATTTTGAATCCAAGTTGAATAAGAAGTCTGAGGTCCATCAAGTGAATTGGATGCTTTGGATGCCTCTGCGCTATCATAATTGCATATTTTACATGCAAAGAACATCTTGCTTTGGGTAGTGTGGTCTGGTATGCTTTTATCAGCTACCAGAAAAGAAGTTGAGTAAAAATCACTCAACAGAACAGAACATTCCCAGATATTTCAATGGATCACTTAAGAAAAAATTATGAACCACATCCAAATGCCATTTCATTACTTTTTCCCTTTCCTTTCAAGACTGTTTAAGAAATCTCTTTAATCCTATTCAATTTTTAAAATTTTTATTTTCATGACAAAAAACCAACATGAGTTTTTTGAAACCCTCTTTTACTGAGCTAATTCATATGAATTTATGTCTAAAACAATCTTAAAATAAATTGAAAGTGACTCATTGCATTTCTAGACAGCTGCTTAATTTCCATTGTCTATCTTGTTTGCTTAAAGGCATTTCTAAGAATTATTTCCCGAGTGTTCATTTGAGGTGGAAGCCAAAATGGGAACACTGTAGACAGAACTAAGTAGCCTTTTCCTCAATTCCTCACCCAGAGCTGGTCTGCCTTCTTATCCTCTGGAGTGTCAGCCCAGCCTGGAGCAAGTGTTCGGAATAAGACTGAGACGAGAGACAGTTGTGGGCAAGGCTGGACCCGAGGTGAATTCACAGAAAGTCAACTTGGGTCCAGCGTAGGTGAGACCCGACTTGACCTGGGTCCCGGGGTCCTCACAGAGAGGCCCGGGGCCTCCAGAGCCCCTAGAAATGATTTAACCCTTGGGTCCACCAGGCCTGGGGACCATGGATTTTGGAAGCCTCTGGCTCCCAGTCTGTGTCTGATAGAACACACCACGACATTTCCCCATCCCTTGAATTGGGACAGGCATGTTTTTTGCTTTGACCAACAGAATATAGGAAACTGATGCTCTATGAATTCTGTGCCAAGGACTTAGGGGGCCCCGAGATCCCCTCTTGATTTCTGGAACTGCTGACCTGATATCACCGTCAGGAAACCAGTCCAGCCTAACGGAGGATGAATGAGTGGCCACAGGAAGAACCCAGGCCCAGAGGCCGGCCAGCAGCAACTGCCAAACCAACGAAAGGCCCACACTGGGCCTTCCATCCTAGCCAGCCTTCCAGCCAAACACAGTCATGTGACGGGCCTGCAGCAAAACCAGCAAAGGAACCCTTCGGCTGATCCACAGCCTCATGGGATGGGATCAGGGTAGGGGAGAAAGACATCACTGGTCCAAACCACCAGTCTTGGGGTGATTTGTTTTGCAGCAGAAGATAACTGAACTGCATCCCTAATCCAAAGCAGGCATCAACTCCAGTCAGCGTGGACCCAGGAGCCCAGGAAAACAGCGTGCTCTTGGATTATTTCCGTAGACATGGCTGCCTAGGCCTCAGTATCGGGGCAGACGCCAGCCTTTCGCATGTTGGTGTAGTGCTCCTGAAAATGCATTTGCTGGTTGACACGTGTTTTTATTGGCATGACGAACTTGGGACGCCCCAAGCGTATGTATGTTGATGTCGTTAATTTCAATATGGTGGTAAATACATCTTTTGAGTGTAACATAGCATCTTGTCCTAGGCCATGGCGTTCACTCCCATGCTGATCTCGGGTTTTGCTTTCTGGCAGAAAACTTGCCCTCTGTGCCCTTTGGCAGGGCTGCAGCTCATAAGTTATTCATCCCTTTTCCCTCCTCTCCCCCGTGCTCTGAGCTGTGCACCTTCCACACTGAAGGCAGAGACAGGACCGGCCTTCGCCAGCGTAATTTATGTGAGCCCTTAGATTTGCACCTGCAGAATAACGAAAAGGAGAGTGCCGTGTCATCAGCTCTAGAAAGATCCGACATGAGAACACCGTTCAGAAAAATATATGAAAAATGTAAATGCATGCATGTCAGCTAACGTGTATTGAGACAAAAAAAAAGATATCTGTCTAGGAGCTCCCATTGTGGTTTGGCAGGTTAGGGGCCTGACATAGTTTCTACGAGGATGCGGGTTTGATCCCTGGCCTCGCTCTGTGGGTTAAGGATGCAGCATTGCCGCAAGCTGTAGCGTAGGTCCCAGATGTGGTTCGGATCCAGCATTGCCTCAGCTGTGGTGTGGAGTGCAGCTGCAGCTCCGATTTGACCCCTAGCCTTGGAACTTCCACATGCTGCAGGTGTGACCATACACAGAAAAAAAAAAAAAAAAAGATATATGTCTATATTTCTATAGGTACAACGGTATCTGTAGATATGGGTATATATGCTCATATATTACATACAGTACATATATACACACATACATCTATTATATACATACTTCTATCATATCTTCTACTAGAGACAATCACAGGATTTTCAAAGTTACCCCCCAAATTCAGAATGAATTTCTTTCCTGGTGCTGCACTCAAGAAGGTCCTCCATTTCTTCCCGACAAGCTAGAGTGGGAGAAACCTCGATGTGGAGGAGGCAGAGAGACATGCTTAAATACCTCTCCGGCTACCAGGCGGACCCTGGCAGCCAGAGAAGTTACCCGCCATCCACTGAACGAGAGACGGCGCTAAGGCCGGGGTGCGCACCCAACTCCCATCACTGAAGAGGCACACTGTTACTCAGAGTGTAATGAGACATTCGTCACACACTCGTGCAGCCTGTCCCGTGTCCATCTGACACATTTTTTAAAGAATTTATTTTTTATCACTTTTCTTATTAAAGTATAATTCATTTACAATGTTGCGCCCGTTTCTGCTGTGCAGCCGAGTGACCCGATCATATGTTTGTATACAGGATGGAAGCTAAGAGGAGACAAAAGTTTATTGAGTGTCTGCTGTCTTCCCGGCTCTGTGTTCCACACCCGCAACGCAATATTGAGGAAGACACGGTTTGGGCACAGCGGCATGTACAGCTTCAGGCAGGAAAGTAAACAGCTGGTTAGAGTTTGAGGGTAAACACTGGATGCCAAATCAGCACACCACACCTAACCAGACAGCCCTCAGAGAGGTGATGGAGGCGGGGTGGGTGCGTGATTAGAAGCTTGACTGAAGAGTTAGCAGGACGGTGGTGGTGCAGGTGGGACAGGGTGATGGAGCATCTCCTCCAGGCAGGAGGTGAGCCCAGTGCCAGGATGGGGCTGCATGTGATTCAGAGGAGCTGGACCACAGGCTCAGAGCCGTGGAGGAGGAGATGAAGGAGGTGGCGTTCTTGGTGTCGGAGCCTGCCGTATAACACACGGGAGGGTTCAGGATGGGTTGGTAGAAGCCTGCAGAGCCAGAACTGGCCTGATTTGGCTGCTTCCCATTTTAGAAAGACCTCTGCGGCAGAAGAAGAGGGTGAGGCTGAGGGGAGCACAGGAGGAGGGAAGCCCATTTAGGAGGCCATCTACCCATCAGATGGACGGCAGCGTCTGCTGAGACCTGGGGAGTAGCAGGAGGTCGAGGGAAAGGGGCAAATTCTGCAGTGGGAAGGGCAGGAGTCACCATTCACCACTTCGGTGGACGTGAGTGGTAAGAGGAAGGAGCTCGCGAGGAGGGGGGTTCTGCTTGGGCAGCTGGGCAGATGGTCAGCCTTTGACTGAACACAGCTAATGAGGCGAAGGATGCTCTGGGAGGGATGGAGGTGGTTCCCATCTGGGAAATGCAGCATTCGAGCTCTCTGCATGTGACAGACAGCACTGGTTTTTCTCCCAACACCCATTCTCGCCTTCTCCCGTGCTAAGAGGACAGTTTTACCTGGCCGTATGCCACCCTGAACAACGACATGTGCCAGCATCCCTTCGAGGGGAGGGTAGCCTTTATGATGACCTCCGGCCAACGGCATGTGGGTAGAAGTGTGGATTACTTCCGAGCATTGCCTTGGAGAAGTGTCCTCTTCCATCCTGGAAGGATGGGGACAGGAAAGTGATTGAAGTGATGGACCACGGAGTCCAGGGAGGGAAGGGATGAAGGAAGGGGAAGAACGACAGGGGGCTAGAAGTCAGGCTAGAGGTCCCCAGGAGGAATCTCGCATTTAGAGCAGTGGTTCTCGATCAGGGGATGTCTTTACAGCCACCACCCACCAGGAAGCATCTGGCAGTGCCTGGTGGTGAATGCTTAAGAATGTGGCATGGTGGAAGATAATGTGACAAAAAGAAGGCATACATATGGATGACTAGATCGCTGTGCCGCTCTGCAGTAGAAATTGACCCAGCATTGTAAATCAACTATACTTTAATAACAAATTTTTAAAAAAGAATGTGTATGCTTAGAATAAATAAATGAGTTAGAGCAAAGACACCAAATCAAGGTTTCCCGATCCATTACTTGTGTTGATTTACACTTGAGTTATCATCATATGTAGCTAGCAATAAACTCTGTTACAAGATGTTTTCCCTCAGTCATAGAAGCTCCAAGCCATGAGTTATTTTTCTTTGTCAGGTAGCTGTGTGCTTGAGTGCTTTTGGCTGGTCTGCTAATGACATTGACACCAGAGAGATGAACATGAGAAAAACTATAAATTCAGTTCATACGTACGGAGATCTCATAGAAATAAGACCTAAGAAGTGGCCATATTTTGTTAGACAAAGAAACAGTACATTTGTGATCCATTTGCAGAACAGAGACAGATTCACAGACTTTGGAACACTTCTGGCTACCCAAGGATTGGTGGTTGGGGGAGGGATGGACTGGGGGCTTGGGACATGGAGACACCCTAAATGTCCATCAACAGATGAATGATGGGACATATATATAATGGAATAGTACTGAGCCATAAAAAAAGATAAACCAATGCCATTTGCAGCAACGTGGATGGAACTATAGATTCTCATACTAAGTAAGCCAGAAAGAAAAGACAAATACCATGTGATATCACTAGTTTGTGGAATCTAAAATATGGCACAGATGCTCCTATCTATAAAACAGAAACAGATAATGGCCAAGGAGAGCGGACTCGTGGTTCCCAGGGGGGAGTGGGGAGGGAGTGGGATGGATGGGCATTTCAGGGTTCTTGGATGCGAACTGTTATATTTGGAATGGGTGGGCAATGGGGCCCTACTATGCAGCACAGGAAACTGTGTGATTCGGTCCCTCGACTGTACAACAGAAATCGAAGAAACGTTGTAAATCAACTATACTTTCATAATAAAAAAGGTGCAGTCTGATTTCAAAGAATGCATTTTCTAAGGACAAAACTTAACAATTATCATGTGCCAACAATATCAGTTCACGGATGATGTGTGTAACGAGTCAACAGTCCAACAAACTGCAGCTGAGATGAAGCGCACTTTCATTCCTGAATTTGAACCCTGGTCATTTCATGTGAGTTACTTTTAAGAGAATTCTGGGAATGTGAGAGCGCTTCCTTTTTTTCGCCACGATGATTTTCTGTGCTATTTGCTGCTTGTGTCTTTAATTTGTACCTGAGGGAGCTCAGGACATTGCTTGATTAGCAAAACGAAAATTAGTGCAGTTCTGCTCTCTTTTCTCATTTATTATTCTTTCCCCCAAAAGTTGATGTTATGCAGATATGGCAGGTGCCTCTCTTGGTATCAACCGCCTTGGCGCCCAAGGGGACAATTACTGTTAGAGGGCAGACACAATATTTAAAGAGTAGGATCTGCAGGGCTTTGACTTTGGAGGCTTTTCTCTGGAGGTTTTCTTTTTCAGGACAAATAAGCAGAAATGCGAACACCTACCTCTGTGCTGGGGTGTCCTGGGTTCACCTCTCCCAGCTCAGCTACTCAGCTTTGCATTCATAGCAGAAAAAAATAAATGCCCATCTCAGGATTCCATCCTGTTTTCATGAGAAAAATGTCAAGGGGTTTCTTCCAGAAATCTTGGTTTCACGCCCTGCTCAAAGAAAGCCTTCTGATATTCTCTAGGCTTTGCTCTGTGCTCCACTGTGGCCCTGACGCACCTCTGGCAGGGGTTTGGCTTGGAGGGAGTGGTGGGAAGAGGCTGGGGGCTGTCAACCGCAGAGGAGCCTGTGAGACTCAGGCCAAGAGCGACTTTGCTGTGGGTTCAGGTCCCCAAGTTCAGCACAGTCGGGAAAAAGTATTTTTCTCCCCACAGCAAACCAAACCAAATGAAACCAAACAAACAAACAGAAAAACAGTGGGGAATCAGTCCCAGCCAGAGACACTACCCTGTGGGACATTATCCTTCCCCGTCACTGGCTGATTATTTCTTCTTGTGCCTGTTTACATGCCGTCTCTTATTCTGGATGTAGTTTAGCAAACTGGTTAAGAAGATCTTTACCCACTGGCTGCCTCCATGGGTTCACACCCCCTGACTCCACCACCTGCCTGATAGTTGATACTTAGCAAGTCCCCAAACCAGTTTATCTTCAGTTTCCTCCTTGTAAAGAAAGTAATAATACCTGCTTCATTGGGGTTGGGAAAGAATTAAGCAAGATAATGATTACAGATTGCTTAGAGTTGATACATGGAAAGCAGTTAATAAATATTTGTTGAATGGGGAGAAGAATCTTGAATGAAAAGCACAGCCAGTTCATGGAAAGAACCCAAATGTCCATCAACAGATAAATGCATAAAGAAGATGTGGTACATATATACAATGGAATACTACACAGCCATAAAAAAGAATGAAATAATGTCATTTGCAGCAACATGGATGCACACACTAAGTGGATGGATTATCATACTAAATGAAGTAAGTCAGAAAGAGAAAGACAAATACCATATGATATCACTTATATGTCGAATCTAAAATATCACTGAACTTATCTGCAAAACAGAAACAGACTCACAGACATAGAGAACAGACTTTTGTTTGCCAAAGGGGAGGGGAGTGAGTGAGGGATGGGCTGGGAGTTTGGGGTTAGTATATGCAAACTGTTCCATATAGAATGGATAAACAATGAGGTCCTACTGTATAGCACAGGGAACTATTTCAGTATCCTGTGATAAACCATAATGGAAAAAAATATTTTTTTAATATCTTTATACACACACATATATGTGTGTGTATAACTGGATCACTTTACAGCAGAAATTAACACAACATTGTAAATCAACTGTACTTCAATAAGATAATTAAAAAAAAAAAGAGCACAGCAGCTGCATTCAGCTAGAGTGGTTCTGTCATTTCCCATGAAGAATAGGAGAAAGTTCATATCCATGAAGATGAGAGGTCTGTTGTTCTTTGATCAATTCTGAATGTCCCAGATGTGCATTTATGGACTATTTTTGAGGCCGAACTTAGTGGCAACATTGAAGGGGCTGGTCTCCCCTCCAGGGCTCCACAGACTCTGGTACCCACCGTGACCCCCGCCACCTCTCTTACGCTCATCTTGGTTTCATAATCCAAACATCCACTTTAGACCTAGCAGCCCACTCCAGACTAGAATCCCAAGCCGCCGGGGAATAAACAGAGTAAACCCATAGTCTCACCACGATCAAGCAGGGAGCCAGATCTGCACCCCACTGGACACTCCTGGGCTCTTTTCCAGGACTTTTCATGTTGATGTGTGAACACCTCTGTGTGACACTGCACTGCCAACACTCTCAGGTGTGGGAGCATGTGACTGGCTGATGAAAGCCCATTGCTTCATGTCCAGTGAGAACAAACTTGATTAGAGAACGGAGACGAGAGTTTGGAAATAGGATGAATCCTGTAGCTAAGTAGAATGGGCCAGTGCTCATGGCTTCAGCTCTTCCTTAGGAAAAAATCTTTTAGAGAAGCGTCTTTTATAGCTGAGGAGAAATGTCTGACCACTGAGTATGGAAATTCTTTCTTCATGTAATTACAGCACCCCTTAAAGCAACCTCAAGGTGTCCAAGTGAAATTTCACCAAGTCAGAACAGCTGTGAAAATGGTGTGCCTGCAAGGACCGAGCACATGGGGCTGTGGACGTGTCCTTCACGGTGATGCACCTGCCAAATAGCTAGAGTAAAAATAGCCCCCAAATTGCAGGGCCTGGCAATGCTCATGCCAAAGGTGACCTTGTATTTGTCCACCATGGGTGGGCTGCCACTTTGCATCACTTGTGGGACCCGGGCTCAGAGTAGCCTCTAGCTGGGACCTTTCTGGTTCCCAAAGCAGGGGGCAAAGGAAAGCTGGGTGAGCCTCATGCTGCCTCTGAAAGCTTCTGCTCAGAAGAAGCACATGCTGTGCTCTTCACACGTCATTGGTCAGGCCATGTAGCCGAGCCCAGGGTCGGTGAGGCAAAGAAAGGGTCAACATGTGTTTCCATTGTTTAGTACCTGCATGTTGTGTCTAAAACACTTTGCTCCCTGTTATCTGCATTGTTATCTGTTATCTGCATTGTTCCCTGTTTTCTCCATTGTTATCTGTTATCTGCATTGTTATGTTATCTGCATTGTTATCTGTTATCTGCATTGTTCCCTGTTAACCTGCATTGTTCCCTGTTTTTGCCATTGTTATCTGTTATCTGCATTGTTATCTGTTATCTGCATTGTTCCCTGTTACCTGCATTGTTCCCTGTTTTCGCCATTGTTATCTGTTATCTGCACTATCTGACCATGTGCACATTACAACAGTCCATGTTACTTTACTCCTTGTAGCATTTAATGCAGTTGATCCCACGGATTACACTGACACCCTCTTAGCATCTCCACCTGTGGTTGGTATGGTTGGCATCTCCCCCTTTCCTTCTTCTCAGAAGAAATCACCTGGCCACCTGTACCTCATGGGGCTTCTTTCCTCCTGCATCCAGTGTGGTCAGTCTTTGTACATTCTCTTTGCCATTTTCTTCAACTGGATCTGCCTCCTTCAGGCTGGAGGGTGTTCCTTGTGGCAGATACCCTTAAGAGGCACATCAGACCAGAGTCCATGTCACTCTGGAGCACTTTCCTTTTTTCACTTTATAGCATGTGAGTGTGGAGGTCGGTCTGCATGATGGGATCCCGTTTGAGTGATGGAACAGCACTGGTGTTGAGTTGTATTGTCTAAGGCCTCTAAGTTGTATTGTCTAAGGACGCCGGCCTGAGAGGTGCGTCGTGCGATGCTCATGGACCGACCCGCCATTTTGCTCTGGGTGCCGTGTGCAGCCATGTGTCCAGGAACAGAGCTGCACTGCTTATCTTAGGACCTTCGTATTCTCCCACCCAAGGATTGAAGATTTTTCTCCTTATGAGGAATGTGTTTTTTCTACTAGAGGTTCTGTTTTGACAAATCAAATTGTTGGTTGATGGTAAACAGTTCAAGTTTAAAAGTATCAATTTACTGTTACCTATGATTAGAGACGGAATTCATCACGACTTCATTAGCCTTTGGTTTCCCAACTTCTGCTAACTAGACAGTAATCACATATAATTGATCGTTACTTTCTTTCCACCTTCTATTAATGTTATGTTCTCAAAATGTCTTGGCCATCTCAATCCACAAATCAGAGCAAGAGGAAGGAGCAGTCAGGTGCCATAACATTGGAAAATACAAGTTTCACCTGGTCTTGACTCCCCACCTCCTGCTACCCTCTCTAAGCCATATACATAATCTATTTTGCCCTTGTATTGGTCAAAAATGTTTAAATTTAGATGAAATTGAATGTGATTGAGTTTTATAATGAGACAACAATATATGAATGCAGTGAAAAAATGCAGTGTTTTGTAAAAGGCAATAATTATTTGCTGAAGTGCATATTGACTCTAATTTGCACAAAGCATGCCAATTTTCCTAGACTGCATAATAAACACGTTTCCTCCCTACACACCAGCACTGGCCATTACTACGGCACACCAGGACTCGAGACCCTTCTTCTTCCTCCTCCAGTTCATCAAAGTCACGCTTCAAGAACTGAAACAAACCCAGCTTCCTCTTCGTCTTCTCTGTCAGGATCCCCGTGGTCTCTCCTTTCCCAAAGTCCCTCTTACATCTTGGCCATGGCTTTGGGTTGTGAGCACTTGGGTTCTTTCCTGTGTGTCATTAATTCTTTGACTGTAAACAAGGAGAGGTAAATTCTAGAAAGGGCTTCATGTGGTTCCATAAAACTCTAGGAACTTACATGGAGGTGGAGCTCTCCTACTCACCGAGTCTAATAGACCTGTCGTCTAGACAGCCACACTGGGGCTCAAAGGCTGGAGGGATTTAGTTGAGGTCCTCTAGGTCATGGCAGAGAAAGGCAGGAACTCACATCTACTCTTACGTGGTGGTCTTTCTACTATAAAGGGCTGCTACTTTCCATCATGTGTAAATACGAAGACTGCCTGTTTTGTAAAAGTCAAAGAAAGATAAAGCAAGACCTTTCAAATAGTAAGAGTATTAAATGTGTTCTGATTGACTGGGGGGAAGCAAGATTTCTAAAGATGGACCTAAGGGAAACATGTTAAATTTTATAATGAGAAACATCACCCATAGCCGTTGTTACTTGGCGTTCCCTTGTGGCACAGTGGGTTAGGAACCAGCATTGTCACTGCAGCAGCTTGGGATATGAGTTTGATCCTTATTTGGGGAACTTCCACGTGCCATGGGGATGGCCAAAAAGAAAAAAAAAATTGAAGTTGTTACTAGACCTTGACTTTGGAGATATGCAGGTGATCGAGGTTGGTGCCAGTGGAGGATTTTCTTCTCTGAGACCTTCGAACTTGAAGCTGGCTGCAAGAGAAGAGAGGCGCTAGCGGAAGCTATTGACATATATTCACATCCTTGGCAGGTATTTTCCAAGTATAGAATTTTCAGCATTTTCTTCCGAATGGATACCTGGTCCTTTGCTCCTGCAGGGCAGTGTCAAATAACATCATCCGGCTCCTCGGCACCACATGGAACACAGTGGCTGCTTAGGGATCTGGGGTCTGTTCATTCTGATAGCTACTTATGTTACTGTAGGTGGCGTCCGGCTGCTCATTGCTCTAAAGCCAATAAAAAGGCAAGGTGGGTGAAATGGGAAGCTTGCTTTATTTTAGCAACCGATGGGGAGGGCAGACGTGTGTCCAAAAACTGACTTCTTCCTGACAACCAGTGACAAGTGCTTTGAAAGGGCAGTCTCCAGGGTTTATAGGCAGAGGAAAGGGGCTACATGGAGAAAGAGCACAGTCATCTCTGAGGGTCGTCTTGAAGTTGCTCGTGCCCAATCATCTCGATTGTTTTAAGTACAGTTAAGCGTCAGCTCCAGGGCTGGTTTTTTCGCATTTCTTTGAGACCAGTTCTAGGAATTATGCCAACTATGTCATGGCCATAGCTTGGTCATCAGGTGCTTAACTTCTTCCACTTGGTGTGGGTTTCAGTGTCTACAAAATGACTCAAAGGATATGGCTCAGAATATAATCTCTGGCCCCTAAGGAGGAACTAAAAGTCCTTGACTTTATTTAATGACTAAATTATTATTGTTTAGTCTTATTTGACTGTTTTCCTTTGTTTCTACATTTTCCCACTTCTGATTAAACTTCTTCTTTGGCTAAAGTTTTCCCACAGACAAAAGGCAGGTGGAGGACAGGGAGGGGAAGGACCATAGGGTCTTTCTCTGTGTCACCTTCTCTTGGGAGAAGAATAATGTTTAACAATATTCCTTCTATTCCCTGAATTGTTTTTACATCCTGATGTCATTGCCTTGCGGTTAAAATAAGAACTAAATAGATGAGGTCCCGCTGTGGTGCAACAGGATCTGCAGTGTCTCTGGAGCACGGGGACACAGGCTTGATCCCTGGCCCAGCACAGTGGGCTAAGGATCCAGCGTGTTGCTACAGCTGCAGCATACGTCTCAACTGTGGCTTCAGTTGATCCCTGGCCTGGGAACTCCATATGCCTTAGGGTAACCAGTAAATAAATAAATACACTAGGAACTAATTAGAAATAAGAGTTTTGAAAGAGAAAATCGTTTAATTCTTACGAAAGAGCATGTCACTGTCACCCTCTCTTTTGACAAGTACAGCAAATTTAGCCATTCTATTAGGTGAGTAATGGTCCCCCATTATGTTTTTCTAATTGCGATATGGTGGACGTACAATATTATGTAAGTTACAAGAGTACAATGTAGTGATTCACAGTTTTTGAAGGTGGTGGGAGGGGAATTGACTATAAAAGGTTCAAGGATAATGGAAATACTTGACATCTTGATTGTGGGCACGGCTACCTGACTGCAGTCATTTGTCAAAATTCACAGAACTGTATACCTAAAAGGGAGAGAGTTTACTGTATGTAAATGGTACCTTAATGTGCAAATAAAGAGAGAAAGAGAGAAGGAGAGAAAAGCAAAGGGCAGCAAGTTTACTATTTATTACATGCATGGTTTAATGAAGGAACAGGATGTAATGTAGTTCACTATATCTTAGCTCAAAATTTAAGTACAGCTCATCTTTGCTTACATTGGATTTTACAATCAACCAAAACCATTTCAAAAATAGCCTAAAAATATAAATGTCTGCTTTGTTTCATGATATAAGAAACACTTTGGAGCACAGAGCAGGCTGAATTTTGATCAGTCATATATTGAACTTTAGGAGCGCTGTAGCTTTTCCACAAGTTACAATGTAAGAGAACAAATTCTCCAAAAAAATATTGCTAATAAAGAATAATTAGAGGTTTAATAAAGGGAATGCGTTGAAATGGAACTCTCAAACCAAGGCCAGGCTATTTATTGGATAACCTTTGAATAGGCCAGATTAGCCAAATCCCCTGTAGTTAGATAATCTTTTCTAGGAAGAGAAAAAAATATTAATAATGTACATCAATCAGTTTTGTGACAACGTCATTTTCCAAAGTCCCCTGAAGGAATTTCTCTAATGTACATGGAGATAATATAGCTTGGTTATATGTGATATATTAAGCACTTAAGTTTATGTGCTGCTTTCAGATAATTTGGCAGGGCACGAAGCCACATGAGCAAAAAGCTGAAATATTAATGGAAATATTAACCTTGTCAGATTATGAACTGAGTTGAAATGTGTCATGTGTGCCATAATATTGGGATTTTGTTCAGCATTTTGTAAGGGAAGGAAGACATATTTAAAAGTGCCTTCACTCACCGCATTCGAGTACAGTCTCTGATTGAAGGCTTCCCCATGACCCAAGGCCATGGTCACCCGCAGGGCGTGTTGCAGACCCCCGAGCACGGATCCTGGTCGTGGGCTCTGATCACAGGTGTCACCGTCCACTGGTGGTGCCGGCATCACGTGAGAGCGGAGAAGCCTTGGGTTCTTTTCTTGGGCCGGTTGGCTGTTACCAAAATCTCTATTCCAAACGAACGTCACACAGATTCTTTAACACACATAAAAGGGAAAATTTGGTTTACACAACATATGGAGTTTATTTCCTGTATTCCTCAAACTACCTATAAAAAGCCAGTCATCTGTCTACATTTAGGACTAAAATAAAGATCATGATTTACATTTGGTCATTAAATGAAGCTATGGGCATGAAAGAGAATTACTATATTTGATTCATCTTTTTTGCTCGTGGGATCTGTCTTTCGGGAAAGGCTGGCTCTGTGTGCTTTCGGGTTTAGTGTATTCTTCTTACAGAACATAGGTGGAGAGAGAAGATGCTTCGACATGCCTGTTAGGTTTACCCCCAAGCAACCTTAAGACAAGGATGTGGATGTGGTCATTTAGTTGAGAAGTGGTTCCAGGTGGCAGAGCCAGGGAGTGGACCGGGGAGGGAGGTCAGCTGATGATATTGCGGAGACCTTCTGAAGGACGTATGGAAGATACTCAGATCTGCCCACTGAAGCTGAACTGTGTGCCCATCAATTGCTTCCTCATTGGTTGAGATACAGGAAATTGCAGATTCAGGAAGGAACAGGCTGCCGGGGAACTCCAGGGAAGGCAGAGGGACTATGGTGAGGGCACCAACAGCATCAGCTCCAGGAAGCACAACTAGAAATGAATGTAAACTTTGGGAGAGTCTAGTGGTAGCTTTCAGTTCAGCAGAAGACTGCACTGAATCCACACGGACACACAGGTTATCCTCGTGAGATAATAATGCAGAACTATGTCGATGGAGCATTGTGACCTGGTGCCTTTTGTTTTTTTCTTAGCCCTTGACTCATCCACCGCCCATCAGAAAGTACAAAACTGGTTTTAATCTAATTAAGCCATCATCAGACCTCTCGTAAACACACAGATTCCACTGAGATTTCTAAGTAGATGGCCTAGACCAGATCTGTGATGTTACACTCTACATGCCAACAATTCTTGTCCCTGTTTCAGAAGTTAATGAATGTGTACTCAGTGTCTGCTCGCTTTGATTATGAGGCAGATCTGATGGCATCTCATAGTAGCATGCCTCCTTTTGCCACCTTCTGGGGCTGCCCCCCTTGTCTCAGAATGTGACCAAATAGGTCTGGTTTGTGTTGCCAGCAAGTTCATGCTTTCCTCACTAGATTCCCTCTACTTGTTTAAATAGATTTGGAACTTTATGACTCCTTTAGAATGTTTTGACCTCACACACACTCATTCAGCACAGCGATCAATAAACAGAAAGAAGGAACCGTGACCGCCCCATACAAAGTTAGTCAATACATAGAGTGTTACTCAAAACATACCGTGTGCTCAGTAGCTATGGAAATTGAATGAAGTAATGCAAAATTAGCATAACTCAATTCTAAACTTTAAGGGAAAAAGTCTTTCATTTAAGTACTTCCTTGGCTATATCCTGTGTTTCATGACTTTCAGACTTCCCAAATGTCTAACCATCTGGTTGGTTATGGAAGCCAAAACATAGAAGAATGAAATGAAGTGGCAGGTGAATAGCAAAAGAGGGGTAGATGATGGAAGAGCTCTTTATACTAAGATTACAAAAGGTAGTGAATGGCCATTGATTTTAAAAAATAAACTGCACTGTCTTATGTGGGTTCTGAGTTCAAAGAGGGAGAAGGCTTGTATGAACACTAGGTCATCAGCCAGATGTATTGCACTCTCAATTTGTGTGTGGCCAGGACACAGCTTTTCTTTCTTTCTTTTTTTTTTTTTTTCAGTTTTCTGACTGTCTTTAGAGTTGTGTATGGATTGTTTTGTCTTAATTCATCAGTGTATCTATTGCAGGTTTTTGGCTTGTGGTTACCATGTGGTTTTCATATATATGTACAATATTGTTTTAAGTTACTGGTGTCTTAATTGCAAATGCATCTCCAGTATTGTGCATTTTTACCCATTTCGTCTCGTGATTGCTGATGTTGATATTATATTTGTGTGTGGATGATTTCCTACCTTTGCTGTATGTTTGCCTTTACAGGTGAACCTTCTCATTTGTAATTTTCTTGCTTCTGGTTGTGGCCTTTTCTTTTCCATCAGGAGAAGGTCCCTTCATATTTGTTGTAAAGCTGGTTTAGTGGTGCTGAATTCTCTTACTGTTTGCTTGTTTGTAATGCTTTTGATTTCTCCTCCAAATATGAATGAGAACCTTGCTGGGAAAACTATTCTTTGTTGGAGGTTTTTTCCTTTCATCATTTTAAGTATATCATGCCACTCCCTTCTGGCCTGGAGGGTTTCTGCTGAAAAATCAGCTGATAACCTTATTGGGGTTCCCTTGAATGTTATTTGTTGCTTTTCCCTGGTTGCTCTCAATATTTTCTCTTTGTCTTTAATTTTGGTCTGTTTGACTAATATGTCTTGGGGTACTCCTCCTTGGGTTTATTTTATATGGTTGTTTTCATTGTGCTTTCTGGATTTGAGTGAGTGATTTCTTTCCTGTGTTAGGGAAGTTTTCAGCTATTATCTCCAAATACTTTCTCTGGCCCTTTTTCTCTATATCCTCCTTCTGGCACCCCTGTAATGCAAATGTTGGTTCATTTAAGGTTGCCACGGAGTTCTCTTAGGCTCTCCTCATTTCTTTTCACTCTTTTTTCTTCATTCTTTTCCACATCAGTCTGTCTTCAACTAGTCTGTCTTCCACAGATGAACTTATTTGTTCATCTTTCTCCTATCATTTGCTATGGGTTTCTTCTACTGATTTATTTATTTTGGTTATTGAATTCCAGATTGCTGCTTATTTAATCTTTAAATCTTCTATTTCTTTGTTCCCCTGTCCGCCCCCCCATGAGCCTTTCACTTCTTCCCCCATTCCCACAATATCATTGTCTTCCAGAGAGAAAAACCCAAAGTCATCATTGCCTTATTTTGCAGAATAGGTAAATTTCCCTTTGTGTGAATATCACTGATGCAAACTTTGCTCAGGACTGGTATTTATGACCAAGAAGTTTATTCATCAGATTTTAAAACATAAGCCCTGTCTACCCAAGTCTCTACCATAAGCAGTACCAATAATGAACAGAGGCTCTGAAATTAGATTTTTCTTTATTGTGTGCCAGATAAAGTGCACATAAAGTCATTCACTCATTCAAAAACTACACAGAGAAAATGCTACTTTCCAGGCACTCTTGCAGGAGTTGAGAAATTGAGCAATAAGCAAACCCTCACTTCACTGCCCTTCACACCACCAGTCTCTGTGAATGGAAGGAACCACATGGGAAGTTATATTACCAATGTCCACAATAGAATATAGTGCCCCCACCACCACTAAAAATTTAATTCTAAAAATATGTGGACTTGTCAATCCTCTCCCTAAAGGTTGAAATAGCTATAGTATTTTTCTGCTATTGGTATAGCTATACTGCTTTTTTTTTATTAAGATTTTTATCATTTATCTCTTTTTGATGTATCTTTTTATTTTTGATAGTTCTGTATTGTTATATTTAAGATATGTTTATTGTGAGTAGTTTAGAGTTACAGTTGTCTTTTTCAAGCACAGTCTGACAACATTAGCCAATTGGAGTATTAATCCACTTACATTTAACATAATCTCAGATACAATAGACTGATAACTGCCATTTTATGATTTATTTTCTGTTTGTCCCACCTATCTTTAGTTTTCTTTGATTCTTCATTATTGATTTGTATTGAATTAATCAAGGATTTCTTTTCCATTTTCTGTTAGCCTGTTAGTCATACATTTTTTTTTTCAAACTCTTTGTTGTTAATGTGGAAATTGCATTCACTCTGGACTTACTACAGTCTAATATGAATTACTTTATTTTGCCACCTCTCAAAAAATTCTAGGACTTCAGAACATTTTAACTCCATTGACTCCCATTTCATCTTTTTGTTAATGTCACCATGCATTTCATTTCTTTTATATTTGAGACCGCATCAGACATTAGCCTCATTATTTTGTACAATTTATATCAATTTACGTTTCTGCAGATGTATATATGGACATTTACCTTATTAAAAAATTTGATTTCTCCATTTCATTTCTTAGTTTAAATGGAAACATCTCAAGGGGAATTTAACAAAAAGTGAAAAGATAATTATGAATGAAAAAGTGTTTTCTTACTTTCTTAAGTACCAACAAAATTCCCTTTGGTGTGTGACAGGTGCGACAACAAGTGTTAGCTCCCTGCCCTTCACCGAACTGCCTCCCTTGCCTCCACTGCAAGGAGGTTGGTAATAACACCAGTCAGATAGGGCTGTTTTTTGATTCAGTTGGTTCACATGAAGAGAGCTCCTGGGAGCATGTGGTACATGCCAGATCCTCCTGATCCGTTGGTTCCTCTCTATTTTTCCAGGTCCCAGGTATGTGGCTTCCTCCAAACACAGCCTGTCCTTCTAAGCTCAATTGACAGCTGTGCACTGTAGGCAGGCCCCTTGCTAAATCATGAACAATGTGATATCAGGGACACTCTCATTTGTCTTTGCATTTATCAAGGGATCTGTCATTTAATGGATAATGGTGGAGGTTTTCTGATTGGGTCAATTATTGAAGGAATGAATTAGGAAAGGAACCAATGATCAACACTCAGTTATGCCTGTTTATGGAGAAATGCTCCCTACTATGTGCTAAGAGCCCCCCAAGGCACACAGTCAGTCTCCTGTTGACTTTGCACCTGTCTCTCCCTGGAGAAGGGTGGGGATTGGCTGTGATGAGGGTGATTTCATCTTCATCAAGATGCACTCTTGGACTACCCTTTGCTCCCTTGGAGAGCACTCCCAACAACCCCGAAGTGATGTGCCCGGGGGGTGGACCCAGGGAATAGATACCTGGACCTGAGAGTCTGGGAGTGAAGCCCAGCTTCCCTCCTCCTACTCAACTCTCTGACTACTTTGTCCACACCAAGAAAAATTATTTTAACAACAAAAGAGAAAATATAGAAGAAGGAAAAAAAGATTTTGTTCAACAGATGTTTGTTTATACACACTGAATACCAGTTGCTAAATCCGCAATACCTGAAGAACATGATATTTTCTATAACAAGTTAATGTTTCAAATACTCTAGGATAAATATAAACTTTCAAAGATTGCCCTTCTGTGAAACTGTTTCTCAAAAAGTATTGCATAGTTTCCTTAAAGAGTGGAAAAGTGCCATCCTAACCATAATAAGTATGGATTAAAATATGTATAGTATTGCATGCTGTCAGGCACCCGATTTACAGAATTTAAAGACTGAAAATACAAGAAAAGCTCATATGTTATCATTTCTTTGCGTCCCACTATAGTTTCTCACTGATGACATTTTACAGAAGCTAATATTTCTGACTGTCTTTCTAATAGTTTAGAATCACTAAGAGTCTTGGGTAGTCACCAGAGAGGAAATGAAATATTTGAAAATCTGTGACTGTCTTACTTAGGACATGTGAAATATTGGTTGACCTTCTAAAGTGCAATAAAGCTTGTGCTTTATCTCTCAAATGAACAAGCAGGCAAAAATGAGTGTTTTCTATCTTAGTACGACCCCTGGTTTCTGGTATATTAATATTATTTCTGCTTCGCTACTTTAAAATCAAAAAAGATAAATAATGTTCTGGAGGAAATAGCTGTGCCTTCCTTTATTCTCCACACAGAGGAACACATACTTAGAACTCAATAAATAATAAATAATACACAAATGCACTCTGGCCTTAGAAAATTTGATTTTTTTTTTCAATATGTATTTCCAGAGTCTGTATTTTCCCTTATTGGGAAGAGTCCTCAACGTGGCCCCACTACACATCAGTGAGGACTTCAGATGTGACCTTGGTCTCACGTCTTTTGGTTTTTCTTTCACCCCATGTTTCAGGAGCGACTTCTGCTGTCCCTGCTGCCGGCGCACATAGCCATGGAGATGAAAGCTGAGATCATTCAGCGGCTGCAGGGCCCCAAAGCCGGCCAAATGGAAAACACCAACAACTTCCACAACCTGTATGTCAAGCGACACACCAACGTCAGGTAGGCTGCTCTGCTGGACTTGCTCAGCGGTTGCTCTTTCCAGCCCTCACTGTCTGAAAACCAGCCCCTGAGACCAGTCTCTGATGGAAGCAGTGCCCCTTTCATCTTGGGTATTCTAAATGGGTAAAGATAAATGCATCTGTATCTAAACAGGATCACAGACTGTCTTTGAGTAGCTATGATATCATCCAGGAGCAATAGACCTGTAAAAATGACCAAAGAGGAGTTCCCGTCGTGGCGCAGTGGTTAACGAATCCGACTAGGAACCATGAGGTTTCGGGTTCGGTCCCTGCCCTTGCTCAGTGGGTTAACGATCCGGCGTTGCCGTGAGCTGTGGTGTAGGTCGCAGACGCGGCTCGGATCCCGCGTTGCTGTGGCTCTGGCATAGGCTGGTGTCAACAGCTCCAATTAGACCCCTAGCCTGGGAACCTCCACATGCCGCAGGAGCGGCCCAACAAATGGCAAAAGACAAAAAAAAAAAAAAGACCAAAGACACCGCCAAGCTCAGGAAGTTGAGAAAGGGTCTGCATACTCTCTGTATTATTTATCAATTTCTGTGTAACAAATCACCCCCAAACTTAAAGTCTTTAAAGAACAATAAACATCTCACAATTTCCTGTGGGTGGCAGCTTGGGAACAGCTTAGCCAGGTGGTTCTGGGGTAGACTTTCCCATGAGGCTCCAGGCTGCTGGGGGATCTGCTCGTGATGTGGCTTCTCACCTGGTGAGCAGGATAACTTCCTGTTACATGGAGGCCTCAGTCCCTCATCATTGGGCCACTTCACAGGTGGCTTGAGTGTCCTCACAACATGGCCACTTGCTTCCCAGACGAAAGGATCCAAGAGAGAGCCGCGCGGGAGCTGCTGTATCTTTTATGATCTAGCCTTGAAAGGCCATTTCTGGTCATTTTTGCGGGATCCTATTCTTTACAAAGTCAGCCTTATCCATTATGGGAGGGACAGTGTGAGCAAGGGTCTGAGCACTGGAGGTGGAGAGCAGTGGACGCCCACACTATCGGTTGGCCGAGCAGCTTCAACTGCCTTCAGAGATTGTATCGAATATGCTTGTGGTATTGAATTCAATTTCAATTCAGAAAATATATTCCAGATCCTAAAATAACCTGCATACTTAAAAATACAAAAGCTTGAATGGCATGGAGTACCGATTATTTTTGAAAGAAATATGAAAACATATGGCCTTTCTGTCCTGAAACAGGACAGGTATAATAAGCAAAGAAGTAACACAAGGCATGGCGCATACAGGGATGAGGGATTTTTTTTTAGTGAGAATTATTAGGTTTATAGACCAAAGAGCGCAGTTGATAACTTTCAGTGTTGCTGTGACCATTCATTCAGTGACATGGTTTTTCTCTTGCAATGGCACTTGCTCGCTCTTTACTCACTGATGATAATAGCAGTAGTAATAATCAGTAATAAGGAGGGTGAGAAGGAACTGAAGAGTCTGTGATGTGAAGGGAGTAACTACCAGTTGCTTTTGCCGAGTCGTTGCCTTCTTCCAAATCCCGCCCGCCGTCTTTGAAGAGAAACACAAAGCCCTTAATCCAGTGCCACCATCCAGCTCTGAAATTACCTCCGTGAATTTCATAGCCCAGATTCTCCAACGATTTTCCACTTCCTTTATTTTCCTTCGAAATCCGAGTGTGAGTTCCTTCTGCATCCTTATTTCATGGACCTCTTGGTTATCCTTGGCCTCATTCGCCTCGCCCTTGCCCTTAAAGCATTCGACATCTATTCCTTGGTTTGAATGGCTTTGCTTCTCCTTTGTTTTCTCTCTACAGTCTCCTTTGTTGTTTTCCCTTCCCTAAGTCTATCCTCTTTTGTAAATGAGAGCATTTCTCGGGCTCTCTTGGCTCCTCTGTTCTCTCCAGCTGTTACTCAGGACTGGTGACTATCTACACGGTGCTGAGACACAGGACTGAATCATAGTTTTCTACACATCTACCTACTGGGTATCTTCCTTTTGGGTGTTTCGCTGGCACTGTCCTCCGACTGAACACAGCCGGCTTCCACTAGAAGCTTGATTTGATTTGCACAAACCTTGGTTTGCACCCCAGTGCTCAGCCGGAAACTGGTCTTTATCCTCACCGCTGCCCTCTCCTAGACACTCCCCTCAGTATCAGGTCAAGGGCAAAGCCTGGTTCATTCTCCTTCCTGCAAACCTCCGACATCTGTCCAGCTCTCTCCATTTCCCCCGATATAGACTGTCCACTGTGCTCCCCAGGATTAAGATGTGATTCTGACTGACCTGCCCACCCCCAGGGTGCTGCAGCCACAGTGATCCTTCTCGAGTGTGTGATGCGATCAGAGTCTAGGCCAAGTTTCCTTCCGAGGTGATCCCACGGTGCTCAACGCGCCCGCTTCCATGAAGCTTTGACATTGCATCACAGTTGCTTGTGTACAGTTTGAATCTTCCTGCTGTCAAGTAACTTCTGGACCAGCTTAAGACATCAGTGGTCAGCCTTCCTTGGGGTTCCTTCAGCCACTGCCCTTTTTGACACAAGATTGACACAAGAAGCACCTGGAGGTCGTCAACAAGACATGGAGTCAACCACTCATTCTTACATTCTCCCTCTGCCTCCTGCCGGGATCAGACACTCTTTCTGTGAGCCAGTAAAGCTTCCTCTTGGACCTTGGCTCAGCATGTGTGATCCTCGCCTCTGCAGGAGAGCACAGGAGAAGTAGGGAGGGTTTTATCTGCCATCGTGAATGGAGGACACCAAAGCCCCACCAGCCGCCACCAGCCCCGAGGTCTCCCCAGCTTCTGTTTGTCATCAGAGGAGCGAGTCTTCCCTCCCTGGTGAAGCTCCAAGCCTTGTACTTGGCACAAATAGAGTGTGGCCAGCTCTAGCAGAGATCAAGCCGTGGTCTGCCTGGAACCGGGCTAATGGGTACCACACTAATTATTTGTAGTAAAATATACATAACATTTACAATTTAAACCACCATAGGAGTTCCCTTTGTGGCTCATTTCATTTTTTGGGAATGCATGGCCAAGGCATTTTAAGAAGTGTGCTGATGGGAGTTCCCACTGTGGCTCAGCAGTTATGAACCTGACTAGTATCCGTGAGGATTCAGGGTCTATCCCTGGCCTCGCTCAGTGGGTTAGGGATCCATCCAGCGTTGCTGTGAGCGATGGTGTCGGTCGAAGATGCAGCTCAGATCCCACGTTGCTGTGACTGTGGCGTAGGCCGACAGCTGTAGGTCCCATTCGACCCCTATCCTGGGAACTTCTCTGTGCCATGGATATGGCCCTAAAAAAGCAGAAAAGGAGTTCCCGTCGTGGCTCAGTGGTTAACAAATCCTACTGGAAACCATGAATTGGGGATTCGATCCCTGGCCTTGCCCAGTGGGTTAAGGATCAGACGTTGCCGTGAGCTGTGATGTAGGTCGCAGATGCGGCTCGGATCCCGTATTGCTGTGGCTCTGGCATAGGCCAGTGGCTACAGCTCCAATTCGACCCCTAGCCTGGGAACCTCCATAGGCCACAGGAGCAGCCCAAGAAATGGTAAAAAGACAAATAAATAAATAAATAAATAAATAAATAAATAAATAAATGTATGTCATTGTAAGTTGTACAGGGCATTGTCATTAAATACAGTCACGTTGTTTTGTGACCAGCACCACGATCCACGTCTAGAACCTTTTCTCGTCTCAAACTGAAGCTCCACCCACACTCACAACAACCTCTGGCCACCCCCAGCCTCAGGCAGCCACCATTCCTCTCTCTGGCTCTAGGTTTGGCTGTTCTAGGTACTTTATGTAAATGGGACCATATAGCATTTGCCCTTTTGTGCCTGCCTTTTTCCCTGAATTTAATGTCTTCAAGGTTCATCCACGTTGTAACACGTGTCAGAGTTTCATTTCTTTTGGAGATGGAGTAACATTCCATTGTGTATATATTCTAGCTTCTTTATCCACCCATCTGTCAGTGGACCTTGGGTTCATTTCCATCTTTTGCCTCCTGTGAATAACGCTGCTGTGAACATGGGTTTACAACATCTGTTTGAGTCCTTGCTTCCCATTCTTTTGGGTACATACCTAGGAGTGGAATGGCTGGGTCCTGTGGTGATTCTCTGTTTCATTTTTGAAGGAAACACACTACTCAATTCTATAATGGCTGTACCATTTTTGCATTTCTACTAGGATGCAGAACAGTTCCAATTTCTCTACCTCCTCAGCAACACTTGTAATTTACTACTTTTTTTTTTAATAAAAACACCATATTGCAGGTAGATTGGTAGGTAATTTTGTTTCATGACACATCTTAAACTATACTATAAGCATTACCTGGATCTCAAATTGCTGGCAGGATTTTAGGCTTCATTATTAGTCCTTTATACAAAACATAAACATGTTGTTGTGTAGGCGAAGCTGTAATGGACACATTGGTGCTGTGTTTCTCTATCCTGACCCATCAAAGTTGGCCAAACACTGACAAACCTTGGAGGAATCTCACATTTGTCCCACTAGCCTATACATCTCATAAACAGAAGTGGCACTGTCACTTTCTTTGCATTTTTTTTAATTTCTCCAATACATTCTATTTTTTTCTGCTGTACAGCATGGTGACCCAGTTACACATACATGTGTATAATTCTTCTTTCTCACGTTGTCATGCTCCATCATGAGTGACTAGATATAGTTCCCTGTGCTACACAGCAGGATCTCATTGCTTATTCATTCCAAAGGCAATAATCTGCATCTGTTAACCCCAAGCTCCCCAATCCATCCCACTCTCTCCACCTCCCCCTTGGCAACCACAAGTCTCTTCTCCAAGTCCATGATTTTCTTTTCCATGGAAAGGTTCATCTGTGCCATATATTAGATTCCGCATATAAGTGATATCATATGCTATTTGTCTTTCTCTTTCTGACTTACTTCACTCAGGATGAGAGTCTCTAGTTGCATCCTTGTTGCTGCAAATGGCATTATTTTGTCCTTTTTTAAGGCTGAGTAGTATTCCATTGTGTATATATACCACATCTTCCTAATCCAATCATCTGTTGATGGACATTTGGGTTGTTTCCATGTCTTGGCTATTGTGAATAGTGACACTGTCATTTTCTTTCTTTCTTTGTCTTTTTTTGCCATTTCTTGGGCCACTGCCACAGCACATGGAGGTTCCTAGGCTAGGGGTCTAATCGGAGCTGTAGCTGCCAGCCTACTCCAGAGCCACAGCAACACAGGATCCGAGCCACGTCTGCAACCTACACCACAGCTCACGGCAACGCTGGATCCTTAACCCACTAAGCAAGGCCAGGGATCGAACCTGCAACCTCATGGTTTCCAGTTGGATTTGTTAACCACTGAGCCACGACGGAAACTCCAACACTATCATTTTCTAAGTGACTTTCTAGCACTTTCATCACCCTCACTGGTGACTTATACTTCTGCTGTCTTCCTTTATAGCACTCATTATCTTTATAGTTGGATGTTAGTTGGTGTCCTTTTTAATTTATTTTTTCTTTTGTATCATATACCTTTTATTTTTTCCATTTTTATTATGGTTGATTTACAATGTTCTGTCCTTTTCTGCTGTATAGCAAAGTGACCCAGCTATATACATACATACATTCTTTTCAGCACTTATGTCTGGAATCCATATTTATTTAATGCATCACCCTGACTAAACTCTGAGCTTTAGGAAGCTGCTCTGCGTCTGACTTCCCAGCAGAGAGTGAGTAATGCAGAATCTCTCCTCTGAGTCAATAAAAACGGGATTTGACTCTTATTATTTTGCTGCTGCTACATAAGGAATTCTTATAATATAAAATCGTATTCATTTGATATCAGAGTGATGACAGTGTGATGAACTGTCAGGCTGAAAGTCACATAAACCAAAGAAAGGGAGGAGCTGCCCTGAGAGCCACCAGGTCATCCGTAAGAATGGCCTAGAAGAGAGAAAGCGCATCACGTGACCTTTCTTCCCTGATTGTAATGCTTACTCAAATTTAACAACAAAAAAATTGTGATGGGAAAGTTTACCCAGAGGAATAGCTTTTTTCTTATAAAAATATAAACATAAACTGTAAAAAAAAAAAAAGCAAGAAAGAAAGCAAGAAAGCAAGAAAGCAAGAAAGCAAGAAAGCAAGAAAGCAAGAAAGCAAGAAAGAAAGAAAGAAAGAAAGAAAGAAAGAAAGAAAGAAAGAAAGAAAGAAAGAAAGAAAGAAAGAAAAAATAAAAGGAGTTCCCGTTGTGGTTCGGCAGGTTACAAATCTGGCTAGTATCCGTGAGGATGCAGGTTTGATCCCTGACCTCACTCATTGGGTTAAGGATCCAGCATGTTACCATGCGCTGTGGCGTAGGTCACAGATGCAGCTCGGATCCTGCGTTGCTGTGGCTGTGGTGTAGGCTGGCAGCTGCCACTTTGATTAGACCCCTAGCCTGGGAACCTCCATATGCCACAGGTGCAGTCCTAAAAAGCAAAAATTAATTTATTCATTCATTCATTAAATGTAAAAAATTATGCTAGTTTAATGAAAAAAATGACCATAACTTTCCTTTTTTTATTAAAGCATAGTTGATTTATAATGGGCCAATTTCTGCTGTATAGAAAAGTGACCCAGGCATACACACACATTCTCTTTCTTATGTTATCTTCCATCATGGTTTATTCCAAGAGACTGGATATAGTTCCCTGTGCTGTACAGTAAGACCTCATAGCTTATCCATTCTAAATGTAATAGTTTGCATCTACTAACCCCAAACTCCCAGTCCATCCCACTCTCTCCCTCTCCCCCTTGGCAACCACAAGTCTGTTCTCCATGTCTGTGAATCCGTTTCTGTTTTGTAGATGGGTTCTTTGTGCCATGTTTTAGATTCCGCATATAAGTGCTACCATATGGTATTTGTCTTTCTCTTTCTGACTTACTTCACTTGGTATGAGAATCTCTCGTTGCATCCATATTGCTGCAAATGGCATTATTTTATTATGTTTATGGCTGAGTAGTATTCCACTGTGTGTATGTACTGCATCTTTATCCATTCATCTGCCACTGGACATTTAGGTTGTTTCCATGTCTTGGCTATTGTGAATAGTGCTGCAATGAACACAGGGGTGCATTATATCTTTTTGAACTGTAGTTTCGTCTGGCTCTATGCCCAGAAGTGGACTTGCTGGCTCATAGGCCATGACTTTCTTAATGAATGTTAACTTGCAAATATTGCACCCATTTATTTGTCCCCGCAGCATCCTCTATGCAGACATAGTTGGATTCACCCGGCTGGCCAGCGACTGCTCCCCAGGAGAACTGGTCCACATGCTGAACGAACTCTTTGGTAAATTTGATCAAATCGCAAAGGTGAGTGTTAGTAATCGCCTTTTATTTTGAGGCTGCGTAAAATTTTGGCTTACTTTTTCTCTGGCTCCTCATCATTTTTTTCAATCTCTGTGTAAAAGCGTCCTTTAAGAATGCTTTTGTAAATCAGTTGTTTGTAAATTGGTTGGATTTATTTGCCGTTGAGCCCTGATAAGTCTCAAACCCACATTGGAAATGAGAAATGCTGTAGCATATAATTAGCATGTGTTTTCATCTATTTTTAAAGCTTCTGCTTATCTACAATTCAGTGCACATGTACTAGATACATTCACAATGACAAGGTTTGGTTTGCACACCTCTCTGCAGTGCCCTGTTCTAAGGTTCTCTTTTTAGGCATTTCAGTGTCAAGGAGCTGGAAACACGATTTCCTCCCCAGCTGCAACTCTCGCATATTCATAATGTCAAACAGCATCCTGGGAAATCCCTTAAAAAGGATATGCGCCTTCTTCCTTCCCTTTATTCACTGTTGTCTCATTTTATCCATTGGCCCTCGTGCCACTTGCGGTGAAATGGAAGTTCAGTATTTGCCATTTGTATGCTCATTAAAGGGACGTTTCACAGAAAGGAAATGATAACAACTAATCAAAAACCATACGCCACCTTATTCTAGACATATTTATTGAAACTATTAGAGTTTTTGGAGGGAATATTGATCATTTTTTTTCTTTCTTGGTAGCCTTCTTACTTCTATTTCATAAAACGTTTCTAGTCAGTCTTTGAATTGTGCCCAAGAAAAATACTTCGTACTGTGTATTAAAATGCATTATTTCCATAAGGAAGAGCTGATTCTACGTTTAGTTCGTGGTGAGATTTGGCTTGCTTTTAAACAATGTAGACTATTCCAGCCACGCTTCTTAGGAATGGCTGTGGATGTTCCCAAAGTCACCCTGGGGTCACCCTCTACGTGGAATACTTTGTGTGGCACAACTGACCGTGACAGATCTCACTGGGAATCCGAAAAAATCACTACGAGTACAGCTCTGTTGCCTTTCTTTACCAAACCAGAGGAAGAGATCGAATTTTGGAAGGGCTCATCTTTAGAAAAAACCTTAAACAGTGTCTTGAAAGTTTGAGTTAATCAAGAGTCATTTTTGGAGTTCCCATTGTAGTTCAGCAGAAATGAACCTGACAAGCATCCACAATCCATGGCCTTGCTCAGAGGGTTAAGTATCCGGTGATGCCGTGAACTGTGGTGTAGGTTGCAGATGCAGCTCGGATCCCACGTTGCTGTGGCTCTGGCGTAGGCTGGTGGCTACAGCTCTGATTTGACCCCTAGCCTGGGAACCTCCATATGCCATGGGAGCGGCCCAAGAAATCACAAAAAGACAAAAAAAAAGTAACATTATCTGTTTGCAGATGATATGAGCTCATATGTAGAAAACTCTAAATAAAGAGTCCCCAAAAATGTGTTAGGACTAATAAATAAACTTAGTAAAGTTGCAAGATACAAAGTCCAGGTACAATAATCAGTTGTGTTTTGGAGTTCCCGTCATAGCGTAGTGGAAACAAATCTGACTAGGAACCCAGAGGTTGTAGGTTCAATCCCTGGCTTTGCTCAGTGGCTTAAGGATCCAGCATTGCCGTGACCTGTGGTGTAGGTAGCAGGCACAGCTTGGATCTGGTGTTGCTGTGGCTCTAGCATAGGCCAGCAGTTGTAGCTCTGATGAGACCCCTAGCCTGGGAACCTCCATATGCCATGGGTATGCCCTAAAGACAAAAAAAAAAAAAGACAAAAAAAAATAATCAGTTGTGTTTCTATACATTAACAATGAAGTATCCCACAAGGAGATAAAGAAAACAATTCCATTTACATTATCTAAACTTAACTAAGTATGTGAATGACTTATACACTGAAAACTAGAAAAATTGATGAAAGAAATATAAAGAGATGCAAATAAGTCAAAAGACATTCCATGTCCATGTGCTAAAATGTCCATGGTACCCAAAGCTTTCTACAGATTGACTGCAATCCCTATCAAAATCCCAATGGTAATTTTTACAGAAATAGAAGAAAGTTCTAAAATTCATACAGAACCGCAAGAGACCCCAAATATCCAAAGAAATTTTGATCAAGAAGAACAAAACTAGAGGCATCATAGTTGCTGATTTCAAAATATATTCCAAAGCTACAGCAATCAAAACAGTTTGATACTGGTCTCAAAACAGATACATAGACCAATGGAACAGAATAGAGAGACAGAAATAAACCCGTGTGTACACAGTCAACTGATCATTGATACGAATGCCAAGAGTTCACTGTTATTGATCTTACTGTTTTGTAAATTCAGGATACATATTTAGGAATATAGAATGAAGCCTTATTAATAAGCCATGATTTGCCTTTTACTATTTAAAATATTGCTATCAAGAGTTACTAATACCTTATCTGTAGTGCTATAGATAAGCATGAAAGTACACAAGGTCTCTCTGAGACTGAGAAAATCTTCTGTAATCCCAACACATTTTAAAAAACAAGAAGGATCTTATGTTCGTTTTGTATTTCAAATGTGTTCAGTTTGTAAATAAGCCTGTGTGAGTATTACGAAGAAAAAAAAATTGTGTTTGGTACACCTTTATTTATTTAATTTTGAGTGAAGACTCTATAAACTAGTTGAAAATTTAGAAAGGGATGTAGGATTAACCCATATGAATGAAGTTCATGTCAATATTTATATAAATACAACCCAGCCAAGAAAAAGAATGAGTTAGTCTAGCTTTATATTAAAATGGTTTAACCTCAGATCAGAATTAAGTTTTAAAGTACTTGGCATTGTTGAATGGTGGCTTATTATATTGTAGAGATGTTTATCAGGAGCTACGTGTCTGTAGGTAAGAATCTGCTTCGGCTTTAAAAGACATGAAGAAAACTGTGAGCATTGTAGGGAATGACATAAGATTCTAATTCCAGTTGAGTTCTGATTATTATCTTATCTCCCGAAAGGTTCTTTTCTGCCTAGAATGTGTCATTTCACTGTCAGTGTTTGGAGATGTTCAGACTAATGAGACTGGTCCTGTTTACACTCTTCTGCTGTTTTAAGTGTAAATCATTCCAGAACATTCTCTCAGCTTTCCCCTTCCGCCCCTTTCCCTATTCTTCCTGCTTTGGTGCTTTAGAAAATGAACATGCTGATGAGGGTGACTCAATCTGGATGGGTAATTAAGGGAAACTCAACTAGTTCTCATTTCTCTCTCCCCACAAACTCTCTTCCTTATGACAGTGTCAGTAGCATTAGCACCTGGTCGTATTTGGTAACTCTGAGTCATTATCTAGGTGCTGAAGGCAACTGAAATTCTGTGGTTTCTTCTTCCAGGAGAATGAATGCATGAGAATAAAAATTTTAGGAGACTGCTACTACTGTGTGTCCGGACTCCCTATATCTCTCCCCAACCACGCCAAGAACTGTGTGAAGATGGGACTAGATATGTGTGAAGCCATAAAGTAAGTGTGATGCTTAGGAAGAGCTTTTTTTAACTGTTTAATACATGTGAGTTATCCCTCTCACAACTCAAAGAAGTCTTTGGGAAGGGACTGTTTGATTTGTTTCAAGGTGAGTTTTCAAAAATCTAAAGGTCTCCTCTGATCTTTAGGAAAAAGTCTATAGTCTTAGCATCTCTCTTGATTTCAGACAGTAAGACCACACACAAATTCAAAGAGAGAAAATAATTTTGACCACCAGCGCACAGCGGGTGTAAAAAATCCAGTCATGAATTACTTGATCGAGTCAAACACGCTCAGCTCGATGAGTGCGGCCTCTGTTTACGTCCCTAACAGTTTTCGGTGTTGTAGCTACAGTTTCTTTTCTTGTGCTGCTAGAGAAGACTTGCTTACGTAGAATAATGTTATCATTACAGTTGGCAAATATGGGATAAGAAGGTGAGGTACAAAGTTAATTTTCCATGCCGGGACCATAATGCATACTTCGTTATAGTGCCTGCGTAGAAGCCAGGATATTCTTGTAAATGATAAAAGCTCTTATTTGTGATTGAAAGATTTCAAGGTTAAGTCTTTTAGTATTTTATTTTTGCTTTGGTTTTTGTTTTTTAAATATTTTAAACAGTATTTAAAAGCTACTTTCCATCTACAGTTATTACAAAATATGAGCCATGTTCCCCATGTTTGCAATACATGCTTGAGCCTATCTTATACCCAGTAGTGTGTTCCCCCCAGTCCTGCACCCCGATTTGGGGATTTTTGATTGCCTATGTTTGCCCGTTTTTGCTCAAGTGATTGTCCCCTGTTCTGCACCTATTTCGGATCTAAATGGGATGTGTACTTAATGTTCCGATTCCTTGTCTCAGGGTTAGAGTCAGTGGGACTTTAAATGAAAAAGCAACAAATCAAGTTGTCACTGTGTTTATCCCATTGTGGTGTTGGTCATGGGCTGAGATGAGCTGAAAGGTTCATGAGTGGATTTTCCAGCCCTTTCCAGGGGAGAATGATGGCACCCCACAGCCTCCACGGAGACCCAGACCTAGGTGTTCAGATCCACCAGCTCCACGTTTGTGAGGCCACCATGGGGCAGGTCAAAGAGGAGGCAGAGGAATAAAGGAGAATCAAAACGCGAGGGGTGGTCATTGTGGCCTCAGCTTCTGACTCAGTACCTTGTGTGGGAAAGAGCTGTCCATCCAGCTTCTTCCCATGAGTCCATCATTTGTCTTCTCTAACATTAAAAGATGTTTTTAAGCTTTATTTCAGAAGTAATTAACTGTTCACATCACTATGGGTCTAGTGGTGGTCGAATTCAATCCGTGTAGAACTAACACGGTTTCCCGAATTTATGACTCACCCCTGGAGGCCACCTCAGTGTTGATTTCAGACTTGGGGGGAAATGAGATCTATGAATGCGTTTTGTGAAAGACAAAATTCCATGCATTAATAACGTGTTGGGTTAAATAATCCTTCCTTTCACTGAAGCTTAATTTCTGCTTTGGAATCAGCTGGTTTCCAGTTCTGTCATGGTTGTGTAATTCCAGTGAGTTGAGGAGACTTTAGGGGAAAGACATTTTCTCCCCTGGCATGTCACCAGGTCATTAATAATATCTTTTTTGGGGTGTTACATTTATTTCTTGTGGTCAAATCTACATAACGTCAATATTGTCCTTGAACCATTTTTACAGGTTCAAGTCAGTGACGTTAAGTACGTTCAAAATGTCAGATTAACCATCACCACCACTGCTTATTACTTCCAGAACCTTTTCATTATCCCAAACAGAAACTCTGTTCCCACTAAGCAATAACCCCCATTCCCTTCCTCCTAGCCCCTCCCCTAGTAACCTCGAGTCTACTCTCTGCCTCTAGAAATTTGCCTGTTCTAGGTATTTCCTGTAAGTCGAATCATAGCAATATTTGTTCTTTTCATGTGTGACAAGATTCATGCATATTGTGGTATGTACTTCATTCCTTTTAGTGGTGGAATGACATTCCACTGTATGTATGCACTGCATTTTATTTATCCATTTATCATGTTTTATGTGTCCAGAATCGCAGTCATATCAGCAGACTCGAGTCAACGTCCAGAACGCTTCCTTAGGCCTAAACTTAAGTTTCACATCTTTCTTTTTTTTCTTTTTCTCTTTTCTTTTTATGGCCCACCTGGGGCATATAGAAATTCCCGGGCTAGGAGTTGAATCAGAGCTGCAGCTGTAAGCCTTCACCACAGCCATAGCAACAGCAACACCATATCCAAGCCACATCTGTGGCACAGCTCGCAGCAATACCGGATCCTTAACCCATTGAGCGATGCCAGGGATTGAACTTGCATCATCATGGACACTACATTGGGTTCTTAACCTGCTGAGCCACAATAGGAACTCCTAAGCTTCAAGTCTTAGTGGCCATGTATCCCCATGATCTGCCTCATTCCTCTGTTTATATCACCTCTTTGGCTCATATACGGTTGATAAATTGATCCAGTAATGGTTTGTTTTGCTCCAACCCCAGTACAAGCCAGGGAAAGAGGGAGCACTTCAACAATTTCAGAAATTCTTTGTTCTCTCACATACAAAGATGAGCATTTCCATTCCCATTGCTTAAAGCGTAAGATGAGCATGAATACAGGAGTTTTGATTTTTTTAAGCTGGCAAGCATGCACTAGGTGCTTAGAACCTTGTGCCACTATCTCAGGTTTTCATGGGAACCAGCAATGTAGGTCCAGGAATGTTGCCTGTGTATTTCCTTCTGTGTTGGGACCTCCACGTTCATTCAGTGTCTCATTCCAAGTCACCATGTACAGGAGTACTTCAGCTGCAGTTTGGGGATATTCCCAGTGCTTAGCGAGACTTTTTTTTTTTTTTCCCCTCTCATGGAAATGTAAACTGTTCTTCATCAAGGCAGTAATATTCAGACCCTGATTTTGTAAGCGACTAAGGGTTCCTCTTAAACTCTTAAATTAGAAAGACCATCTACTATTGTTGCAAGCTCTAAGTCACTATTTCAACATTTTTCTATAGATCACAGATTTCATCTACATGCATTAAAATATTTGGTTGGTCAAGTCATTGGAA
Organism: Phacochoerus africanus; assembly: GCF_016906955.1. Classification (NCBI taxonomy): domain Eukaryota; kingdom Metazoa; phylum Chordata; class Mammalia; order Artiodactyla; family Suidae; genus Phacochoerus; species Phacochoerus africanus. Next base: position 5,475,312 of record NC_062544.1, read on the forward strand.
CCCTTGATCAACGCACCTTTCTGAAAAAGACAGGAAGCACATGGAGATGGCGTTAAAGAGTTGAGTCATGAACCAGTCATTTCTGTCACAGACGGGCCTTGTAACTCCCAGGCCCTGTCAGCACGGGGGTGCTCAGAGGAGTCGGGGGCAGAGAGGAACCATTGTGAGCGAAGGCCTGGAGGGGAGGACCCGGCAGTGCCCAGGGAGCCGTCAGCACCCACTGCTGATGGAAGGCGGAGGGCCAGGGCAAGCTTCCTGTGTCGTGTGGATGCTTCTCACAGGAGCAGGACTTGCAACGTGACCCAAGTAGCTTGTTGTCTTTTTTAATGAAAAACCAAAAATAAAAGCAGAAAGTAAAGGAAGAAGGGAAGGGAAAGAATCAATCTATAGTCTTTTTTTTTTTTTCAAAAGACCATTTATTTTCCAATCCTGGATCCATTTCTTTTTTATCATATGCTCCGATGATGTCATTTTTATCATTTAAGTGTGGCCTGCAGACCTGGGTCATTTTGAGATGTTTCAAGTTTGTTTTACTGTATCCCACACCTGGCAACCCTTCTCCCTTGCTGTGTTGTGATCGGTGGCATTGCTTCCCTTCAGGTTTCTTCTCGGGGTGATTCTCTTCATGGAATTAGAGATACCTTCCTGCCCTCTTCTTTTGCAATAGTATTTTCATTGCTGAATGTATTGAACAGGCTGAAACACGTATTACCAAGTATTTCCACTTGCCCTGGAAGGAAGTTACTCGTTTGTCTCTCTGAAGGAGTTGGTGACACGGTCCTAAAGTGTTGTCCTAATGATTTTTTAAATTCGTTTCTGGGGGGAGGGGGTGCGCCCATGGCATGGGGAAGTTCCCAGGCCAGGGATCAGTCCCTAGCCACAGCACGGACAAAGGTGGGTCCTTAACCCACTGAGCCACCAGGGATCCTACATTAGATTCATTTTAATGATACTCTATGCATCATTAAAGCTTTTCAAAGGGTACTTTTTTCTCTTTTTTTGTTAAAGAATGTGCACCATTGAAAAGCTTTAATCTTGTGGTTATTTTTTTTTAATTCCTATTCAGACCAAAGTCATCATTAAGCTCACAAATCAGCTGTATTGTCTCTCATCGACAGAAAATTTTCACTGGGGCCATACATTACAGTAAGCACTAGAATTGCCCATGGCATCTAAGCCTGTTCCTGACACCACAAAGCAATATCACATGTGTCTAGTGTGAAAATTCCGAGGAGGAGTCAGCACATGATAGATGCTTACTTCCTATTTGTTGAGTGCTGTGTCCTGGCACAGCCAGCCTGATGCTCCACCAGCCAGAGCACTGGCTCGGCACTTGTGGTGTCGTCGGGTAGGGACCAGAGAAAAAAAGCCCTTCCTCCTGTCCCGGAGTAGCAACCTTCTGCCACAAGAAGAATTCCTGACAGTCTTCCCATCCGTCTGAGCAATTCTGAATAATGAAATGCCCAGAGCACGGGCCTAGAGTTCATGGAGGAGGAAGTACCTGAAGAGTGATGTGACCTTTCTCTTCAGGAAGGTGAGGGACGCCACTGGAGTTGACATCAACATGCGCGTGGGAGTGCACTCGGGAAACGTCCTCTGCGGCGTCATTGGGCTGCAGAAGTGGCAGTACGACGTGTGGTCACATGACGTCACCTTGGCCAACCACATGGAAGCTGGAGGGGTCCCTGGGTAAGGCAGGACACTGGCTTTCTCTCTCCAAGCATGTCACACGGTTAGGAATAATGGATCATCCGGTCACGGACCGTTCGTGCTCAGTGATTTCTCTTGCCTTGGTGAGTATCACGTAACTCACGCCCAGCGGCCTCTTCCATTAGTAAGGTAAACATGAACTCTCAAGCCCGTTCCGCCACCCCCCAGGACCCGTGATCAAAGACTGTGGATTTCAGAACCTAAATTATAGACTTTTACTTATTTGCATATTCATGACAAGAAACCTAAGTTAAGGATGGGTTATAATGCAGTGCAGATATATGGCATTTCGCTATTATTGATAACCTCTGCAACCAGTACTATTCAAATATGCAAACAGTACCACCTGGGTAGATGACAAGAGAATCTTGATGCAAATGCTGTACTTTGGAGAAGCACGAGAGCAGGAATTGCGAAAGCAAGCCCATTCTTTTATGCAGATCAGCACACCTTCCTTTTTATTTATTTTATTTTTTTTAGGACCGCACTTGCAGCAAATGGAAATTCCCAGGCTAGGGGTCGAATCAGAGCTGCAGCTGCCAGCCTGCACCACAGCCATAGTAACATGGGATCCAAGCTGCATCTGCAAACTACACTGCAGCTCATGGCAGTGCCGAATCCCTAACCCACTGAGCGAGGCCGGGGATTGAACCCACATCCTCATGGATGCTAGTCGGGTTTGTAACCTCTGAGCTACAGCGGAAACTCCCATCAGCACACTTCCTCAAATGACTTTGCCATGCATTTCCAAGAAATATCCTCATAAACGGAAGCTCCATATGATCAAGTTTTCCTTGCTCTAATTCACCATGCAGGTTTCCTTGAGTACAGAGACCCTCCAAACATCAGTAGCTCATGTGACACATCTGGAAGCATCTTTCCAAAGCAGCGGTTAACACACTATAAACTTTGATTGCAGTAGATTTTACCAAGAACACATATAGCCTTCCTTCACTTGAAACAAAAGAAATTCTTTCTGAAACCACAAATACATAGAAAAATCTTCCTGTGTGCTTCTTCTATATCTTGATCGTGTTTTAAAATGGAATTTCAGGCGTGTTCACATTTCTTCCGTCACCCTGGAACACTTGAATGGGGCTTATAAAGTGGAGGAAGGAGATGGTGACATCAGGGACCCATATTTAAAGCAGCACCTGGTGAAGACCTACTTTGTAATCAACCCCAAGGTCAGTATTAGAGCGTCTGTAATTAGCCTATGACGTCTGTGATTCAAAGTGAAAAGGGGCAGTTACTGACACGGAAAGTATTTTGGAGTCAAAAAGCAATGAAATTCTTTGCTAGTCTTTGCCACTAAAGTGACTTTAAAGGCCTATGTATTTCGTAACAGTGAATTCGGATATTTATTAAAGAAACAGCTGAAGTGAATTGCCCGTGTCTGTGCAAAGAATAAGGTCCGTATCACAAGGCCGTGTGTGTTCTTTGGTGTTAATCAGTGTATATGCTAGTGCATGATGGGCCCCTCCTGGCAGCTGGGGAATTAAATAAAGATATAGATTTTGCTCAGGGACATGATAACTCTGCTGCAAGAAAAACCTCCCTTACCTGGAACCCCAACCATCCCAGGTAGACAGTTGCAGTTTCTTACTCTTCACACGCGTCAGGCCAGAGCAGGGGGGCTTTGTACGCTCATCTCTTTTAACCCACCTCAGATTCCTGCCAAATGAGTATTATTGCTGTTTACAGATTAAGAAACAAGCTCTGTAGCTTCCTCCAAATCACAGGCTGCTAAACAGCGCAGATAGCAGCAAGAAACACCCCTCCATTGTCAAAACCAACATGGCGGAATCGATAAGGTCAAGTTTATGGACGTTTACTCACAACAGATGTCCTGAAACCCCCGTTTCACCCTTGGTGACAAACTTCCAACTAACTAGATAGTTGATCTGGAGATAGATGGGTGACTGGCAGGAGAACTGCCGGGTACAGGGAGGGGGGTGGCACAGGGAAAAGGTAAAAGAAAAAAAAATGCATACACAGGACCCTGTGTCCAGGCAAAGAACATCAAAACACTGGTTTTCAAGGCTCTTGGGCATCAGAAAACAGCCCTAAACTCTAACAGCTGCCGCTTGTGGAAAAGATGAAAAAGACCCAACCATCAAGCAAACAGTGAGACAGATCAGCATATTCTGTTTAAGAATTAACTTTATGAAGATGTCCCTTAAAATGGCTCATTGGTGTTTCCTAAATTTCAATTACAGGTGAGTTTTGTTGTCAGGAAAAAAAAAAAATCACTCAGCTCCAACAGCTTGTGACACTGAATACCAGTCTCTTCCGAAAGGAAAGAGGGCAGAAGCCAGGGAGAGGGAGAGGCGTGATGCTAGAGGCATCTGCTGAATCCAGGGAAGCTTCTGGAGGGGGACAGGGCAGGGGAGGGCGAGGGAAGGGTGCACCCCGGGCGCACAGGGCTAACGCTCCGCTCTCACCCCAAGGGAGAAAGACGGAGTCCCCAGCACCTCTTCAGACCTCGCCACACCCTCGATGGAGCCAAGATGAGGGCCTCTGTCCGCATGACCCGCTACCTGGAGTCCTGGGGGGCGGCCAAGCCCTTCGCCCACCTGCATCACCGAGACAGCATGACCACAGAGAACGGCAAGATCAGCACCACGGTAAGGCCTCCGAGCCGGGCCCCGGGACACCCTGGAGCGGGGCGAAAGCCGGTCCCCCAACAGGCATCGCCTGCCAAAACAACTTCCGCCGGTCACGAGGCGAGCTCAGCATCTTCCAGGAGGTGTTTGCCTCTTACAAACAGCCGTCAGCTCATCAGTGAGCACCAACCCCGCCTGGCTGAGGGTTTGGATTTTTTTTTTTTTTTCTATCCTTTTCTGTTGTTCGTGATGGAAGGTGATGGAAGGTGGAAGGCGAAGGACCGTTTCGGCTCCTTGGGCAGCTCCACCTGGCGGAGGGTTTGAAGCTGGCGTAGCTTCCACATTATAACTTTATAACCCAAGACCGTGCTATTTACAAGCAACAGTAGCAAGTGAATTGAACTCGTTTTTTGTTTTGTTTTGTTTTGTTTTAAATCCAGGTTTGTGTTGTGCTTTTGCTCTCATCACGCAGAAAGCCTGAGCATCTTAATCAAAGAACAGAAGGAGGCGTGATGTTCTTGGAGTTGGAGCCGCTGCATTTAAACTTGCTTTGTCACCCATACAAGTTCAGGCTGCGTCAGAAGCCATAGACATTCTATTGCTGGAGTTCCTTATTTATAACATTCCAACTGCCACCAGAGAATCAAGTCCCTCTGCTCCTTACAGCAGGGGCGTTTCCAATAAGGTGGCCAAAATGCAGATAGACGATAGAAAAATTCATAAGATGGGAGAAAAGTGAATATAGTGGAGCACTTAGAAGAATCCCAGGGGTAAATTTTAAAACAATCGCTGAGTGAAATTCACAGAGAAGGGCGCTCACAGTCCGAGGGATACAGTTGAGGTAAAAAAGAAAATGGGGTGTCACATCCCTCTTAGCAGCTGATTAAAAAGATGCATACCCAGCTGGGAGGGAGAAGCGGACCTGTTCCATCTCCCTGTGTCCCCGGTCCCCCGCATGTCACAGTCAGACAGCCACGCCCTACAGGCAGGGCTCAGCCTTCTTGTGTTGTCTTAGTTCTATCTCTTCTTCAACTTCCTTGTTTGTTTGTTTGTTTCCCCCACTAAAAAATAAGTGATGCGAGGGCAGCTCAGGATCCATCAGGCAGCCAACAGAGACCAGCAGGGAAAGTCCTAGAAGAATTTGCATCCTGTTGGGGAAACAAATAAACAAACGAGGTGACTCAAGGGGCTGCTGAGGGCCATGCTGAAGAGGAAATGGAGCAGGGTCTTGGGGACTGAATGGCGTGGCCACTCTGGGTCGGGGGCCGGGGACGTCTCGGAAAAGAGGAGGGGTCCATTGGAGAGGAGGTGGCAGAACTAATTCAGTGGCCCTGAGATGGAAGTGAGCTGGTGTCTTTGAGGGCAGAAAGGAGACTGGGGTGGCTGTGGCGTCATCGGCCGTGAGCCACGGGAGGTCTTTAGGATGAGAGGCTCCGAGCAATCATGTGTAATATCTATTCTGATTATAATGGGAAGTCTGTGGAGGGTCTTGAGCAAGGGAAGGGTGTTGTGTAAAGACCGCTGTGGGTACTGGAGCAGGCCTGCGGGGGTCTCGGTGAGGAGCCTGTCCTCTTAGGCTTAGAATTTAGCGATGGAAACCGTGAGAAGCGAATTCAGGGTACAGTCTGAACGTGAAGCCACTAAGACATGGTGATGGAGTGGGTTCGTGTGAAAAGGCGGATCAAGATGAATCCGCACTCGTTTGGCTGCCCACCTAGAAGAATGAGACGACAGAGACTCGGGGAAAGCCAGGGGGTGGGGGTGGGAAACCAAGACTTTGCTGGTGGACAGCTTCAAATCAGGATGCCTTTCCACCTCAAAATGCAGCTAGGAAGTTGGAAAGTGGATGTACTGGTCCCAAAAGCAGGGCAGAGGCCCCAGGGGGAGTGTGGATGGGAGAATTGTCAGGTTTCAGATTCTGTTGGAGACCGTGGAGCTGGGTGAGGTCATAAGCAGAGAAAAGGGCCCGTGAGTGGAGATGGAGGCCCTGGAGCCTTCCAGCAACTGGACCTGTTAGAGGAGAAGCATCCTAAGACTCTAGGATCTGGTTGTCAGAGAAAATGAATGCTTCTATCACTCCTGGAAAAAAAAAAAAAATTGGACAACTTTACCCCAATGCTGCATTTAGTATTAGTGCTGAGGTCGCATAGCTATATCCCTCATTGATTTGTTACAGACCAACAACAGGTGGTTGGTTGGCTGGTTGGTTAGTAGGTTGGTTTTCCAGAAATAAGAATCATACCTAAGTGTTAAACATGGTTTTCGGTGCTGCTTCGCCTGTGCACCTGCGAACCCAAGATCTTGCTTTTCCGGGTGTGGTGTTGGTGGTGTGGTGTTCTGGTCAGTCTTTGCTGTCTCAAGACTTAAGAGCGACTGTCGCCCTTACTATCTCGGCAGGGCACAGTAGGACAGATTTCAGCCTGACTTCAATCTGTTGTTAGGTGTGAGGGGAGCCCCTTCCGTCAAGAGAGAGTTGCAACTGGCTAGTGCTTTGAGCTTCAGGAAGTTGCATATCAAAATCAGAGGATCTGTATTTGTATAACTGAATGCCTTTGTTGGACAGCAGAAAGTATCAGCACAGTATAAATCAACTCTGTGTCAATAAAACTTGTAAAAATGAAGGAAAAAAAATCAGAGGCTCTCTGGAACAAAGTCAGTTTTCTTGACCCGCTAGCCTCACCAGTCCCAGATACAGAGCCTAGGGCCTGGGTTAGTAACAACAGAGGGCATCTTAAGAAAATCCTGAGGCTTTGGTTAAGTTATGATCCCCCCCAGACTAACTCAGCAGTGTCCCTTACTTTCAGAAAGACCCCATTGTCTTTCCTATTAATTACATCCCAGAGTCAAACAGTTTTCATGGCCAGCATTTTTTTTTTTTTTTTTTTTGTCTAATCCCCTATGCAGAACTTCATTAATTCTTTTGTTGTTGTTGTTGTTTTTAGGGTCGCACTCACGGCATATAGAGGTCCCAGGCTAGGGGTCATATCAGAGCTACAGCTGCTGGCCTACACCACAGCCACAGCAACACAGGATCCAAGCAGCATGTGCGACCTATACCACAGCCCACGGCAACACCAGATCCTTCTTAACCCATTGAGGGAGGCCGGGGATCGAACCCCCCACCTCACGGCTCCTAGGCAGATTCGTTTCCACTGCGCCACAACAGGAGCTCCAGAACGTCATTGATTCTTGATGTAACGTTGCTAGAGCTGGTAAATAGTGCATGATTTCACATGACATGATAAAACTTGGAGTTCAGTTATTATTTTTTAAGCCTTGCCTTCTCCTGGGCTAAACACATTTCCTAATCTAACCTTGGAGATCAAAGCAATGAAGAAAAGTTTCCTTGCAGCTGCTTTGTTACAGCTTTTTTTTCATTTCCACTGAAAACGTACAAACATGCACAGTTCCTGCTGTGGCACAATGGGATCCGCAGTGTCTCTGGAGCACTGGGCTGAAGGTTCGATCCCCCGCCCGGCTCCGTGGGTTAAAGGCTCTGTCGTGGCCATGGCTGTGGCACAGGTCACAACCATGGCTCGGGTCTGGTCCCTGGCCTGAGGACTCTCTATGCTTCTGGGTGGCCAAGAGAGAAAAAAAGAATCCTGTGTTTTTCTAGGTCTTTTATTGAACATTGGGCAGTAGGACGCTCCACCAATACACTCTGACCCTATCTCCCTCCTTCTCACTGGCCTTTTTTAGGAATTCCAGCACTCATACATAGATTTCTCCTTTTTGGTAAATGATTCGCAGTTTCACCTGCTTAACCAGTGGTCCCATTTCTTAACAGCCCAGATCAGTGATAAGGATTGACTATAGATTTTGTGATGTGTGTTTTAAAGCATTGTCTAAATTTTTGTCTGATGCCAAAACTCCAGTTCCACCTTATTTGTCATCTACCATAACTTTAAAGCGATTCTGTGCGTGCATTGTGTGAAATCACATCTGCAAATGTCAGAACGTATGTATTAGAAATTCAAATAATCCCAATACAGCTAACCTCCAGAATGTATAGATTGCCCCAAGAGTCTAAACATAAACTGAATTTTTGGTCTTGTTTCACATTTATAATTAAGTTCTTTTTCTCTGCATGGACAATTATTTGTTACCAAAATGATATTTTCCATGATAAAAGAAGGAATATGTTATACGTTGTTATTGCAAGATCCTTAAAGTACATTTTTTGGCATCTAATGCCCTTTTTTTTTTTTTTTAATAGGATGTACCAATGGGTCAGCATAGTTTTCAAAATCGCACTTTAAGGTACAGTATATCTTTCGCCTTCTATTTTTATTATAGGCTTGATTATTTTCTTATTTATCTCCAAGGGTAATTATCATCAATTGTAGTCATTTTGAAGGCTACTTCTTCTGGAAAAAAAAAAAAAAAAAAAAGAGCAGCTCCTTGTGAACAGCCCTGTGAAACTGCTTTCAGCTTCTAAAAATGAGATCACTGGTGTCGTTGTATGAGAGTTAAGAGAGAGAGAAGGAAAAATACTTCTAGTAAATGCTTTAGATGTTTTCATAGTTTTCTTAAAATGGTTTGTCTTCATCAGTAGTGAAACATTGAATTTCCTTAAAATTAATATGTTATTTAAAATGACATTTTGGGAGTTCCCGTTGTGGCGCAGTGGTTAACGAATCCGACTAGGAACCATAAGGTTGCCGGTTCGGTCCCTGCCCTTGCTCAGTGGGTTAAGGATCCGGCGTTGCCGTGAGCTGTGGTGTAGGTTGCAGACGCGACTCGGATCCCGCGTTGCTGTGGCTCTGGTGTAGGCCGGTGGCTACAGCTCCGATTCGACCCCTAGCCTGGGAATCTCCATATGCCGCGGGTGCGGCCCAAGAAATAGCAACAACAACAACAACAAAAATAAATAAATAAATAAAAATAAATAAATAAAATGACATTTTGGGTTGAAACCTAGAGATAAAAGCAAGATTAAGTCCAGCCTTTCTGGAATGAAAAGAGGAGCTTACTCACCCTGCTCAAAAAAAAAGAATAAAGACTTTCCGCCAATGTCCGGGGGTCTCTGTGTTTTCCTCCACGAGATCACAGGCACTAAGCCTTTTCTTTGTCTCTGTCCCTCCTGCTTTGGGCTCAGAGTGTTACTTTAGCATTGGCTTGGAAGTTAAGTATTTTCCCTTTTTTTTTGGGGGGGGGGGTCTTTTTAGGGCTGCACCTGCAGCACACGGAGGTTCCCAGCTAAGGGTTGAATTAAAACTGTAGCCCCCGGCCTATGCCACAGGCAGAGCAACACCAGATCTAAGCCACGTCTGTGACCTACACCACAGCTCATGGCAATGCCAGATCCTTAACCCACTGAGCAAGGCCAGGGACCGAACCCGCGTCGTCATGGATATTAGTCAGGTTCGTTAC